>NC_048602.1:24851409-25154775 GCF_003668045.3 Cricetulus griseus | reverse complement strand
AATTGGAAAAGAAGAAGAAAAACTTTCACTATTTCAGAGGATAGGATAGTCTACCTAAGTGACCTGAAAAACTCTACCAGGGAGCCTCTACAGCTGATAAACACCTTCTGCAAAGTATCAGGATACAAAATTAACTCAAAAAATCAGTAGCCATACTATATACAGTTGATAAACACAATGAGAAAGAAATCAGAGAAACATTACCCTTCACAATATACACAGACAACATAAAATATCTTCAGGTAATACTAGCCAACAAGGTGAAAGACCTGTACAGTAAGAACTTTTAGTCTTTAAAGAAAGAAATTAAAGAAGATACTAGAAAATGGAAGACCTCCCATGCTCTTAGATAGGTAGAATCAACATAGTTAAAATGGCAATCTTGCCTAAAGCAATCTATAGATTCAAGGCAATCCCCATCAAAAATCCAACAAAGTTCTTAACAGACGTTAAAAGAACAATACTCAACATTATATGGAAAAACAAAAAACACAGGATGGCCAAAACAACCCTGTACAATAAAGGAACTTCTGGAGGCATCACCATCCCTGACTTCAAACACTATTATGGAGCCATAGTCCTGAAAACAGCTTAGTATTGGCACAAAAATAGACAGATAGACCAGTGGAATTGAATTGAAAACCCTGATATTAATCCACACATGTATGAACACCTGATTTTTGACAAAGAAGCTAAATCTATACAATGGAAAAAAGATAGCATCTTCAACAAATTGTGCTGGCACAACTGGATTCAGACATGCAGAGGATTGCAAATAGATCCATATCTGTCACCACACGCAAACTTAAGTGCAAATGGATAAAAGATCTCGACATAAATCCAGCCACACTGAATCTTATAGAAGAGAAAGTGGGAGATACCCTTGAAAGAATTGGTAGAGGAGACTGCTTCCTGAATATAACACCTGTAGCACAGACATTAAGATCTACAATTAATAAATGGGACCTCCTGAAACTGAGAAGCTTCTGTAAAGCAAAAGACACAGTCAGTAAAACAAAACGATAGCCTACAGAATGGGAAAAGATTTTCACCAACCCCACATCTGACAGAGGGCTGATTTCCAAAATATACAATGAATTCAAGAAACTAGCTACCAAAACCCCAAACAATGAAATTAAAAAATGGAGTGTATATCTAAATAGAGAATTCTCAACAGAGGAAGCTGTAATGGCTGAAAGACACTTAAGAAAGTGTTCAAAATCCTTGCCATCAGAGAAATGCAACTCAAAACAACTCTGAGATACCATGTTACACCGGTCAGAATGGCTAAAATCAAAAATACCAATGACAATCTATGCTGGAGAGGATGTGGAGAAAAAGGAACACTCCTCCATTGCTGGTGGTAATGCAAACTTGTAGGACCTCTTTGGGAATCAGTATGGCAGTTCCTGAGGAAAATGGGAATCAGTCTACCTCAAGATGCATCAATTCCTTTCTTGGACATATACCCAAATATTGCACGTTCATACAACAAGTACATATATTCAACCATGTTCATAGTGGTCTTCTCTGTAATAGCCAGAACCTGGAAGCAACCTAGATGACCCTCAACTGAAGAATGGATGGAGAAAATGTGGTACATTTACAAAATGGAGTACTACTCAGCTGAAAAAGGAGTGGAATCTTGAAATTTGCAGGCTAAGGCAATAAGACGACAAAAGAAGATCAAGGGGATACAATTTTGAAGGCAGAAGTCAAACTATTGCTATTTGGTGATGCTATAATATATATGAGCAAGGGAATTCAAGACCATGAAGGTGAAATCTAAAGAGACAGCTGAATCAAACTAGTGGGAACTCATGAAATCTACACCAATAGTGTACAACCATGAAGAGACCAAAGAAGATACTTTCCATGTGAGAGAAAATTGTGTAGCTGGGTCTATCTGAGGGGCCAATGCTCAGAAGACTAGAATCTATCCCTCGAGCATGAGCTTGCTTGTTGGAGCCCATTCCCTATGGTGGGATGCCATGTTCAGCCTGAATTCACGTTGGAGGGGCTTGGTCTTACGTCAACTTAAGTTGACCATGGTTGGTCAACTTCCCATGTCAGCCATTACTTTGTGGGAGTAGTAGATGAGTGTGGGTAGGGAGGGAGATGAGGGGAGGTGGGAACAATGTTGGGAGGGAGAAATTTGGTTGGAATGCAAAATGAAGTTTAAAAACTAACCTTAAAATTATGTTTTTGTTGCAAACAGATTCTTCTTTCATATAATACATGCTAACCATAGTTTCCCTCTGTCCAAGCCTTATAAACTCCACCAAACTTTCCTCCCCAAAGGATACACTCCGGATCCCTCTCATTTCAGAACAGAATATCCAACAAGTGACAAAAACCAACATGACAAAATAAAATGCAATAAATAAAGACCCCTCACACTGGTGCTGGAAAAACAATCCAACAGGAGAAAATGAGTACTCACATTGATTCCACTAAAATCAGGAACACGATTAGGCTGTCCACTCTCGGCTTATCTATTCCATACAGTACTCAGAGTTCTAGCTGGAGCAATAAGACAACAGTAGGAGGAGGGCCTGGTCCTGGTGGAACATATAGTGCCAGATTATGTAGACGCCACACGGGAGCCCTTAGCAATGAGGGGGAGTGGACTGGGCTGGTCTGGGGGACAGGTGACAGGGGTGGGAGGAGGCAAGTGGTGTTGGGAGCACTGGTGAGAGGGAGAGCTGTGGTTGGAATGTAAAATGAAATCAAAAAACAAAAAAGAAAAAAATCAAAATTTAAGTTATTTTATGAACACACATGTCATAAGGAGTGGGTCAATAAGAAAGGAAATGAGAGCAGATAATCAATTCCAGACTTTATTAAAATACATGTGCATGTATAAAACACTCAGATATCTTAAATAATAAAGGTTAAATAAAACCTCTAAAATTTGAGAATGTTGGTTTGTGTTGGAAGAAGTCAGTGAAGTGTGGAATCCAAAGGTGCAGAGGGACTTCTCTCACTTTTACACGAATATGACCTCTAAGATTCTACCACCTTCCACAGGAGACCCAGTCATCATTCCGGAATCATGAAAACTCATTGCCTCTCCCTATTACCTTATGCCACTGGGTAAATACACAAGGAACTCAAAAAATGTCATTGCCAATAAACAACTAAAAATTTTGTTTATTGTGTAGTCTCTCACACATGGTGCTGTCCTTGTCACTGAAGGTGAAATGAAAATTGCAGTTCTGGAGGGAGGTGAGGTCACAGAGTCACAGACCTCTACATCACCCTTGTTCCAACTCTCCCACACTGAGGCTTATTGATGACTCTGGATCTGCTCATTGAACCCACCAACCTGCGGAGACAAGAAGGAGGTGAGTACTGTGTATTTCAGGCTGAGTGGTAAAATTAGAAAAAGAGAGGCCTGAGTAAGTGTTCGTGTCTTGTATAGGATCTTGTGTAGAAACAGATCCATGGACTAGACAAAATGCAGAAGAATAAATGGCACAGCTAAGAGATGAGCTAGACAGATCCAAGTTTTCCTAACCTTGTATCCATTTTATTTCTTAGTATAATCTATGTTTTCCATGGATTGTGAGTGTGAGTAAGACAAGGATAATTCAGCCCAAATCACTATCAGTTTAAGGTTTGTATTAATACGTCAATGTGATAATTCACAACACCTTTCATATTGTGGAGACTATTTCTTCAATAATAATTATTTTGAGCTTATTTCACTATGGTTTCATGTCATAGAAAACAGTATAATGAAAATTAATTTGCACACATCCCATAGAAGAGCAGGATGTGACTACGGTTGTGGAGTAAAGAAGCAGTACCTGAATATCTAGTGAATGGCATTTATTGATATTGGAAGGCAGAGCCTTGTTCATGGTCCACCAGGGTTCTATCCCTGTGCTAAATATGCATTAACACTTAACATGATCAATACTAACAATGGGAGGCACTTAATGCTCACACTGGACAAGATTAGAGATTTTACATTCTTCTCATTGCATTATATCATTTTACATGCCTATTTCTGTGTGAATTCATTATACATTTCATTCCCATGTGGTTCTTAATGTAAGAATTAGCAAATATGACAGGTGTGTTTTAAAAATCCTTTAATCACAGAACTTTTCTGGATGAGAAGGCACATCTCTGTAAACTTGAACTCAGCATGGTCTATAGAGTGAGTATTGAGACAGTCAGAGCAAGATCATGACGCCCAGTTTTATAAAACAATAATATCGGGGCACAGAGGCAGGCAGATCTCTGTGAGTTTGAGTGCAGCATGGTCTCCAGAGCGAGTGCCAGGATAGTCTCCATAGCTACACAGAGGAACCCTGTCTCGAAAAACCAAAATAAAAGAAAGCAAAATAATAGTAAAGAGTACATACATGCTGAATTTTAAAAGTAATATTTTAGCAAGTTAGTATATATCACATGGTATTGGCTATTAATCACATATTAGTGTTTCCTTTTATAATTTGTACAGATTTAATGGTGTTAGTAATTCCTCTGTTTACCTAGCATATTTCTCTTCCCCGAAATATTAGCAATTCATATTTTTGGTGGCATCATGTATATCAGGTCCATTCTGTAATTCTGAAACAAAACTGAAAGAATAAATAGTTTTATGTCAGGTCAGACCATACTGAAAACAATGCCCCCAGATGCAGTGGAATTTGAGTTTACCTAAGAATTAATCCATCATTAAATGTTAAAACTTATTTGTTTCATATATTTCTTTATTTTGAGTTAATGTCTGTTTTCCCTGCATGTCAATATGAGCACTGTGAGAATTCAGTGCATTCAGAGGCCAATAGATGATGACGAAAGCCCCTGAAACTGGAATTCCAGACAGATATAAGGCACCCTATGGTGCTGGGGAACAAAATGGGATCACCTGCAGACACCAGCACATTTTTCCTCGGCACTGAGCATCTTCTATATTTACAGCACATGGCATACAGTAGGATACCAAAAACATGAACAGAAATCAAATGAGCAACACAAACTACAAAGAAGGGTGTAGTATGCTACAGATCTCCTATCATGGTTTTGTAAGCACAGCCTGAGGTGACTGTGTTTCTGTAACAATTTTTATGTTCAAGTCTTTGCAATATTTACTGTGACTCTAAGCAATTTTTGCTTTAAAGAGTCCCAAGTCCTTGTGATTCTTAATTTAGTCCATTAAACTGGAAATACTGGTATTGTCTAGACCCTACAGTTTTAAGAAGGTGAAAAACTGAGCTCATGGCAGTAACTTATATATTGTCATGGCTGTTTTACACTTACACTAGCCATATTTAAATCACAAAATTGTTCTTTCCATTATTCACTTACCACTTTATAGAATTTTAGAAAGTGAAAGTTTTCATTTGAGAATGCAAGATGTCCATGAATCTAACCAGTGTGATCATACTCTACCTTCTGTGCAGAATCCTGTAACCAGTGTGATCACACTCTACCTTCTGTGCAGGATCCTACAATTCTTAAGACAAAGGTCCATTGCATTATCAGATTTTTCTTAGTGACCTCACTGATAAAACATGAAAGTAGTTTCAGGCTGAAGTTGATGCTGGTACCTGTCTCTTCTGTTTAACTATGCTCTTACTTCCCTACAACAGAAGCAGTAGGATTCCAACTACTTGGCAAGAAAGTGGAATAGATTCCTCTTGTTCATTGTCATTCAAGGGTTCTCCAACACCACAAAAATCTTACAATGAACCATCTTGTCATTAATTTAATTTCCTTCCACACATATGTGGCAGGGTAGGTGTGGTGGCATGAATTTCCTAGAATGTTCCTGGCCTCTCAGCAAGGTAATGATCCAGGGTAGGTGGAACTTTTAACAGTTTCCAGAGATACTGGGTTTTCATTTGTCTCCTGTTGAACACTGACTATCTTAAAAGGTGTTATAGCTGCTCCCTGTACTCCAGAAAGGTGGTCCAACCCCTTAACAAGGCAAGTGTAAACCAACCTTGAAGGCAGGGACAAGGGGAGTTGATACTGCCCCATTTGAGGTAGATGGCCAGAGTCTCTCAGAATAACCTGCTACCACTCAAACCCAGATTCAGTCCTGGAGTTGGTCCAAACAACATCTACCCCTTCTAGAACCTCATGCTTGAGCTTCTGAAGGGACTTGTCCTCTGCAGCAATACTTAGAGTATCTCTGAGACTTGTTTGCCCGCCACAGAATACCCCAGAGGAACTCCAGTGAGGATCCAGCGATGATGGTTTACCAGAAACCAGATGATTTAACCAGACCAGTGGCTCAAGGCAACGAACATTTGCTTAATATATCTTCTCATAGAGGATCTTTTTAATCCTCTTATGGGTCCCATTACAATTTTCTGAGCTTGCCACACACTAACTCCCACATTAAAATTTAAAAGCTAAGAAAAAACAACGACACAAGGTTTACTGTGATTCTTCTCTGTTTGTATTTCCTCACATAATAGAATACTTTCAATTTTCTGATATATCCATTCTCTGGAGTGTTTCTCCAGTGCACAAATAAAGGAAACTGCTATTATCTGGTACTTCCCAAGGTCATCAGTTTGTTTTAAATTCTTCATATTCCAACATAATTACGCAAGCTGACTCTCATTACATGGCTGAATGATGAGTGGAGCAATCACACCTTTCCAGAGGCTTCTTGGTTCAGCCTGGTACTAATTCACACCTGCTTCTCCCTACTTTTTCAGTGTAATCTCACGCTTCTTAAAAGGGTTTAGACACATTACCTGAGTGAATAGAATAGAATATTGTGTCTTGAGAGTCTTCTCCGAGTGCACTGATGAGCGGTCTAATCCAAAGCCACATTCTTCTCCCATTTACAAACTAGAATTCTGATTGGTGACACATTGTCCCAAACATAGTTTCAACAGAGATCTTGAACATTCGTGCATTAGAAATCATTCTTCATATAGTGACATTAACCTTATGATTTCAGCTGACAATTTCTGTGTGCTATCATCCCTTTGAATGTCCACAGTGATCTAACAGCTGTACCCTAAGAATGTACATATCTGTGTTTCTGTCTAGGTGGTGTGACTTGCATAAAAGATAGATTTTAACATAAGATACATGTTGTTACTGAAAACATCATTTGAATACATTTTATGCCCTTTACAAAATTTTCATTTGTAACTGTAGAAATATCATGAATAGTATTAAAAGTTTTTCATTTTTCAGATTTTAATGTAAATGAGATATACAATAAGAATTGGCAATTTTTTAGTTTGGTACAAATGATTGAAATTTTCTTCATATACAGCATAGTTAGAAAATGCTGGTTTATTACCACAGTCTTGGACTATGGTTCCTGGTATTGCCCCTTGTACCAATTGCTTCTAACAGGCCAAATAAAATATCCCACAATTTGACACACTCTATGATACGATGAAGGCATACCATCCATTCACATAGTCATGATCAGGCTTTAGACTTCTTAATATCCATATCATTGTAAGTTATAATTGAAAATATCATAAACTTGGAGAAAATTTTGTTATGTAGTCTAGTCTGGTTTGGCGATCTTGCCTCGCTGTAGATTTTGGGTTATTAACATATTCATTCATTTTGAGCAGAGAAATGTCTTTGTCCATTATTTAAAGAGAATCTTGCCTAATAACAGAATGTATTTCTGGACTCTGATCATCTAAATAATTTTCTTATCACTAACTACAGTAGGAATTCTTGGAAATTTCTCTGTGTTTCACTACTATCTGGTCTGCTATGCAGACTGCAAATTAAAGACTGTAGATTTGATTCATGTGCACCTGATGGCATCCAACACCCTGATCATTCTCTCTAAAGGAGTGCCCCACACGATGGCAGTTTTTGGTTTGAAGCAGTTTTTAAATGATATTCAATGCAGATTGATTTTGTACATTGAAAGAGTTGGCCGCAGTGTGTCCATTGGCTCCACCTGCCTCTTGAGTGTCTTCCAGGCCATCACCATCAGTCAGAAGGAATCCTGTTGTAAGGATCAAAAATTCAAAGATGCTAAGTACATTGGCTGCTCCATTTCCCTTCTCTGGGTCTTGTACATATTCATACATTTCATTTTCCTTGTAAATCCACTTATCAAAAGGTCTAGTAACAATGTGACAGGAAAAGAAGATTTTGGACACTGCTCTATTGCAGGACGGAGTGGAATCAATGAATCACTCTATGCAGCATTGGTGGTATGCCCTGAAATCTGCTTTTCATTGCTCATGGTCTGGTCTAGTAGCTCTATGATTGTCATTCTGTACAGACACTAGCAGAGGGTTCAGCACATCCATAGCGCCCATGGTTCCAGCAGAATCTCCCCTGAGTCCAGAGCCACCCAGAACATCCTGGCACTAGTGTCTACCTTTCTGGCATTTTATACTGTCTCTGCTATCTTACAAGGCTGTGTGGCTCTTTTGTATAATCCTAGTTGGTGGCTGGTGAACATCAATCACATCACTTTTCTGTGTTTTCCTTGTTTTGGACCCTTTGTTCTTATTAATCATTACTCCATCGTTTCAAGACTCAGTTTGGTCTGGATGAGGAATATAAACTCACTTATTCTTAAATAAATGGTATAGTTTCTGTGGGATCCACTTGTTTAGTCACCCATCTCCCTCACAAAGTTAGAACAGAATGTGAAGTAGGTAGTGCCCTGTCCTTTTACTATTAATGCAAATGTTACATCTTAGAGTTTTGTAAGCTGATTGACTTAGCTGTCCACATTAGCCTTTCCCAATGTATGAGGAAGATTTCACTCATCAACTTTCAGCATCAAGGGTTCCCTTTGTCCAAATGATGTACAAAGAGTTAGCAAAAATGTTCTCCATCAAGCTACCCTTCTGGCTTTCATTTGTCCAAGGCATGCTGAGTGTTGCTTACTTCACAGAAATCATATTGGTCAAAAAATCCATCTGCAAAGAAAACTAATACAGTGGCTGGCCAGGAAGTTGTGCTTCAGGAGTCCCTTGTCTATTTACAACTGTTCTAGTCTTCAGCAGTACCAGAAAATTTCTTCTATCTTACCTTCCTACATACCCCACTTTCAGATGCTATAGAGGCAATCATATTAGCTTGCTCTAAGCTGGTACCAACAGTCTTCACCATCTCCAAACAGAGCACCTCATGAGACCACGTATTGAAAAACTATTATCCATACCTTTTACCTCATGCAGAAATTGAGTGCAAATAAATGGTGGTTTCAATGTCATCTATATTTTTCTTTGCCAATATTTTTGAGAAATTTTGAATCTATGTTCATCATGGATATTAGAATGTAAATTACTGTTTTTAATTTTCTGTTGTTATCTGGTTTTGGCAGCAGTGTAATGTGGACTTCATTAATAAAGTTTGGAACATATTTGGCATATACATTATGGAAATCAGTTTTCAGGGTTCTCAAAACAATAAATAGAGCTGATATATTTCCTAACTTTTACACTCAAGGGAATATATTCAGAAACCTCCATTTATTTCCATAGATATTTCTGCCCATCCATGTTTATTGCTACTCTAGTTACATGCAAATTGAGCCCACATTTATAACCATGAATATATAAATCTATAATCGAATTTGTGCTTACATATGAAATGGTATACTATTAAAATATTGTTAGACATGAAATCACAAAATTGTAGAAAAATTATGGCCTTATGATGAATAAGATTAATCCAGGTATTACAAACTCAGAAAACAAATCACATGTTCTCTTCCTATAAAGTGCAAATCTGCTTATATGTATAGGTTCGTGTAACTTTACTATCAGGTTTTGAAAGGAGACAAAGAAAAATAATGTTAGGCAATGGTAGGGAAATTAACTCATGAGTTATGGAAAAGATATCAAGATAAATATTTTTTTCTATTTTCAACTAAGCCATTTTTCATCCTGTGGTGAATAAGGGTATGAAAATGTAATTGGTGGAAACAATGTAAAACCATGAGCAATCCAAGGCTTCTTTGAAGTATATAGATCTAAATTGAAATAAATTGAATTTGGTTCTGGCCAAGTGTTCTTTTCTTTTCTCCATTTTTTTAATATTAGAAGCAAAATTTACATGCTTTACATGTCAATCCCAGTTCCCTCTCCCTCGCCTCCTCCCCTGGCCACCCACTAACTCCCTACCCATCCCATACCCTTTATGTTCCCCAGGGAGTGTGAAGCCTTCCAAAAGGTGGTCTTCAGAATCTGTCATATCCTTCTGGATAGCACCTAAGCCCTCCAATATGTGTCTAGACTCAGGGTGTATCCCTCTTTGTGAAATGGGCTCCCAAAGTCCATTCCTATCCTATGGATAAGTACTGATCTACTACAAGAGGCCCCATAGATTTCTGAGGCCTCCTCACTGACACCGACATTCATGGGGTCTGGATCAGTACCATGCTCATTTCCCAGATATCAGTCTGGGGACCAAGAGCTCCCCCTTGTTCAGGCCATCTGTTTCTGTGAATGTCACCAGCCTGGTCTTGACCCCTTTGTTCATCACTCCTTGTCTGCAACTGGATTCCTTTTCAGTTCAAGGTTTTGCTGTGGGGGTCTGCTTCTACTTCTACCAGCTGCTGGATGAAGGCTATACTACGGCATATGAATTAGTCATCAATCTCATCATCAGGAGAGGGCATTTTAAGGTAGCTTCTCCTGTGTTGCTTAGGTTGTTAGTTGGTGTCATCATTGTAGCTCTCCAAACATTTTCCTAGTGCCTGATTTCTCTTTAAACCTAAAATGTCTCCCTCTATTATATTATCTCTTATCTTTGCTGTCTTCTGTCTTACCCCAGTTCAACCTCCCTGTCCCATCATGTGGTCCTCAAACCTCCTTTTCTGCCATTTTTTCATCCTGTGGTGGATAAGGGCATAAAAATGCAATTGGTAGAAACTGTAAAACTATGACCAAAGCTCCATGGCTTCATCGTAGCTTCTGAAGTATATAAATCTAAAATGAAATAAACTGAATTTGGACCTGGCCAAGTGTACTTTTCTTTTCTCCATCTTTATTTAAATTAGAAACAAAATTGCTAGGGGCTGGAGAGATGGCTCAGAGGTAAGAGGGTCGACTGCCCTTCCAGAGGTCCTGAGTTCAATTCCCAGCAACTACGGTGGCTCACAACCATCCATTGTGAGATCTGGTGCCCTCTTCTGCTATGCAGATATACATGGAAGCAGAATGTTGTATACATAAAAATAAATAAATAAATAAATAAATAAAATCTTTTAAAAAATAAAGAAACAAAATTGCTTTACATGTCAATCCCAGTTCCCTCTCCCTCCCTACTTAGCTCCCCCCACTAACTCCTCACCCATCCCATACCCTTTGTGCTCCCTAAGGAGGGTGAGGCCTTCCATAGGGGAGTCTTCAGAGCCTGTCATATACTTTTGGATAGCCTGTAAGTCCTCTCCTGTGTGTCTAGGCTCAGAGGGTATCCCTCTATGTGGAATGGGATACCAAAGTCCATTCCTACGCTATAGATAAGTATTGATCTACTACAAGAGGCCCCATAGATTTCTGAGGCCTCCTCACTGACACTGACATTCATGGGACATGGATCAGTCCTATGCTGGTTTCCCAGCTATCAGTCTGGGGACCAAGAGCTCTCCATTGTTCAGGTCAGCTTTTTCTGTTGGGTTTCACCAGCCTGGTATGGACCCCTTTGCCCATCAGTCCTCCTCCTCTGCAACTGGATTTCAGTTCAGTTCAGTGTTTAGCTGTGGGTGTCTGCTTTTACTTCCATCAGCTGCTGAATGAAGGTTTTAGGATAGCATGTAAGTCAGTCATCAATCTCATTATCAGGGGAGGGTATTTAAGGTAGTCTCTCCTTTGTTGCTTACATTGTTACTTGGTGTCATCCTTGTAGATCTCTAGACTTTTCCTTAGAGCCTGATTTCTCTTTAAACCTACTATGTCTCCGTCTATTATGGTAGAAACTAGAAAAATATTACAAAGAATCAATGAAACAAAGAGTTGGTTCTTTGAGAAGATCAACAAGATGGATAAACCTCTATGCAAACTAATCAAAAGGCAGAGGGAGCATGCAAATTAACAAATCAGAAATGAAAAGGGGGATATAACAACAGACACTGAGGAAATCCAGAGAATAATCAGATCATGCGTTGAAAACCTGTACTCCACAAAATTTGAAAATCTAAAGGAAATGGACAGTTTTCTGGATAGATGTCACTTATGAAAATTAAACCAAGAACACATAAGCAATTCAAATCGACCTATAACCCCTAATGGAATAGAAGCAGTCATCAAAAGCCTTCCAACCAAAAAAAAGCCCAGGATTGATGGCTTCACTGCAGAATTCTACCAGAAATTCAATCAAGAGCTAATACCATTACTCCTCAAATTGTTCCACAAAACAGAAGCAGCAGGGACATTGCTAAATTCTTTTTATGAGGCTACAATCACTTTAATACCCAAGTCACACAAAGATACAACTAAAATAGGGAACTACAGACCAATATCCCTCATGAACACTGATGCAAAAAATACTCAACAATATATAGGCGAACTGAATCTTAGAACACATCAGAAAAATCATCCACCCTAATCAATTCCACTTGTAGGCATATATAGCCAAAAGAAGCACATTCATACAACAAGGACATCTGTTCAACGATGTTCATAGCAGCACTATTTGTAATAGCCAGAAACTGGAAGCAGCCTAGATGCCCCTCAACTGAAGAATGGATAGAGAAAATGTGGTACATTTACACAATGGAGTACTACTCAGCAGAAAAAAAACAATGGAATCTTGAAATGTGCAGGAAAATGGATGGAACTAGAAGAAACCATTCTGAGTGAGATAACCCAATCAGAAAAAGACAAACATGGTATGTACTCATTCATATGTGGATTTTAGACATAGAGGAAAGGATTACCAGCCTACAATCCACACTGCCAGAGAAGCTAGGAAACAAGGAGGGCCCTAAAAGAGACATACATGATCCCCTGGAAAAGGGTCACGATCCCCTGAGCAAATTGAGAGCATGGGAAGAGGGGGGAGGGAGCTACGAGAATGAGAAGGGAAGAAGAGGAAGGATGCAGAGGTCATGAGGGGGCAGAAAGGTTGAGTCAGGTGTAGATTAGAAGAAAGGATATGGGATAGGTTGGGTTTTAGTTGGGAGGTGGCAGGGGAGGAGGGGAGGGAGAAGGGAACTGGGATTGTCATGTAATTCAATCTTGTTTGTAATTCAAATAAAAAAGGTCAAAAAAGATTGAAAAGCTATTTTTAATAAAATGAGTATTTTACTTTTAAAAATGTGTTAATGAACTGAATATATTTTACTAAGAAATAAGGATTTCCAAAAATGATTTTAAAATGAGTTTACATCCTCTCCATCATGAAATTTAGATTATTTTAGGAACACATGTCCAATGGAGTGGGTCCATCAGAAAGGAATTGGAAGTAGATAATCAGCTTGTTTCTTGGGCCCATTTGATTGGACACTGCTCCACTGCAGGCTGGGATGAAATGAATGGCTTACTCTATGCAGCATTGGTGGTGTGCCCTGAAGTCCTTTTTTCCTTGCTTATGGCCTGGTCCAGTGGTTCCATGATTGTCATTCCATACACACACAATAAGAGGGTTCAACACATCCATAGCACCCATGGTTCCAGGAGAAGCTCCCCTGAGTCCAGAGCCATGCAGAACACCCTGGTCCTGGTATTTATCTTCCTGGCTTTTTACACTCTCCCCTCTATCTTACAAGGCTGCATAGCTCTTTTGCATAATCACAGCTGGTGGCTGGTGAACAACACTCGCCTCACTTCTTTATGTTTTCCCTCTTTTGCACCCTTGGTTCTTATGAATCATTACTCCAGACTACCTAGACTCATTTTGGTTCAGCATAAGGAATATAAGTCACTGATTCTTATTTTGAGTATGAAAATGATATGTTTTGTGTGGTGTGCAGATGTTACTCACCTATCACTGTCACACAGATGGACTCAAAGATGGAGATCATTTGATTATGTTATTGTATGACCCAAAATGTTCTTTCATTTTCCCTTTACTGAAAAAAGATTATTTTGTTATATAATATATCCTGATTACAGTTTCTCCTCACTCTCCTCCCCACACTTCCTCTCCACCTCCCCTTCCATGCTCACACACTTTCTTACTGTCATTATGAAAGAATAGGTTTCTGAGGCATAACAACAATGCGTAACAATACAAAAGATAATTTTTAAAAAAAACTCATTGAGACTGCACAAGTCAAACCAACAAAAGTAAAGGTCCCAAGAGAAGGCACAAGAATCAGAGAACCACTCGTTCATAAACTCAGCTGACTCATAAAAATACTACAGTGACAGCTATGATACAAATGCAGAAGACTAGATGACAACCCGTTCAGTCCCTGTGCTTGTGGCTTTGGTCTCCATGAATTCGTAGAAGGTTTTACTAAATTGATTCAGTGGTCCATGTTCTCTTCGTGTCATTCATCACCCTCTGGCTCTTACCCTCTTTCTGCCTCCTCTATGATGGGCTTGTCTGAGCTCTGAAGGGATGGATTTGATAGAAACATTCAATTTTCTATCCCTGATGTCATAAGTACTTTTTATCACATCAGGATTCTTGCACAAAGTGACAGGAGATACAGGGGTAATGCCTCAGCATAATAATGGATACTTACAACAAACTTTCAACCAAGTGCTAGGACCCAAGAATATTATACACAGGACTCATAAGTTTGCTGACCACAACTGGTGATGATTAACCTTCAAAGGCGTCCACAATGTTTCTAAATAATACCAATGATGAGGTATATCATGCAGAACCCAAGTCTTTGAAAGGATTTTCTATTGATTCATATCAGTAACAGAACAATTTGGGGAAAGGATCAAACATTAAGGAATATAAATGAGTACAAATAATGAAATTACCTGGAGAATATTGAATAATTGCATGGTGTTTAGTCGAACACATATAGATTCGGAGGACGCACAGAACAAGGCTATGGAAGAAACAGATGTTTGAAAATGGACTTAATACTAGCGAGGTCGCTTCTAAGGAACCTAAACTAATAAAAAACAGACAGTCACTCAAAGAATTTGCAGGGTGGAGAATGGACTAATTACAGAGTATTGAGGTATGATAAGGTGTAATGGATTTGTTAAACTCTCAATGGCAGAAAGATAGTGGATGTAGGGTGTGGACAATATTTTCACAATGACTCTGTCAGACCACTGTACCCTTATCTGACCATAGAGAGGTCATGACACTAATAACATTGTCTATGAATTCAGGTCCCACACATGCCAAGCTTTAGACACAGTAATAGCTGTCAATGTAACTAGAGTTTTTCTAGAAGTTGATTTAAGACTTCTTGAAAAATTGTTGGGTCCACTCTTTGGAAATGATCATATATGATGAGACCCATTATTTTGTGTAATTGATGTCCTATAGGCAATATCTAGCTTCAGAGTGGTGCCCAATTATCCTCTTATGGGTAGAGGAGATGGGTCCTTTGAAAGCTGGCTTTCAAATTCATAGCCTCTTTTATTTTAGTTACCTATATAATTATGTAAATATAGTGATATATTATCATTGTATAAATATAATATAATATATTAGAAGGTGTTAAATATGATAAATATGCTGGTTTCATAATGATTACCACTATATTCATATTTGTAATGTGCTAAATTGATTGTGCTGATGATATATATGTTTTTTTATGTCTGGCCACATGCTATAGGATAAAAAATTCCCTAGGGAAGACTGATGTTTTCTTTATCTACACTAATTAATTTCATGTAGCTGTCCATGCACATGAACCTCGTCAGAGTTCCCATCTATGTTGGCATGGCATTTGTTCACAGAAATTCTTGGAACAAGAATTTTGTGACTCTGAATTGTGACTCTTCAGGCCCTGTTTTGAAAATGGTAGTCTTGAAATTTCATGAATAAACTTAATACTCGCTCACGTGGAGAAAAATCCATGCCTGGTACTACACATAGCTTACTGGTTTAACGACTGATAAGGCTGTTGGCATGGAAGACATCCTACTATTTCCACCTTTCCAAACCACTATAATTTAAAACTGCATTCTCTATTTTCTCTGAAACCTACAGGTATGAATAGGTCTCAGCCCTAATCAGCAAACAGCATCAATTTGTAACAGATAGAGAGCATTAGTACACAACTGGTTAAAATTCACAGAACAACTGACCCTAGGGTTCCCAGCCCAAATCTGATGCATCTACAACACAAGCCCTGTAGAGAAGATTCAGAAAAATGTGGACAAAGGTATGGAAATGTTGTAAAATCTAGAGGACAGGACTTCTGCTGAGAGATTATATTTTGCCTATATAACAAGGAAGCAGAGCATTTTACTTACCTGTGTATATTGTGTATTTAAACCTAGATGAGTATTTTTACTCATCTAGCAGTCATAGAACAGGATATACATAAGTGAGAAAACATATCCTATTTTTTCAAGAAAAATGCATTTTATTGCAAATTTGTTATTTTTGTCCACAACTAAATAAAATTCACACCCAACTCCTCCCTACAATGTGTCTTTGATGAAGATACGCTCTCATGAAAGCAGTTATCGCTGTGACTCATGCTTCTCCAATGTTGGTAATTCTTTATTGGTAATGATCTGATTGAAAAAAATTGTAACACTTTTAAAGTTTACATCCATCTTTGGTGTTCCCTGGATTAGAAATAAAATTTAAGCAAGGGTTGGATTATACTAACAATAAAATTACAGAACACAATAGGACAAAAAAAAAACCAAAAGATGGTGACTTCCACTCTGATCCCCGCCCTTTGCTTGAGGAGAGTGTGGGCTCTGCTTGGGCCCCACATCCTACCTTCCCTGACTCTATGGATCTTTCTGGGCCTGAACCTCTCATAGAGTCCACTCGCCCTGGCTGGAAGGACCACACCTCACTCTTGTTCCCTCTCCACCCTCTACCCTCTGCTTGAGGTGAGTGTGCGCTCTACTCAGACCCCAACTACCGCCATCCCCCCTCTTTGAATTTTCCTGTGCCTGCTCCTCTAATAAACTCCAGAAATTCCATATATTGACAGTTTGCTACTTTAACTCCTGCCAGCTTGTTCCAAGAATTTATGTGAACAAATATTGCTGCTGGATCCTGCCTGTTCCATTTATACCTCCAACTAATGTACATCTTACCTTATTATATTTGTGTCCCTACCACAACCAGAAGATAATTTCCTTACACATTTTATTCTTCTTCCTAAGTTCGTGTTAAAGGAGCCACCTGTAAGCTACAGTGCTTATTTGCTAAACTAGAGTCTCCTGATATGATGATTACTACAAAGTTCCACAATCATTCAAAATGCTGACATTAAAATACTCTGGAGGGCCTCAAAATATGATGTATCAGTCTCCCCAAATTTAGGGGTCATCATACAGTAGATGTAGAAAGAGTATTGGAAGCCAGGTGTTGGTGGCGCACACCTTTAATACCAGCACTCGGGAGGCAGAGGCAGGTGGATCTCTGTGAGTTCGAGGCCAGCCTGGTCTCCAGAGCGAGTGCCAGGACAGCCTCCAAAGCCACAGAGAAACCCTGTCTCAAAAAAAGAAAGAAAGAGTATTAGAATACTTCTGGTGGTAGATGATTCTGAGAAAACAGCTTTGTACAGATATAATTTGTGAAATATTTCTCTGGCCACATGCATAAAACCTACAAGTGTTGAAATTTTTCAAGCTTCTAGAATATTGGGGCATGTCTGGATATCCCACTCATAAGCTTCTGAGACATAACAGCAATGCATAACAAGATAAAAATAGTTTTATTAAAATATCTCATTGAGACTGCACAAGGCAAACCAACAAAAGTAAATGTCCCAAGAGAAGGCACAAGAATCAGAGACCCCCTCATTCATAAACTCAGCAGACTCATACAAATGCTAAAGCGACAGCTAGAATATATATGCAGAGGACTAGATGAAAAATGCTTGCAGCTTCTGTCTCCCTGAGTTCATAGGAGATTTGTTCACTTGATTCAGAGAGCCTTATTCTCTTGGTGTCATTCATCGCCCTGGGTCTTACCCTCAAACTACCTCAGCTCTGATGGGCTTGTCCAAGCTCTTGGGGTATGGATTTGATAGAACCATTGAATTGGGCTTCCTTGATGCCATAAATACTTTTAACATACTCAGCATCCTTGCATGAAATAACAAGAAATACAGGGATATTCCCTCAGCGTAATAAATGATACTTAATACAAACCTACAACTAAGAGTTAGGACCAACAAATTTTCTTTTGCTTTTTTGTTTTTGGGGGTGTTTTGGTTTTTGAGATAGGGTTTCTCTGTGGATCTTTAGAGCCTATCCTGGCACTTGCTCTGTAGACAAGGCTAGACTCAAACTCACAGAGATCTGCATGCCTCTGCCTCCTGAGTGCTGGGATTAAAGGCATGCACCACCAACACCCAGCTCAGTACCAAATATTTTATGCATAGGACTCACAGGCTTGCTGACTGTCACTGGTTTTCTTTATCCTTCAAAAGTGTCCACCATTTTTCTATATAATACCAATGTTGGGGTATATCCTGCAAAACCAAAGTCTTTGAAAGCATTTTCTATTTGATTCTTATCAGTAACGGAACAGGTTGGGGGAGGATAAAACACAAGGGAAGATAAATGAGTGCACAAAATAAAGTTAACTGGGGAATATTGGTCAGTGGCATATCTGAGTAGGAAAAAGGTGCTCCCCCAAACCACTAAGACCCTAGGTGTCAAAGGCAAGTGTGAGTGTCACAGAGGAGATGCAAATGCCTGAAACTTGAGGGACAAAGCACTTGGAGCCAAACAAACACAGAGGACATGGTGTGTAGTCAAACATGTTTGGATTTGGAGGATGCACAAGAGGAGGGAAGACACAAATGATTGACAATGGACTCAATACTACAGAAGTCACTGCTAAGGAGCCTAAACTAATAAAAACAGTCACTCAAAGAGTTTTCAGTGTAGAAAATGGACTAATTAGAGACTATTGAGGTACGAGGAATTGCATTTCTGAAACTCTCAGTGGTAGGAAGATAGTGGGTGTAGGATATAGACAATGTTTTCACAATGATCCCTGTAAGACCTGTGTACCCTTATCTATGTAGGACATAGATAGTGTTCTACAATACAACCCACACACCATGCCTCAGAGAGCACATGACACTAATAACATTTACTATGAAATCATGTTCCACACATGCTGAGGTTTAGAACAGTAAGAGCTGTCAAGCTAACTAGATGTCTTCTAGAAGTTGATTTAGACCTTGTAACACATTGCCAGATCCTGTCCTTGTGAGGGATCATACGTGATGAGACTCATTATTTTGTGTAATTAATATGCTATGGGAAAGAGGATGTAACATCAAAATGGTGCCCAATTCTCCTTTTCTGTGCATTAGAGAAGACTCCTCCCTTATCCCCTAGCAGTCTTTCAAATTCGTAGCCTCTTTTATTTCAACTAGCTATTTAATTATGCAAATATAATAATTTAATTGTATAAATATAGTACATAATAACAGGCATCAAATATGCTATTTTTGTAATAATTACCACTATATTCGTATTTGTAATGTGCTAAATTCCTTGTGCTAATGATATATATGTATTTTTAGGTCTGACCACAGGGTATAGGGTAACAAATCCCTAGGGAAGACTGATGTTGCCTTTATCTACACTCATTAATTACATGTAGATGGTCCGTCCAGATTTCCCATCCATGTGGTCATCGCAAGCAGGGCTGTGACTCTTCAGGCCTTGTTTAAAATCATAATCTTGAAACTTCATGAATAAATTTAAGACTGGCTCAAGTGGAGAAAATCCATGCCTGTCACTATACATAGCTTACTAGTTTAATGACTGATAAGGCTGTTGACATAGAGGAGATCCTACTATTTCCACCTTTCTAAACCACTATAATTTAAAACTGCATTCTCTATTTATTCTGAAATCCACAGGTAAGAATAGATCTCAGCTCTAATCAGCAAACAGCTTCAATTCATAACAGATAAAGAGCATTATAGTAGTACTCAGCTGGTCAAAATTAACAGAACAATTGGCACTAGGGTGCCCAGCCCTGATTTGATGTATTTACAACACAAGTCCTGTAACTAATATTCAGAAAAAGGTGGACAAAGGTCTGAAAATGTTGTAAAGTTCAGTAGACAGGACATCTGCTGAGAGATTACATCTTGTTTACATAACAAGGAAGCAGAGTTTATAGTACCCTTCTACTTAGCAGTGTATATCTTGTGTTTACACCCACATTGAAATATTTATCGAGCAGTCATGGAGCAGAAAATACATAGGTGGGGAAGCATGTTATTTTTTCCAAGCAACATGCATTTTACTGAAAATTTGTTTTTTTTCTCCACAACTAAATAAAATTCACACACAAGCCCCCCCCACGATGCATCATTGATTAAGGTGCACTCTCATAATGAAAGCCCGAAATGGTTATGATGCAAACATCTCCAATGTTGATACTTCATTACTGACAATGATCTGATTGAAAAAATATTGTACCAGTTTTAAAGTTTACATCCGTCCTTAGGTTTTTTCCAGGTTCGAGATGAAATGTAAGTAAGCAAGTAATGATAAAATGATAGAACACATTAGAACAAAAAGAATAGAAAGAGGGCAGGCTATAAATGTTAGGGCTCTCTGACGTGTAACATATGTTGTTTGTTATTAGCAGAGCCTGGTAACTAGGGTGTGGTGTTTGATGAGAAGAAAGGGACACAATGCTGGAAAGCAAGCAGCTGTGGCTACACTGGCATGGACCAGCCCCCGAGAGGTTCCGTTTACAAAAGTTAAGCACATGGTTAAGATACCAGATGCTGTATAAAAGAGCACAAAACTGCTGACTAGGACAAGGATGGTTTGGGTGGCTCTGGTCTCGGGAGATGATTTGGGACACAGAACTCTATGCATGTATTGGACCCTCTGCTTGTGCTTCAGCAGGACGAGCACCATGGAACCACTGGCCCATATCATGAGAACCAAACACATGACATCAGAGGAGCCCAATAAGATAACATATAAGGCATACGTTAGATTGTGAGGTTTGGCCACAGCACAGTATAGCAAATCACGAAAATCAGTGCAGTTTTTTCCATCCCCCAGGTCTGTCACTAGCACAGGAATGAAGGCATTTAACACCATTTGCAGGGACCAACACATGTTGACAGAAGGTCCAATGACATTGTAGGCTCTTGCTTTGAAGTGTTTGTACTTGGCATTCCTTGGGGTGATCATGATGGCTTGGAAGAAACTTAAGAGGGCTGTGGACCCAAGGGATACTCCTCTGGCAACTCTATGAAAGTAAAAGACAAGTTTACATGCAATGGTATCTAAAAAATATGTCCAACCAAAAGCAGCCATTGTCTGAGGGATTCCTTTACAGAGCAGAACCATGAAGTTAGCACAGGTCAGGCTTTTGACAATAAGGTCTGTAGGCCTGGCTTTGATCCCAGAGAATTCATTGATGATGAAACAGCAAAGCAAGGCTGAGTTCCCCATCATTCCCAGTGTAGTCTGGGACACAAAGATGATCCCCATGACCAGGTCTGTTGATATCATTCTGTTTAATTTGTGTGATTATTACTTAATGTGAGACCCAGACATCTCTAGATAGATATGAAGAAGTACTGTCTTCATGCCATGTTAAATATTGTGTTTCTCAGCAACCAGAACATTTCATTGTTGAGGAATTAGAAACTGTGTCATTTTCATAAGAAGATTCCTGAGTTTGATAGCAGGTTGATTGTGGTGATATGCCAAATCTATAGGGTCCTTCATTTTGAGTTGGCAAATTGCTTAGTGCCTCATAATCAATATTCTGTTTAAATTTGTTGCTGCCTTGCATCCAAGGTTCCATTTGTAAGACTGTTAAGACAATTAATCATATTTTAGTAAGATAAATACAGACAGACAGACAGACAGACACAAACACAGAGAGACTCAGTGGGAGAGAGAGTGTGTGTTGGAGGACCTTCACTGGATGTTTGTCTCCCTTTAACTGCATAAGCCTAAAAACTGCAAAGCTAGAATGCATTCACCTTTGCACACTGACATCACTCTAACTCCCAGATTCCCCAGATCCTACCAATGGCAAAAGAAAGGCCTAGGCCCTATCCCAAAGGATATGACACACTCTGAAGACCCCCATGGAAGATCTCACCCTCCCTGGGGAGGAGAAAGTGTATGGGATAGGTAGGGTGTTAGTGAGGGGGGGCAAGGGAGGAGGGGAGGGAGAGGGAACTGTGGTTGACATATAAAACAATCTTGTTTCTAATTTAAGTAAAAAATGGAAAAAGAAAGACATAGCAGGATTGAAAACATATAGAACAAATAGAGTAATAATCATCAGAATGCATGCAACATTTTTCACCAATTAAAATACATCCTGCTAGAAAAGAAAAACTAATCATATTAAAATCGTATATTCATTCTTTTCTCTGTTCCATTTAAGAAAATCCTTCTATGTGTTTGCAAACAATCCTGTGATATCCTGAAATATTTTTAGACCGTAATCACATAAGTATAAAACACAATTACCTAAAGACAATAATGTGGATTGTATAAAAATAATTTTGCCTAAAAATTGAATTCAATAAACGTTAAAATTGCTTCAATATCACAATTACAGTGAGGAAGACTTTTGCCTTCTTTTTTCTAATGTAGTGTTATTCACACCTGGAAAAGTTCACTAATGCGGTCCACTTGTCTAAATACAATCCAAATGAAATGATATCTACATAAACCTATAAAATACATAATATTTTCAATTACACAGAACAAAGGTATGTACTGGGTCTGCACATATGTCCCAGTAGTACTCAGAAGAGAAAATCATGCCTACTGGTTAGATCTTCCAAAACCGCTGACGTGAACATTCATCCCCAACTATGAACATAAGAATTTGTTACTGTGTGACAAACCCCATTATAATCGCTTGCTGTTGGTATCTACAGATATAGGACTTTTCTGTGTTTTATGTACATGAATACAACATTGGATCTTCATTACAGTTACTTCCTTCACAAAAGGAACATAGCCTCTTAAATCCACTGTGCACTGAGGTTTGCACTAGTAAAAAGAAAACCACCAATTCCTCTGAAAACCAGAGTTCAAGGGGGATTTATACAATCCAGCATGGATAGCTCATGTCTGTATGAAAGCAATCTCTTAGCTCACTGTGGCTGCCATGAATGTAGCATCTCACTGAACAGAGCCTGAGACTTCTAAAGAGAAGGTGTGAGGAGGTGAACCCATGAGCACTGTTACAAGTGTCTCAATCACAAAGATCCCACCTCTGTCTTATTAATAACCAACAGCTATGACCTTAGCAAATAGTTCTAAGAAGATCTGAAAAGAACTTAAAGAACATCTCACGTACAGATTTCTTACCGTGCTGAGGCATCAGGTGTAATCAGCCCCTGTGCTGGTGTCTCTACTGAAAGAGAAAGACTCGTTCAGTTCTGCAGTCACACAGATTGCAGCAGATTGCCCTAACTTCAGCAAGCCTTCAGGAAAGAATTCAAGACTCACCCGAGAAAGTAAATTTCTCTGTGATGGGTGATGCTGGATAGAACTTCACTGGACAGAGGGACGGATAGCCTGTATCCATATAGGAACAAATCCCCTGCACACTCTGACTGACATGTTGATATACTTAGACCCCATTTCCCTTGTGGTCCAGATGATGTTACAGGAGGAAACCTTGACACTGTCTGATGAAATGATATCACCCCTGAAGTACACATCTTTACATCACAGACTGAGAAACTTTCAATTGGGTTGAACTGCAGAGGGACATGATGTCTGCATTTTTCTCTCATGGGTGTTAGGACACAAAGGGGACCCAGGGCACTGGAGGAGAGGGATGGATTCTCAGGAACAGAGAGTGATGGGAAATGAGAAACTCTGCATGAATGTTGAATTGTGGAGCTACTCTCCCCAACTTTTACAGAATATATGAGTAGAAAATGACCACACACACACACACAGAGAGAGAGAGAGAGAGAGAGAGAGAGAGAGAGAGAGAGTGACACACAGAGAGAAATATAAACATACCAAGTAAAATTATTTTCCAGAAGCCAAATACCACCTGCAACATTTTTGTTATAGGAACAAGGCTTGGATTAATTAATAACACATTTCTCAATCTCTGTCACAATTTAGGAAATACATTGTTAGTGTAATTTAAGAACACAGGAGTTAAGTGTGCATTATGAAGATGAAAATTTCAAATAGCAAAAAATATTTTAATAAGAGGAGACTTTTTATATAGGTACTGGCACCTGGACTGATTGGTCCAAGTCTACAGTCTGTAGCTCTCCTAAGATGGAAAAACTAGTCCTAAACACCCAGAACTCAAAAGGCAAAACTCACAATATTACATATATTCTGCCTATATTTACACAGAAGATTATTTTGAAAAAATGTCTTTCTCAATTGTCCTAGGCAGCTTTGTGAGCAGAGTAAGGAGATTAGATTACAAGAGCAGAAATAGCAGTCAGTCTTATGACCTACAGTCATATAGGAACAGCAAATTTTACAAGATTAGTATATTCACTTCTGAAAAATGGGAATCGGCTGGTGGGATACAGCCTACATAATTTAAAGGCATTTTACTTTATATATACACCTTAAGCATTGGATATTAAAAACTTATATGCATTGGAGGCTAACATACTTCTGTAAGTATGTTACCTGTGTATCGAACAGAACAACGTCATGCCTTTTTCATTCTGAGGATCTACAACTACCTCTCCTGTCTGTGAGGATCTGTACATACAGCAGTTAGCAGTGACTTCCAGACAACAGCGAGATGTGTGGAACCAGCCTCAGATAATTGTCCTTGTAGTTTGTTATACGTTATGTGCGTTTGTGAATTCATGACTGTCTCTCTCTCTCTCTCTCTCTCTCTCTCTCTCTCTCTCTCTCTCTCTCTCTCTCTCTCTCTCTGTGTGTGTGTGTGTGTGTGTGTGTGTGTGTGTGTGTGTGTGTGTGTGTGTGTGTTTGTCCTGGTATGAAATCTGGTTTACTCTGCAACTGAGCTTTATAAAATGGGATGGCGAACCGTTTATATCCTTGTTCACATATCCTTCATATATCAGATAGGGTATAACCTTGAGTGGGAATCATTAATGTGACTTCCTATACAAGACCTGAACAAGGATGATACTAATATACAAGCTTAAATGGAAGGAATGCATCTCATGTATCCTTAACTGTAGTCAAAGAACTTCAGGCAACTGGACCCTAAGCTCATGTCCTTATGAAGAAGGATTATTATATCTCTTAACACGCATCAGATTATCTTCTTTTTCATAGTCCATGGTGGTCAAACAGAGGTCCACCATCATTCAAGGTGCTGAGAAGAAGAGACTCCATAGGACCCAGCTAATAAGAGGGACATCTACACCACAACTCTTCCTCCAACAACTCAGGGGTATTATGGAAGAAGAGACAGAAAGAATGGTAGAACATTGCAATTGTATATATTTCTATGGAAACAGGATTTGTACATAGAGGACAGGGCACTTGCACTAGTGAATTCACCTGTTTCTATAGTAGGCAAAAAACATGCACATGATGAAGCTAAGCAAAATTTCAGGAGATTGGAAGTTGCCATGATGTCCTTCTCATAGCTGAGGGGCTATGAACCACAGATGACTTATGGGAGGGCTGTGTCAGATTTCTTTAGTGATTTGTACTTTGAGAGGCTTCCTGTGCTTCCACAGAGGCCCTTGTACTAAGAACATAAGAGCATCTGTAAGTTCAGCCAGTGGTTGTTTTCTTCTGCAGTTCATTTGTTTTGTTTATTTGTTAGCAACAAGTGAAAATTGGAGGGAATTGTGGGTGTGGTTAAATAAAAGACATGACAAGGAGATAATGGTGGATGGATTTGAGGAAAAATATGCATAAATGAAATACTCAAAGAGTATTCTCCTTAATAGTAGTAAATGTTGTAAAACTTTTTAAAAAAAACTTAATTCATAGGGGAAGAAGTCAGAGCAGCCTAGATTCAATGATGCATAGATATTTCCTTAAATTTTTCCTGAATTTGATATCAAAATTTCTAGCACCTTACACTGGTGTCACAGTCAGCCTTCAGGAATAATGAAAACTCAACTCCTCTTCAAAATCATGAGATGTTCATGAGAAATTTATAAGCCTGTCTTTAATTACCAACTGGAAGAAGTTTGATAAATAATTTTATCTCCCAAAGACACACTGTCATTTCCAGTGCAGGTGACATGAAAATTGTCATTATGAAGGGAAGTGAGGTCACAGACTTTTGAACCATTGTCTCAGACTTGAGCTGCCCTCCTCTCTCACAGTGCTGGTTATGGTGAAGTCAGGATATGTGTAGTGAGTCCACAACAGTGCAGATATAAGAAGCAGAGTGTGTTTCACAGCCAGAATTGAGGAGGCCTGTGTGAGAGCTTATGTCTGATAATGGGAATCTCAGGTAGAAATGGATTTGTTGAACATAGAGGGAAGGCATATGGATAACCACATTGTTAAGAGGTGAGTGAGAAAGAGAGATATAAGTATTTCTAATCTTATGACAGTCCCTGTTTTAAATCTTACTGTAATGTAAGTCACCCGTTAAGGGAGACTGTAGGTAACACCATGATAATACATTCCATCTGTGAAGATGCTCAAGGATTGTGGTAATAAATCAATGTGATAATTTGTCTTAACTCACATGATGTGTAGACTAGTTTGTGGATAATATTATTATTGGGGATCTTGCCTGGGTTTTACACTCACACGAAGAGTTAGAATAGAAATACAAGAAGTACACAACCATGGGAAATTGCACGATGTCCATCTGATTCTGGAATAAAATGTATTTTTATGGAAGAGTACATTTATATGTTGTAGAGGTAATTACTGTGTCTGCCTTGAGTGATACCTGGTAAGATGACTGTTTGAAACTTCCTTTTAAATTGGGATAATCAATCTGAGGGGAAGTGTACCAGTAAGAGTATCAGACAATGATAGCCAGGTCTACATGTGTCTTGAGTTAGTCATAGTCAAATGTTAAGCATAACTTCATTCCATGGCTGACTTCACTGATTATTGTTGCTGCTAATGGAACACAGGGCATTGTACTTGATGGTTCAGGGCCACTAATCTCATTTGTGTCCACACTTTGTTTTTTATTTCTGTTTAGAAAATGTTTACATTTACCCATTCTTTTTTAGGCATCTCACATGTATCTCTTTTTTAGTGAATTATAATCGATAATATAATCAGTTCATCCATATAAGAAATAGCAAGTACATACAGAATTTTAAACGAAGTATTTTAGTAGCTTAATTTTTTTCACATGCACATGTACTTTATGTAGTATTTTCTACAAGTTAATTATATTAGTAGTTATCTGTAGTTACCACTCTAGACTTTACCCCTCAAAGATAACAATGAATATTTCTGTGGACATCCATCACGTCCATATTGTCTTTGTGGAATGAAACTAGGAAATGGGACAACTTTCTGTCACATCAGAGCATACTTAGAATACTGTGTTTTGGTAAAATAATTAAAGTCTTATATGCATTTGTCATTTACCTGTTGAAAAATGCTAGTGTAACAAAATGAAAAGTCATATTTAAAAAGATTATATTATCTGTTGTGATTTGGGGGGCATGACTAATTTTCTGCATGTGTTTATGTACACTATGAGAACACATTGTCTACAGAGGAGAGACAAGTGTGTGTGAACACTCTGGAACTAGACTACACAGTTTAAAGCTACCATATGGGTGTTGGGAAAGAGCATTCAGTGTTATTTACCACAGAGCCATCATTTTAGTCCCTACAAATGAAAACTTTCTACAACCAAAATCATATAACACAGCAATGAAGTAGACACAATGTCAAGTGGGGAACACAAACTGCATATAGAGTGCGGAATGTTTGCGAAACTGTCTCATGGCTTTTTGACCAGACTAGGGTGACGCTGTTTGCTCCACACTGGTAATGTTCATGCCCTTTCAGTTTCTATTCTGACACAAACAGATTTCAGATTTAAAGAGGTGCTTACCACATGTGTGTATATATGGTTTGGTCTTGAAAGTTGAAATAAAAAAATGAGCAGTGACTCATTATTTATTATCATTGTTGAATACTTACACTTAGTACTAAAAATTACACTGTAACGATAACTCTTTCTGTCAGCTGCCTGGGTTCTGCTGCTGCTTTAGGGCCCCCAAATAACACACAGAGTCTTATATTTATACAATGCTGCTGGACAATGACTAGGATTTCCTAGTTGCTAGCTCAGTCTTTATTATCAACCATAACTAATAATCTATATAGTTTTATAGGGACTTATCTTACTGAGGGTGCTGGCTTTAAGTGTCATGTATTCCTGGGATCACAAGTCAACTTCCCTCTTTCCTACATTTCCCAGAATCCTCCTTCTCTTCTAGTCCTGCCTATCTTGATTCCCTATTGGCCAACAGTGCTTTATTTATCAACCAATAAGACAAACATACACACAGAAGGACCTCCCCATCATTACACCTGTCATTTCTTATGATGTCAGGATGCAAAAGGAAGAGTGTATAGATGAAGAACTCTTGACACAGTAGAAAAAACTTAGAAATCTAACCAAAATCCATAGAAATAGAAAGATCTATGAGTGAATATGGACAGGGTTTTTTTTAAACATGGCTCAGTAGAGGTTACTAAGATAAGTGGACAAAACTCTGTATCTGAATTATGTGTTGGGAGACTTCAAAACAAGGAAGGAAGGAAATCTTATAACAAGAATTATTTGGCAAGTGAAATATGGTTCTGATATGAACATTGTGAGATGTTTGGAAGCAGATCATTGAGAAGTGCAAATTAAATGCTCCTTTAAGTACGAGGGTGCATATATGAATCATCGTAAGATAAATAATTCCTTGACTGACTGGGTTTTATTAGTTTCTCGGGATATGCTGTTATTTATGGCTGTTATATCAGTGAACATAAGGAATTGAAATATCACAGAAAATGATCAGGCCTGATGGAGGGAACGGGACACATGAGAGGCAGCTTTTGTTTACTGAGTAGAATCCTACTGTGTTCTCTATTAAGAGAGGAGTCAAATCATGTTATCTCAGCACTAGCTTTGCACTTTATGTCTGTGTTGACACACATCATGAGACATGATCAGGCATGAAATACTGTAGAAATTCGGGTGATACGGACTAGAAAGGCATGAAATTTGGAGGAATATTCATGGGGGGAAAGAATTGGCAAGGAGAAAATGGAGGGTATACTTGACTAAAAGGCATAGGCATGAATGAGACACTCAATGACATTCAGTAATAAATTTTCTAAATCCTTGGGAAACGAACTAAAATTATGTGTGTGAGAAGTCAGATATGCCTACCCAATGAGACAGATAGACTTGTGCAAGTTTGTCCTGAATCTGATATCAAAGTTTTTAGAACTATCCACTGCTGACCAAAACACACTCCAGGGATCATGAAAACTTAAATCCTCTTCAAAACAACTTGTTCCATTGGAGATATACAGGAGACTCTTAAGTGTCTTTTTAATTATCAACAGGAAAAGTCCCATAAATGATTTTGTCTCCCCAAAACACACTGTCAGTGCCAGTGCAGGTGACATGAAAAATGTTATTCTGAAGGGAGGTGAGGTCACAGAGTCTCAAACCTTTATCTCAGGCTTGAGCTGCCTTCCTCTCCCACAGTGCTTGTTATTAAGAGGTCAGAGTCTGTACACTGAACCCACCACACTGCAGAGGTAAGAATCCAGGTGAGGGCAATCATTGAAGAGTGTGCTTCAGAGCCAGCAATGAAGAGGATTTTGCAAGTGCTCATTTGTGATAATGGGAATCTGGGCTTGAAAAGATCTGTGTAACAGAGAGCTAAGGCCCTAGAATTATTAAATAGTTAAGAGGTGACTGAGTAAGAGAGAGGTTTTCCTAAATTTGTGATAGTCACGGTTGATACTTTTTGTAATGTAAGTCACCCACTGAACATAACTGTGGGTACCATCAGGGAAATAGAGCCCATCTGTGGAGATGCTGAAGGAGTGTGGTAATAAGTCAATTTAATACCTCATCTTACCTCACATGATGTATACCTTTGATTAACTTTGCAGGTATTATCATTATAGGTGAATTTACATGGGCTCTCAGCAATAATAATAATTAGAATGGAAATATATGAAGCAAACCAACATGGGAAGGTACACCATGTGAATCTCATTTTAGAGTAATATATTTTTATTTAATGTCATTTTTGAACTAATGAAACAAAAGTAACAAAAATAATAACCCAACTACCTTAGAGGATTTTTAGACATGGAGCATGTCTTGGAGTTCAATAGATACAGCAAAAAGAATACTTAGACCTCAACAGTTTTTTAAAAAAAAAAATAATTTAGCAAACTCAGATGTATGTTGCCTTTTTGTTGGGATTAGACATATTGGTAACACTCATGAGATTATACCTCATTTTCCTTGTGTGTGACTGTATATTTTAAGTTTTCTTAGTATATATGAATTTTGGAATGCATTATTATCTTCCCAACCAATGGTATGTGAAGTTTTTTGAACTATTCCAATTCTTTTGTAGGCAGGAAAACACTTGAAAGCAACTCCTCAGAAGGCCAATACAAGGAAAGCAACCAATGTGGGCTGTATTTTGTATAATTTATTTATATTTGCAACTATTAGACTATATTCTAGACATATTTTTAATTTACAATTTGTTATGGAATCCTTTATGAGAGGACTCAGATATTTAGAAGCGATGAGTGGCACTATGCTCGTTAGTAAAATTGCTGTGATCCAGATCCAGATCCTATTTTTGTTAGTGGTGGTATTTGGTATGTTGTGTAAGTCTTAGTATACTGTGTCCATCTGTCTTTTGACTCCAGTGTGTTGACTTAGCTGCTTTTGCTTGCACGCAGTGTCATGTTTTCTTTTGTCCAAATATGACTCTTCTCACAACTTGTCTGTCTTGTAATCTTTCTTTTCTTTGATCATCATTTTCTACAGGTTTTTCTGTGGTTTTTTTTCTTTTGTTTCTTTCAACTTCTAGGCAATTTCAGCATCATACCTTTTTCTATAGCTATACACAAATTTGATATTATGAACATTGCCTTTATTTGCTTTGTATTAATTTTATTTGGTTTTTAATGTTTTTAGCTTACAAATTAGAAATTTTTCTTAAGGCTTTTTCATACTTACTATTTTGATAGGCCCAAAGCTTCTTCTTCCCACATTTCTCTACCCTCAGTCCAGATTATACTACCTCATGAATACAATTCCTTTTTCACTTTCAAAACGCATGTATTGTTTTACAATCTTAATCCATCTCTGAGTTATTCTTAATGGCCCTTCCAAATCCACTGGGCACTACTCACACTCACTCCCACACAAGAACCCATTTCTAATAATTAGACATCACACCTGGGCCAGTGGTACGCTTCTCTCTGGAATGTCTTACATCGAGTAAGTATGTTCTATTACTGCAGCTATTTCCTAGGACATTCTACATGAAAGAGCAAGAGTAATGGGAACCTGTAGTTGGTAGTTTCAAAGGTCTCAGCTCATTCCAGCACTCCATATATATACATGCTACGATCCTCAGCTTTTACCAATTCAACCCCAGCTCTTGATTGACAGCTGATGGTCCCTACATGGCTGATGAGTGTGAGGGGAACAGTATCTCTCTGGGCCACCTTGCTTCAGCCAGGTGCTGATTCACAGAAATTACTGTGTGCTTCTGCAAGGGGATCTGACCTAATCTAAGAAGTGTTAGCAGACACCATTTCTCATGAGGATAGAGTGTGGTGTCCTAAGAGAGTCCTTCAAATTCACTGTACTGATGGGATGTTAAACCCAGTGCCATCTTTTCTATCATTCCCACACTCGATTTCTGAGTGGTGCCTGATTGTCCCAGACAGAGTTCCAATAGAGACAATGAACATTTCTGAGGTTGATATCATTCATAACATACTATCCTTCTTGAAATTTCACCTAGCATATTTTGCTTGTCTTATTATATTAAGCATTCTTTCACATTTCATCACATCAGTGGTTCCCTTGTCTCCAACAGTCCTAACCAGAGTGGGCTCACGTGTGTGGGGGCAGGGGGTGACTTTTCAAAAGTGCTAGCTCATAACTCAGTATGATGTAATGTGTCACTTGAGCCATTACTATAAAATATTTGTGCTTTTTAAATATTTTTCTATTATCTAAGATTGTGGTGGGATAAAGACCCAATGATCACAGAGCATGAGAAAAGTCTACATTTACAGTTATATTTAACAGCCTTGCTGACTACCTAGAAAGAAACAATTCTCACAGAGCACCCTGGAATGCACTTTATATGGAACTTGTAAGGGTAAAGAATCCATAAAAATCAATATTGTGTTTAGCAATTGGCAAAGGGGAAAAACAAGGAATCAAGTTTACAGAATCCAAAAAACTGAAGTTAAGTAGGGCACTTCTACTCCCACTATCTAGAACAGTGTTTGACACTTTTCCAAGGATTTTTTCATGGAGTAGATAGAAAAAGGAGGGTCAATTTCAAGTTACACCAGAGATGGCTCCACCATCCCATCATACTGAGTGTTGCATTTCCTATGAAACTTGGTGGCTATCCTTTCATCAACACGTGCAGTCTAAAGTATTGAGAAACTACATGGTAACAAACATGGAAAAAACTACTCCTGTCAAAATTTGTTCAATGCGTTCAAGGCTGGCGCTGAACCACTGAACCAGCTTCAGAATCTCTGTAGCTCCATGAATGAATATCATCTTCCTCCACCCCTGGCTACCACCATTTGTCATTATTCATTTGACCTGAGAAAAAGAGTGACCATGTTCTTAATGAAATTGTGTTGAATCACAGAATGAATATCTGGAATATGGCAATCAGAATCATTTTCTTATCGCAAACTACAACAGGAATTCTTGGAAATTTCTCTCTTTTGTTGTACTATCTAGTCCTTTACTGTAGAGAACACACATTAAAGCCCACAGATTTGATTCTCACACACCTAATGGCAGCCAATGCCTTGATCATTCTCTCTGCAGCAGTGCCCCAAACAATGGCAGTTTGGGGATTTAAACATTTCTTGAATGATTTTAGGTGTGAGCTCCTATTGTATATTCAAGGATTTGCTAGAAATGTGTCCATTGGCAGCACCTGTCTTTTGAGTGTCTTCCAGGCAATGACCATCAGTTCCAGGAAGTCATGTTGGAAGGATCATAAAGCCAACGCTACAAAGTACATTCACTGTTCTGTTTCACTACTCTGGGTTTTCTACATGCTGATACGTTTTATTTTCTTGATGTACACATTTATCAAAATGAGTAGCAAAAACATGACAAGAAGTCAAGATTTTGGATATTGCTCTACTGTAGGCTGGGATGAAATCATAGAGTCACTCTATACAGCCTTGGTGATGTGCCCTGAATTCTTTTTTGCTGTGCTCATCACCTGGTCCAGCGCCTCCATGATTGTCACCCTGTACAGACACAAGCAGAGTGTTCAACACATCAGAAGTTCTCATGGTTCCAGGAGATCCTCCCCTGAGTCCAGAGCCACCCAGAACATCCTGGTGCTGGTGTCTACTTTTCTGGCTTTTTATAGTCTCTCTACCATCTTGCGAGGCTGCATTGCTTTTTTGTATAATCACAATTGGTGGCTTGTGTACATCTCGCACCTCACTTCTCTTTGTTTTCCCTGTTTTGGACCCTTTGTTCTTATGAGACATCACTTGGTTTTGTCCATATTTAATTTGGTATGGTTAAGAAAACATTTTTACTGATTTGATTATAATTATGCAAAATATAAGTATTTCTTGACTTCAAAATTTTACTCAATTATCACTATACGAAATCAATCAAGAAAGGTAAACATATAGCATCTTGTATTCCTAACACTAGCCAAAATGAGGACGGTACGTCTGTCAGTTGGATGCATTAGCAGCCTACATGATCTGATCATGTTGTGTTGGCCCATTGTAGTCTTCTACTCTCATATCGTAGTTTTGTCTTTGCCAAGATAATGTTCAAGGAAACCAGGAAATTGCTGGCAATAGAGCTGGCTTTCTTGTGTTTTTATCCTGTCAAGGAATCTTGGCTGAATGGCTGCAGCCACACAGACATGTTGTAGATACTCCACTCAAACTAAGGCAAACTAAAACCAGGGCTGACCATAAGCTTGTGTTTCCAGTGGCCCATAGCTGGGCCTGCTCTGGCCTGCACCATGAGCAGAAATAATCTTCAGTGATAATTCCCAGATAATCAGATCATTTTATTTCAGTTGTTTCCCAAAAAACCCACTGACTATTCTTAACCATATAGCATAGTCTCAAAGAAATCTGTTATGTTGGGCATCTCTCCTATTAGCATGTAGTACAAAAATTGTGACTCCTGTATTTCACCTTGTACCAAAATTAGTTAAAAATAAATGATGTTGATGAGGTAATATTCAATTTTGTTAAATGGTATTTTTCTTCTTTTCCCTTTGATTATACATAGATTTTTTTATACTATATTACCTGAGTACAGTATGCTCTCAGTTTACTTCTCTTAGATACACTCACCTCCTCTCCCATCAACATCTACTCCCTTTGGTCTCTCATTAAAAAAAGAACAGGCCTCTAAGAGATAACAGCAAAACACAACAAAATATAATATAGTAAGATAAACCAAAACCATCATATCAAAGCTGTGCAAGACACAACAGCAGAGAAACAATAGGGCCTTAAAAGAAGGCATACCATTCAGAATCTCAAGCATTTTTGCATTTGGGAGTCTTAATAAAATACTGAACTAAATGTTGTCCTATACTGTCCTTCATTTAATTTTGGTAAGTGATATCTATCCAGAAAATTGTCCATTTCCTTTAGATTTTCAAATTTTCAGGAGTACAGATTTTCAAAGAATGACCTGATAATTCTTTGGATTTCCTCAGTGTCTGTTGTGATGTCCCCCTTTTTATTTCTGGTTTTGTTAATCTGCATGGTCACTCTTTGCCTTTTGGTAAGTTTGGATAAAGATTTGTCTATCTTGTCGATTTTCTCAAAGAACCAACTCTTTGTTTCATTGATTCTTTATATTGTTTTCTTTGTTTCTACTTTATTGATTTCAGCCCTCAATTTGATTATTTCATGAGCTAAACTCTGCAGTCTAGTTGCATGAAGAGAGGAATGATGAGCAAAGTGGTCAAGACCAGGCTGGAGAAACCCATATAAATAGCTGACCTGAACAAGGAGGAGCACATGGACCCCAGACTGATATCTGGGAAACCAGCATAGGACTGTTCAAGACCCCCTGAATGAGCGTATCAGTTTGGAAGGCTAGTTAATCTATGGGGCCTCTGGTAGTGGATCAGAATTTATCCTGAGTATACAAATGGACTTTGGGAGTCCACTCCACATAGAGGGATACTCTATAAGCCTAGACACACCGGGGAGCATCTAGGCCATGGTCCATATGAGATGACAGACTTTGAAGATTCCCCCATGGAAGGCCTCACCCTCCCTGGGGAGCAGAAATGGGATGGGATAGGGGGCTGGTGGGGGGCAGGGAGGAAGAAGGGGAGAGGGAACTGGGATTTACATGTATAACAAGCTTGTTTCTAATTTAAATTTTTAAAAAAGTGAAGAAAGTTGTCCAATAAATAAATGTAGAGGGCTTGGAGCAGATGACATTTGTCCTATGATATCTACTTCCATTTCTGTGAGTGTATATGTGCTTTGTACATTTGAGAGGTCCTGGTCCTCCTGATGTCCTCTTCTTGTCCACATATTCTCTCCCACTCCTTCTGGATACACTTCTGGAGGTTCTCTGAGGACCTCTCTCTCCTCTCTCTCTCTCTCTCTCTCTCTCTCTCTCTCTCTCTCTCTGTGTGTGTGTGTGTGTGTGTGTGTGTGTGTGTGTGTGTGTTTGAATAAATTTGACCCAACTGGAGTCATAAGCAAAGAAGGAGCTCAGTTGAGAAAGTGCCTAAATAAGATCCATCTGTAAGGCATTTTCACAATTAGTTATTGATATGGGAAGACCCAGTACATTAGAATGGTGCCATCCATGGACTGATGGTCCTAGGTTCTCTAAGAAACCAGCTTATTATCCCATGAGAAGAAAGCCAATTAACAGCTATCCTCCCTGGTCACTACATCATCTCCTACCTCCAGGTTCCAGCCCTGTTTGAATTGCTGTTCTGACATTTTCCATTGATGCACTATGATGCAAGAGTATAAGTCAAATTATCTCTTTTATCCCCAATTGCTCTTTGCCCATGGTATTTTGTTGCTGCAAAAGAAACATGAACTGAGACACTATGGGGCCCTTGTGGCCAATAGCTCAATAAGATGAAATGAGTCACAGTAATGCAAGCTTTGTCTGCAGAAATGGGTTGTTCGGTTGAGGTTCTTTCTACCTCATTATTTTGGGACTTCATTAGCATCGAATTCATATATAACAAGAAGTATCCCCTTAAATAGTTCTCCATACTGTCCATGGAGTTTTTCCATTCCAGTTGTCTCACAATTCATTCCCTCCCTCAAACACAACTCCCCTTCCCCTTCTCATCAAACCCTCCTACTGTTGTCCCTACTCTGCCCCTGACTTCAATCCATCTATAAAATCTATTTCCTTTTCTCATCCTAGGCAGTAATATGAGTCTTCCCTAGTTTCTTCCTCTATGCCTTACATCTCTGAGTCTATGGATTATGTCTTGGTTATCATTTATTTAAAATTTCATAAATAAGTATAAGTGAATACACACGGGTTTTATCTTTATTGGCCTGGAAAACATCACTAAGGACATTTTTCTAGTTCCACCCATTTGTCTTAAAATTTCATGAACTCATTGTTTCAACAGTTAATTATTACTCCACTGTGCAAAGTTCATTTTCTCTGTCCATTGACATTTGAGGGACATTTCAGGGTTTTTTTCTACCTACTATGATTACAGCAGCAATGAATGTGTTTCAGCAAGCATTCTAGTATTAGGATAAAAACTCCTTTGGGTATATGCCCAAAAGTGGTATTGTTGGGTCTTGAAGTAGACTGAATACCAGTTTTCTGAGGAACTAACACATTGATTTCAAGAGTGGCTGTACTTACTAGTTTGCAAATCCACAAGAAATAAAGGAGTGTTTCCCTAAAATCAATCAAAAGAGATGAAGAAGGTCATTTCATATTCGTCACAGGAAAAGTCCATCAAGATGAAGTCTCAATCCTGAACATCTATGCCCCAAATACGAAGGCACCCACATTTGTAAAAGAAATGTTACTAAAGCTCAAACCACAAATAAAACCCCACACACTGACTCTGGGAATTCCCGCACTAGGAGTCTACATGCAGACTGAGTCAGTCCCTGAAGACCCAGGGACCCTGACTCTGCTGAGATCGCTGGGCAATTCTGCCCCCAGGCAGTGCAGAGTGAAGAGACTACAGAGGTGAGCTGCTTTGACCCCTGACTTGGGCCCAACTTCTGCCTGCCCACTGTGGGAACTCCTGCCCAAGGGTCTGCAGACAGGATGACTCTACCTGAGGACCAAGCAACCCAGAGTCTGCTGACATCTCTGCACCAGTCCTGCTCTCGCCCACCTGGAGAGCGAGTGCCTCAGACCTGCCTGCACCACCTTGAGATCCATTAGAGTATCAGAGCCAATTGCACCCACCTGAAGAGAACACCAGACCCATACACACCAGGAAAGGAAGTGACACCACCTGTACCCACTGGAAGAAGAGATGGGAAGACAACAATATTAGAACACATCCAACAACAGGAAAACCAATATGACACTACCTGGGATTGACATGTAACATAATCTTCTTTCTAATTAAAATTAAAGAAATTAAAAAGGAAGATGAGAATAGAAAATGAAATAAGTAGAAAGCTTGACAAACTAAGATAGGACAGATAACGGAGTATTTTCCCTGAGTTTTTAAAAACCAAAGGGACTAGACATTGTTGATGAATGTATTGTCTGTAGAGATTGTACGCAGTTAACATAGTTATTATATATAGTTTTTCTCATACTAGTTATAGCCTTGTTTTTATTTTAGACAAAAAGGGGAAAATATAGTGATATATTGTTTGTAATCTAACAAATAAATCTTTCCTGGAGGTCAGAATGCAGAGCTAAGCCACTAGTTGCCACACACCTAAATCAGTAGTTTTGTCATGGAGGACAGGTAGTGATGGCCACATGTTTAATCCAAGCACTCTGGAAACAGAGGCAGATGGATTATGTAAGTTGGAGGCCACCCTGGGCTGCTTGAGAGTGGCATAGACTATAAGAGAAACAGAGATCATGCCTTAGAAAGAATATAAGGCAGGAGCTCAGTGAGCAGTATGAGGTTTTCTGGAGAACATTGCAGTCTGAAGTCAATCTGAATACAGGGTTGCCCCCCTTTTGTCTTGACCTTGGTAGAGGTAGGAGCTCTTTAGTGGGTTGGCTGCTTTGCTTTTCTGATCTTCAATTTGAGCCTCAATCTATCTCTCTGGGTTTTTTAATCAAGTGATACTCTTCTGTCTTTTAGAGTTTCCATTAAGAAATGAAGTGTTATTATAATATGTCTTCCTATATATTTACTTGATCTTTTTCACTTGATGCTTTTAATATTCTTCTATGATATTGATAGGTATGTCCACTATGGATTCAAGGTAAAATATCTTCCAAGTTTGGATTTGACATTTATCAGTGGTGTTGGGCCAAGAGGGAGGAGGGCCTGATGAAGTTTACAGGGGGAGGAAAGTTGCCTATTTTTCCATGATACGATAAATCTCCTGGGAATGAAAGAAGAGGATGAGGGGAGGCAAAACCATCTGGTCTGATACAGAGTTGGGGATGAGACAGAGAGATTTGACTTGGAGGAAGAGAGGGAAAGAATAGCTGTTCTTAGCCTACTTGATTCCCTGGATAGGGTGGCCTGAATTTTACCGCAGAGTGCCTGCTGAAGGTAGGAACTGGAATAGAGCAATGAGGTGTTGGAGGGGATTTAGGAGCTATTCTGTGGAATCCACTAGATTTTCAGGCAAGGGAGAAGACAGGCCTCCATGGAAGGTATGCCAAAGAGGTAAGAATTAGCCTGGGGAATTGGATATGGAGGAGTAGAGTTAGAGGTGAAGATCTACAATGAGCAACCAGCTTCCCTCTCTGGGGCAGCCTTTGAGTTCCTAGGGAATGTTGCTTAATTTTGATAGCACATACCTTTCAATATATTATTTCTGTTAAACCAAAAACAATAAATTTTCATCATCTAAGACCTCCTTTGATTTCTTGATGTTATGATGTTTTTATTGTTCAAGTTTGTTTCTTTTAGTTTAATTACATTCCTAGATATTCATCTTTTGAGAACTCCTAAAATGAGATTTTTATTCTATATTTTCCCACTAAGTGTACAGTTTTGGTATGTATTAACCAACCCATTTACTGTGATTATTAGATCTTAAGAAGAATTTTATAGTTGATTTTATAAAGTATATTAAATATGGAATCATGTGATCCACAAATAATGATAGTTTGTCGTTTTCTCATGCCTCTTTAACAGCTTTTTACTTTGTCTTGTTTAATTTATATTGCTATGCTTTCTGTTTAAAATGGATCAAACACCTCAATTTAAAAAATGAAACAAAGCCAAATATGGCAACATATATTTTTAATACAAGCATGTTGGAGGCAACAGGGCATTAAATACTGTTAGTTCTAGATAAGCCAGGTCTGCCAAGGAAATAACAGGATGACCAAGCATACATACTTATACCGGTCTTCATTAAATAAATAAATCAATAAATAAAGCACACATAAATGCACAAAGTAAAAACATTAGCATAAATGAAAACTGAAACAATTAAAAAGTAATATAGGGAACATTCTGTAAGACTTTGGGACAGACTAGAACTTCCTGGACAGTACTTCAGTAACACAAAAACAGGAAATACTCCATATGTCAACAGATGACACTACATGAAATTACAAAGTTTCTGCAAAGCACAGCACTCTACCAGAAGAGTACACAGAGAGCCCCCAGAAATTGGAGAACAACTTTCTCAGCTGTACTTCAGATAATTAGCTGATATCCAGTATTTACTAAGCATTGTAAAAACTAAATGTCAAGGAAACAAAATTGCTAAATATGAGATAATGAACTAAATATTTTGTAAACAAGAAATACAAATGACCAACAAATATTTTCAAATGAATTTAAGACCATCCTTGTCATGAAAATAAAAATAGTCAATAAAATACTGGCACATTGAATCCAAGCACACCACCAAAAATATCAGCCCCCATGACAAACTTGGCTTCATGCCAGAGATGCAGGGTTGGTTCAATGTAGGTAAATTGGTCAATATAATCTATAATAATAAACAAACTGAAAGAAAAAAGCTGTATGATTATCTCATTAGATGCTGAAAAAAGCCTTCAACAAAATCCAATACCCTTCGTAATAAAGGTCTTGGACAGATCAGGGATGTTAGGTACATACATAAAGAGAATAAAGCCACTATATACCAAGCCAACCACAAATATCAAAGTAAATGGAGAGAAACTCAAAGTGATTCCACTAAAACCAGGAACAGGACAAAGCTGTCCACTCTCTGCTTATCTATCCAATATAGTACTGGAATTTCTAGCTGGAGCAATAAGACATCAACAGGAGGAGGGCCTGGTCCTGGCCCAACATATTGTTCCAGACTATGCTGACTCCACACGGGAGCCCTTAGCAATGAGGGGGAGTGGACTGGGGCTGGGCTGGGGCCAGATGAGGGGGTGGGAGGAGTCAAATGGTGTTGGGAGGAGGGCTGGGAGAGAGAACTGTGGCTGGAATGAAATCAAAAAATTGAAAACAATTAAAATTAGGGCTGTTTTATGAATACATGTCAAATGGAGTGGGTCTAGAAAAGGAATTGCAGGAAGATAAACAATTGTAGACTTGATTAAAACACAGATGCATGTATAAAACACTCACATATTTTAAGTAATAAATGTTTAAAAAAAAAACTTCTAAAAATTAACTATGTTGGTTTGTGTTGGAAGAAGACAGTGAAGTGTGGAATCCAAAGGGGCAGAGGGACTTCTCTCACTTTCACACCAATCTGACCTCTAAGATTCTAGCACCTTCCACAGGAGACCCAGTCACCATTCAGGGGTCATGAAAACTCAATGCAGCTTTAAAACACCTTATCCCTTTGGACAAATTCACAAGGAACTCTAACATATCTTTGCTAATAAACAACCAGAAATTTTTCATAAATTATCTAGTCTCCCAAAGCTAGCACTGTCCTTGTCACTGGAGGTGAAATGAAAATTGCAGCTCTGGAGGGAGGTGAGGTCACAGAGTCACAGACCTCTACATCACCCTTGTTCTAACTCTCCCACACTGAGGCTTATTAATGACTCTGGATCTGCACGTTGAACCCACCAACCTGCGGAGACAAGAAGCCAGGTGAGTACTGTGTATTTCAGTCTGAGTGGTAGAGTTAGCAAAGAAGAGAGGCCTGAGTAACTGTTCATGTCCGGTAATGGGTTCTGGGGTAGAAACAGATCCATGGACCAGACAATATGCACAAGAATAAATTGCATAGCTAAGAGATGAGCTAGAATGAATCAAGTTTTCCTAACCTTGTATCCACTTTGGTTTTTTTTAGTATAATATATGTTCCCACTGATTGTGAATGTGAATCAGAGAAGGATAATTTAGCCCAAATCTGAATGTGTTGAAGGATTTCGATAATAAGTCAATGTGATAATTCACCACAGCTTACATGCTGTGTAGACTATAACTTCAATAATAATTATTTGAGTTTATTGTACTATGGTTTCATGTCATAGAAAACAGTGGGATGAAAATATAAGTCTCACACATCCCAGAGAAGAGCAGGATGATTGTGTGGTAAAAAGTATTCATATGTGACAGTACATTTATGTTTTGTTTATAGAAGCAGTAACTGAATCTCTAGTGAATGGCATTTGGTACAATGACTGGTTTGAAGCCTCTCCCTCTTGGACTTGGGAGGGGACAATGGAAGGAAAGTTACAGTATGAGTGTCAGGCAATGACAGCCAGGATGTGTAGAGTTATTTCCCCTGGCCTCATCATACTCTAATATTAATCAGAACCTGATAGGTGCCTTCCCTCACTGCTTATTGTCATTGATATTGGAAGACAGAGCCTTGTGCATGGTTTGCTACCCCTCAGCTAAATATGCATAAACACTTAGCATGGACAATTCTAACACTGGGCAATATTTAATGCTCACACTGGACAAGATTAAAGGTTTTACATTCTTCTCATTGCACTCTAACTGTCTTACATGTCTCTTCTCTGTGTAAATGCATTATACATCTCATTATAATAGACTGATGAATATAATAATGTGCAAATAAGTCAGATGTGTGGTAAAAACCCTTTGACCACAGCACTTGTCTGGCACAGAAGGCAGATCTCTGTAAATCTGAGGTCAACATGATCTACATAGTGAGTTTTCAGAAAGTCAGAGCTACATCATAGTCATGACCAGTTTTTTTTTACAAAGCACTTTCTTTATCTTTCAGAAACTGAATATACAAAGCAATTTTTTCAAAATATTTTCATAGGCAAAGGATTAAAAATTATTTTAATTCTACACATATGGTCACAATTTTGCCTTAAAAAGATTGTCGGGAAATGTACATAAGGCCGCTTGTAAATGTACATCGTGTTATTGTTATAATGTCTTATGTCCAGAGGAAAAAATGTTATCATACAGATTTGCTCTTACTTGGGAGTAGGCTATTCAAAAATACAGTACTCTTCTGTACAAAGAAAAAAGTCACATCACATTTAAAGACGGAAGAAGCATTGGCATCTGTGGTAATCAAATCTCACTCCAATACTTTCTATTTACTATGCATAATACCCTGACTTCAGTTGAAAGTGATCCAGATCCTAGCATGTCCACTATCAACAGAGACATGACTAGTTTGTAAAATAATAATAAAGAAGAGTGGATAAGTGCTGAATTTTAAAAAGAAATGTTTTAGGAACTTAAAGTGCATCTCACTGTATCAGTTATTAATCACATATTAGTGTTTCATTGTATATGCCGTACAGAGCAATAGTGTTAGTAATTCCTCCGCATACCTACTGTAACCTCCATCACTGAATGACAAAAATTCATATTTTGGGTGGCATCATAAATATCAAGTCCATCCTGTACTTCTGAAACCAAACTGGGAGATGGAACAGTTTTTTGTCAGGTCAAACCATGATGAGAGCAATGCCCTCAGAATCACTGTGATTTGACATTTGACCTAGGAGACAATCCTTTCTGTAAAAGTGAAACATATTTGTTACATATTTTTCTTTATTTTGTGTTAGGTTAGGGGTATGTTTTCCCTGCATGTAAATATGAGCACTGAGAGAATGTAATGCCTCTAGAGACCAGTAGAGGATGACAAAAGCCCCTGGAGTTGGAATTACAGGCAGATGTAAGGCACCCTGTGGGTTCTGGAGCCAATCTGGGATCCACTGGAGCAGCAGCAGCAGCAGCAGCACGTTTTTCCTCACCACTGAGCCTACTCTCTATTCCCCCAAATGAAAATTGTTACAGCACAAAGCATACAATAGGATACCAAAAAACAGGAACAAAAATCAAGTGAGGAACACAAACTGTAAAGAAGGATGTCGTTTTCTTGGAGATGATCCATCATGGTTTTTTAAGTACAGACTGAGGTGACAGTCAAGGAGGTGACGGTGTTTCTGTAACATTTTCCATGTTCAAGTCCTTGCAGGGTTCACTGTGAGTCTAGGCAATTTTTGTATTTAAGGAGCCCCACGCCCTCGGGATTCTTAGTTCAGTCCTTGACAGTGGGAATGATGGTATTGTCTAGACCATGCAGTTTTAACTACTGAAGAAGGTGACAAACTGAGTGAGAGCAATGCAGTGACAGCAGTGACTCACAGATCGTCATTGTTGTCTTCCACATATACAACCTATGTTTAACTCACGGAAATTATGTTTCCCATTATTCACTTAACTCTTTACAGAATTTTGAAAAGTGAATATTTTCATGTGAGGATACAGGATATCGATGGGTGTATCCAGTGTGATCGCACCCTTGAATTCCTGTGCAGAATCCTAGAATTGTAAAGACAAATGTCCACTAACAGATTTTGCTCAATGCCCTCACACACCTAAGCATAGACAAGGTCTCACGCTGCAGTTGACGTTTCTTTTTCATTAACATTGCTTCTCCCTTCACTACAGCAGACGCAGGTGGATACCCAAGTACTCATTGTCAAGCGAGTGGAATAGATACCTCCTTGTCATTGCCTTTCAAGGAGTCTCAAACACCACAGCAGCTCCAAAAATGAAGCATTTGTCAGTAATTAGAATTTTTTCCTTCCTCACAGATGTGACGGGGTAGGTGAACTGGCATGAATTCCCTAGAAATGTTCCTGACATCTCAGCCAGTTAACCATCCTAGGTAGGTAGAACTTTTAAAAACCTTCCAGGGAGCTTTCTCCTCCCTGGGGAGCAGAAAGGGGTTGGGATAGGGGCTTATAGGGAGTGCAAGGTGTGGCAGGGGAAGAGGGGAGGGAGAGGGAACTGGGATTGACTTGTAAAAGAAGCTTGTTTCTAATTCAAATTTTAAAGGGGGGGAGCTTCCAGGGATGTTGGGTTTTCATTTGCCCCCTGTTGAAAAGTGTCTACCCATAACTGAGTCACAACTGATGCTTGCATTTCTGAAAGATGGCCCAACCCCTCAACACTCACCAGAGTAAACCAACCTTGGAGGCAGGGACCTAAGGATGATGTTGATTCCACTCCACCTGAGGTGGGAGGTTCCAATCTCCCAGAATAACCAGGTACAACCCAGGCCCAGAGCCACTCCTTGGGTTGGAGCACCCCAAAATCTACCCCATCTAGGACACCATGCTTGAACTCGTGAAGAGACTAGTCCTGTGGAACAACACTCACCGGATCTCCAAGCATTGTGGGCCTACACAGAATATCCTAGGGGAGTTCCAATGATGAGGGTTTACCAAAAGCCAGCAGCCTTTAACCAGACCAGTGACTCATTGCAATGAACATTTGCTAGGAAATTTTTCATAGAGCCCGTTTTTGATCCTCTGATGGATCTTATTCCCATTCTCGTTTTTGCGGTCTTGACCCACACTGACTCCCACATATTTCTCACATTTTAAAAATTGTAAATCAAGAAACAACATTGACACACAAGGGAAACTATTGATCCTTCTCAGCTTTTATTGTTTCACGTAATAGACTGCTTTCAATTTTCTGCTGGAGCCATTCTCTAGCGCATGAGTAAGGAGAAACTGCTATTATCTGGTAGTTCCTAAGGTCCCCGGTTTGTTTTAAATTCTTCATATTCCAAGATAATTATGCCACGTGACTGTCTCTACTTGGTGGAATAGTGAGTGGAGCAATGGCTCCACCCTTCCAAGGCTTCTTGGTTCAGGCTGGTACTAATTCACAACTGCTTCTGCCTACTTCTTCAATGGGATCTCACCCTACTTAAGAGGGCTTCAGACACATTCTCCTGAAGGAATAAAATATTGTGTCCTGAGAATCTTCTCCCACTGCACTGATGGGCCGCCTAATCCACTGCCTTTTCTTCTACCATTTATACTCTAGAGTTCTAAGTGGTGCCTGACTATTCCAAACTTAGTTTCAACAGAGAGACTGAACATTCCTGCATTGGCTATCATTGTTCAGACAGTGACATTTTCCTTACCATTTCTGCTGACTTATTTTTCCTGTTATTGTTCTGTTGAGGATTCTGTGGGATATCATCCCACTGAATACCCCCAGTGTGCTCACACTGCACTTGTCTATGTGTGTGTGTGTTTATGTGGTGTGACTGCATAAGAGCTTAACTATTAGCATAAGATACAAGTTGTTAATTGCAGTATCATCTGAATACATTTAATGCTCTTAATAAAATGTTCTTATATATAGCTGTAGAAATATCTTGAATGATAATGATATCATACATTCTTCTTTAATCAGCTTTTATTGTAGATGGGATACACATTAAGAATTGGTGTTTTTTCGTTCTGTACAAGTATTTTACACCATGACTAGAAAATAGAAGTATATTTTCACAGTCTTGGACTATGCTTGCTGTTAGTGTCTCACATACCAAGTATAATTGCCCACAATACTACACATTCTATGTTTATGAAAGCATACCACCCATCCACATTTGCGTGCTGAGGCCTTTAGCCATGTTACAGACAGATGCATTGTAAGTAATAATTGATTATGTCATGGACTTTGAGGAATTCTTGTTATATAGTCTAGTCTGAGATGGTAATTCTGAGCTCTAAGAAACATTGTGATTTGGCCTTTCTGTAGGTTTTGAATTATTAATATCTTTCATGGATTTTGACCAGAGGAATGTCTTTCTCCATTATCTAAAGAAAATCGTACTCAATAACAGAATGTATTTCTGGAATCTGACCATCAAAATAATTGTCTTGTCACTAACTACAACTGGAATTCTGGGAAATTTCTCTCTGTTCTACTACTATCTGGTCTGCTATGGAGACAGCAAATTAAAGACTGTAGATTTGATTCACGTGCACCTGATGGCAGCCAACACTCTGATCATTCTCTCTAAAGGAGTGCCCCAGACATTGGCAACTTTTGGTTTGAAGCAGTTTTTAAACGACTTTGGATGCAGATTGATTTTGTACATTGAAAGAGTTGGCCGCAGTGTGTCTATTGGCACCACCTGCCTCTTGAGTGTCTTCCAGGCCGTCACCATCAGTCAGAAGGAATCCTGTTGTAAGGATCAAAAAGTGAAAGCAGCTAAGTACATTGGCTGCTCCATTACCCTCCTCTGGGTCTTGCATACGTTGATAAACTTAATTTTCTTTGTGTACCCAATTATCAAAAGTTACAGTACCAATGTGACAGGAAAACAAGATTTTGGACACTGCTCTGCTGTAGGGCGGGATGAAATCAATGACTCACTCTATGTAGCATTGGTGGTGTGCCCTGAAATCTGCTTTTCTTTGCTCATGGCCTGGTCTAGTGGCTCCATGATTGTCATTCTGTACAGACACAAGCAGAGGGTTCAGCACATCCGTAGACCTTCTGGTTCCAGCAGAATCTCCCCTGAGTCCACAGCCACCCAGAACATCCTGGCACTGGTATCTACCTTTCTGGCTTTTTATACTGTCTCTGCTATATTACAAGGCTGTTTGGCTCCTTTGTATAATCCCAGTTGGTGGCTGGTGAACATCACTCACCTAAGTTCTCTATGTTTTCCTTGTTTTGGACCCTTTGTTCTTATGAATCATTACTCCATGGTTCCGAGACTGTTTGGTCTGGATGAGGAATATGAACTCACTTATTCTTAAATAAATGGTATAGTTTTTGTGATATCCAGTTGTGATATCAGCCATCTCCCTCACAAAGTCAGAACAGAAAGTTCAGGAGGCAGTGCCTTATCTTTTAACTATTAATGTAAATGATGTGTCCCAGAGTTTTGTCAGCTGGTTGAATTAGCTGCCCACTGTAGGGAGAAATCCTGTTTAGAGGTACCGCTGACCACGAATGCTTGGGGCTGGCCACAGGTACCACTGACCACACCCCCAAAGAGACTGGAAGCATTTGTAAAAATAACTCCACCAGCGGCCCGAGCCCCAACACCATGCTACGGGCCTCCAAATAACACACAGAGTCTTATCTTATTTACAATGCTCCTGGCCAATGACTAGGATTTCTCATTTGCTAGTTCTGTCTTAATTATCAACCATAACTACTAATCTATTTATTTTATAAAGACTTATCTTACCGAGGATGCCGGACTTAGAGTCCTATCTTCCTGGGATCGCATGGCGACTCCATCTCTTTCCTACATTTCCCAGAATCCACATTCTTTCCTAGTCCCACCTACCTTGCTTCCTATTGGCCAACAGTGCTTTATTTATCAACTAATAAGACAAACATATGCACAGAAGGACCTCCCCCATCAGCCACATTAGCTTATCCCCCTGTATGAGGAAGATTTCACTCTTCAACTTTCAGCGTCAAGGCTTCCCTTTGTCCAGCTGATGTACAGAAGAGTTAGCGAAACAAGGTTCTCAATCAAGCCACCCTGCTTCTGGCTTTCATTCTGCCAGGGCATCTTGAGTGCTTGGTTGTTTCACAGAAATCTTATGGGCCATGAAGTCTAACTACAAAGAAAACTAATGCATGGATGGCCATGAAGTTGTGTTTCAGGAGTCCCCTGTCTATTTACAACTGTTCTTGTCTTCAGCAGTACCAGGAAACTTCTTCAACCATAATTTCCTACATACCCTACTTTCAGCTGCTATAGAGACAATCACATTGGTTTGCTCTGAAGCTTGTACCAACAGTGTTAGACAACATCTCAGAATAGACCATCTTCCCATGCCACTCGGTGAAAACTATTATCAATATCTATAACCTCAGACAGAAATTGATTGGAAATGAATGATGGTTTCAAAATTACCTTGATTTTTGTTTGCCAATATTTATTGAGAAATTTTGCATCTATGTTCATCAGGGAGATTAGTATGTAAATTTCCTTTTTGGTTGTTGTGTTGTTATCTGGTTTGGCAACAGCGTAACTCGGACTTCGTCAGAAAAGTTTGAAAGATATTTGATACATACATTATGGAAATCGGTTTTGAGGTTCCTCAAAAAAAAACTTAAATAGAAATGCTATATGACTCAGATTTGACACTCTTTGGTATATACCTGGAAATAAACCTCCATTTATTTCCATAGAGATTTGTGCCCATCCATGTTTATGGCTGCTCTAGTTACTCTAGCATGGAAATGGAGCCCACATTTATATCCATAAATAGATAAATCCATAATCAAATTGTGTTTATATATAAAATGGAATATTATTAAACTATAGTGATAGATGAAAGAGTAGGAAAATTGATGGACTTATAATGAGTAATATTTAAGCCAGGTCTTACAAACACAGAAAAAAAATCACATGTTCTCTTCCATGTGCAGATGCTATCCTGTCATCTGTGAATCTGCATATGTAAATAAGTGAGTATAACTTTAGTTTAAGGTTTAGAAATGAGACAAAGGAAGGTAATTTTAGGCAATGGCAGGCAAAGGAACTCATGAGTTATGAAAGTTAATGGTTTTTTTCTATTTTCAGCTCTGCCATTTTTTCATCCTGCAGTGTGGTGGATAAGGGCATGAAAATGTAATTGGAAATGACAGTGTAAAACCAAGAGCAAAGCTGCTTGGCTTCACCATAGCTCTCTGAACTATATAGATCTAAATTGAAATAAACTGAATTTAGACCCGAGTAAGTGTGCTTTTGAGTCGTGATTTCATTGTATCGCTTTAAGGATTTTATTGGGGAGTTCATTAGAATAAAGTGATTTTAGCATAAAATAAAAAGGTATCACAGTTTATTCAGAGAATTAGGTTTGGCTCAACTATAGCCAGCAGCAAATGAAGTACATTACCCAATGGACTCATACAGAGATATCACACTTGCTTGTATTGTTAAATGCCAGTAAATATTCTTTCTTTTGCTCCTTTCATTGAAAAAACATTTAATATTTTTTTTATTTTAGAAACAATCTTATTTTACATATCAATCACCCCATTCATTCTTTGGTTGAGGGGCATCTAGGTTGCTTCCAGGTTCTGCTTATTACAAACAACACTGCTATGAGCACAGTTAAACATATGTCCTTGTTGTATGAATGTGCATTCTTTGGGTATATCCCCCAAGAATGGAATTGCTGGATCTTGAGGTAGATTGATTCCCATTTTCCTGAGAAACCACAATACTGATTTTCAAAAGTGGTCATACAAGTTTGCATTCCCACAAGAAATGGAGGAGTGTTCCTCTTTCTCCTCTCCAGTGTAGACTGTGACTGGTGTTTTTTATTTTAGCCATTCTCATAGGAGCAAGATGGTATCTCAGAGTTGTTTTGAGTTGCACTTCCCTGATGGCTAAGGATGTTGAGCACTTTCTTAAGTGTCTTTCAGCCACTTTAGATTCCTCTATTGAGAATTCTCTATTTAGTTTTGTACCCCACTTTTTAATTGGATTCTTTGGTCTTCTGGTGGATAACTTCTTGAGTTCTATGTAAATTTTGGAGATCAGCCCTCTGTCAGATATGGGGTTGGTGAATATCTTTTCCCAGTCTGTGGGCTGCTGTTTTGTCTTGTTGACTGTGTCCTTTACCTTACAAAAGCTTCTCAGTTTCAGGAGGTCCCATTTATTAATTGTCAATATCAATGTCTATGTTACTAGTGTGATGTTCAGGAAGTGGTCTCCTGTAGGGAGAAATCCTGTTTAGAGGTACTGCTGACCACAGCCTGCTTGGGGCTGATACAGCTAATCACACCTGCAGGGTTGTGTTTGCTATCCTGGGTCTTTTGTTTTTCCATATGAAGTTGAGAATTGTCCTCTCAAGCTCTGTGAAGAATTGTGTTGGGATTTTGATGGGAACTGCATTGAATCTGTGCATTGCTTTTGGCAAGATTGCCATTTTTACGATGTTGATCCTGCCTATCCAAGAGCATGGGAGATCTTTCCGTTTTCTACTATCTTCTTTAACTTCTTTCTTTGATGACTCAAAGTTCTTGTCATACAGGGTTTCACCTGTTTGGTTAGAGTTACCCCAAGATATTTTATGTTGTTTGTGTCTGCTTGAGTTTTAATTACCTTGGTATTCAGGATTCCAGCTACTTTTGGGAGTGCTGCGAACATGCTGTCTTATTTCAGCCTCACAGTGTTACACCATATCTGTGATTCCTCCTGGGGTTTGGTCATTAGTAAAGACTTATACAGTCTTGGAGGCTTCCAAGGTGTCTGTGTGCCATGAATATGGCAGGTTGTGGATTCAGAGTGTTGCCATTATGACATCATGAGATTCCATCCTGGGAGATGGGAGCATTATGGAAGACCTTGAGGCTGTGGGTTGTAGGGTGGCTGCTGTGTGTAAAACCAAGACTGGTAAATCTGTGGTTACCTGAGATGCGGGTATTGAATAGCATCCTGAAGAGAATCATGTGAAGAACAGTGTTAAAGTAAGTTGATCTGTTTAGAAAGCCATTTGAGGGAAGGAGGCAGAGGAGGAGTAGGATCAGGTAACTGAGGAGGAAAAGGAGGAGGAGAGAGGAAGACGGGAGGAAAGAGAAGGAAAAATGGAAACAGTTCTCAAAGATGCAGGTTCTCCTACACCAGTTTTACTTGTGTTGTTACCTCATGCCTCACAAGATTGGTAATGTATTTTGAAAAGGGTTGAGGAAAAAAACATTCTGCCCCTGTCTTGACCCCAGGACTGAAAATCCCACCAATCAGTCAAGAGTCGGGCTGCGGAATACCAGCAATTGCTGAACACAAAACCCCCCATTCCTGAGCTTGCCCCAGAATCAGGATTCAAAAACCCACCAATCACAAGCCAGCCTAGAAAGATCCAGCCCCAAGAAAACCAATAAAAGCGCTGTACCCTGCTCGGATTGCTGCTGCTTCTCACCCTAGAAGCAGTCACCATTCTAGATTTTTCCTTCCCAATAAATCTCTCCAGTGAGGTAAGTTCTCCAATGTGACACTCCATTAGGGGCCCAAATGTATGAACTTTTGCCACAGCTGGAGCAGAACACTTTCTCTAGGGAAACTTTCCCATAGTAGAGCAGAATTGTTACACTCTGGGATACCTAAGTATGGCTGTAACTCCTTGCTAGTGTTAAGCAGAGAAGTAACACTTTTGTTGGGGAAAACTTCCCCTCGTAGTCCAGAGCTGTAACACTTCTCTGTAGTACAACAGTGCTGCAACAGTTTCGCTGAGGAAACCCTTCCCTGAAAGAGCAGATAGTTACACTTGCATTGTGAAAATATTTCCCTGGAGCAGAACTATGAACTGCCATGCTTACAGTGACTTTTTGGTTTTTCCGTGGCTCCTGACTGACAGGATAACATTCTATCACTGCTGCAATGCTTACAGTCAGGATTTGGTTTCTGTTAAAGAAGAGATGACACTCTAAAAACATAGTTCCACTTAAAGTCGGGCAGCCCACAGCCTTCTGGATTCTAGGCATAATACAGCATCTGCTCCTCAGAAGATAATCATAGAAGACTATGGTGATGATCAGCGCAATGTGAACTGGATTGCCAAGGTTACCGAATGCATCCCAGCACTGTTTTCCTTTGTAGCTACCACAGTATGTTTGCCCTCAGAAGCTACAGCCGGGCTACCTTTGGTATTAGCAGTTTTGATGTCAGGGCAAGATAGTATTTGGCATGGACTCACTGAAACTCTACTAGCTGCATTGTTCGATATGAATGCTGCAGAACCCCTTGGCTAAGAAAGTCATGGATCTTAAAAGAGAATGCACTCCTGTTGCTGTGAAAAAATTCTCCTCTGGGATTTAACCGTTCTTTTCTGCAGGGAAGGTTCTTCAACACTGTCTTAGTTAGTGTTTCACTTATTACGAAAGGACACGACGACCATGGCTACTCTTACAAAGAAACACATTTAATTGGGGATGGATTGATCGATCAGAGGTTTTGAGCATAATTATCATGGTGGAAAGCATGGTTACATGCATGCAGACATTGTGCTGGAGAAGGAGCCTAGAATTCTGCATTCAGATTGGCAAGTAGAATGAAAAATAAGATGCACTACTTCTAGCTTGAGTGTCTGAAAGCTCAAAGCCCACCTCCAATGACACACTTCCTCCAACAAGGTCACATCTCCTCATAGTGCCACTTTCTATGAGCCTAGGATGCCAATTTTCGCTGAAACCACCACAAGCAGTCAGGTAGAGAGCTCAAAACAGCAGAAAGTCCCTGAGACTAATGGTTACTTATGTTAACTTTTCCAGAGTAAGCAATAAAAGCTGAGAGTTGCTCTCAAACAAGCCAATCTGCAGAGGAGACCATTGAGAAAAGACCAGCTACCTGGAAGAAACAGAAATAACAAACTAGACAGAAGAATATTAGACGCAACTGATTCACTCATAATGGACACTCTCTAACAGATTGAGTGTCTGCAGGCTGTGAGGTGTATTCGAAATTTCTAGCTTTTGTTACTTGTCTCACATGTTGGGGCAGACTCTGGTGATATGTCTGATTTTGAATCATTTCTGATCTTGTAAGTGATCCCTCACCAATATTCCTGTAAATAACCCCAATTAAACTCAGGAATTCGCTAATATCCATGCTTTTGCCTGTCCTGGGATCTCTATTTAGTTATGTGTCCACAGAGGAATTTTTGTCACACATGATCTGACATCTTTGCAAGATAAGCATAGTTGATTAATGAGTGTTATACTTAGACCCACAGATAAATGTAGTTAATATGCATCATCAAAGAATCTTCATTTACTTTAAATGAGATCATCACAGCAAACTCAATTGGACACAATGCAGATTATGGGAAGCCCAGCTCTAGGGGATACATCTATGTCACAGGTCCTGCATCTTTGGTTCAGGGAACATCACAGAAGGGTCAGAGAAATTGTAAGTGCCAGACAACAGAAAGTCTGCTGTGAGTCTGGCCTATTTGAACCATTTTAGAATACTGAAGCTATACGACATTTCAAAATCATATAACAAGATGGGAGTCTATGTATTAGTCTTGAAATAATACACATGTTAACAGGGTTAGATGTCTGTTTTCATCCCTAAGTTCTGTTTTCATAAGCCATGCTCTTGATATACTCAGGAACTGTATATATAGACAATTTTGTTCTGTAATGTAGTATATAAACAATTTCACATATTAGGAATTGTACAATATTATTTGTTATGTTTTATTTATTTTGTGTGCTTAGTACAGAAAATCATATGGTATGTGTTTGGATGTTATAATACAGCTGGTAGAATTTTGCACCCTCCTTATACCCTGTGGGTCTTGTGGGTCAAACCAAGGCTTCAGGTTGGCAGCAACACCTTTTATCTCTAGTCCATCATTTTTAAATATTTAATATATAATGTTGTTATTTGTTACCTACATATGTTTCTAAAACAATCTTCTTTTCAATTCTCCAGTGCTGTAATCTTATAAGGAAGATAATTCAAATTATTGAAAGAGGCAGAACTCTTGCTAAGTTAATTTTGAAAATCTATACCATCAGAAGCAAAACAGTCACATTTATGCTACACTGTAAAATATGCATTAAATTTTTCAATAGAAAGGACATGGTGGGGGAAGAGAAAACCTCTGCACTCATAATTTCTAGGAAAGAGTGTAGAAAGGGGTGGCCATAATCCTAAGATCCTCTTCAAATGTACATCCTAAATAACCAAAGTTCTGGCTATTAGACTGCACCTTGGGAAGCTTCCACTATCTCCAAATAGCACTGCAGGGTAGTGAACAAGCCTAGGGCATAGTGCATAGGGCTATGGGTCATTTGAAAAGCAATCCAAGATTATTACTAGATTTCTTGACCAGTATACACCAGACACTAGCATTGATTTCAAACACTTCTAAATAAAATGAGAAAGAGTCTGGCATTGACTTGGCTGAAAAAAGATAGACACAAATGCTAAAGAAAATGATCAAGAAAGACCAAGAGATCAAGGGCACCAGGATCTAGACATATTCCTTTTGATTCTGAAAGACTGGGACAGACATAAGGCTGACTTTGGCTATTATGTATGGGAAATAAAATGAAGAGACTTGGTGACAATTATAAACTATGGGGCAACAGCCAAAAATGCACTTTAGTGACAATGGAAAATAGTAAGTATTGCAACGAAGATCTAGGAAAAAATTCTGAATTCAATATGAAACTTGTGAGAGGAAATAATGAGAGCTATACTTAAGAAAGGACTTCAAAACATGGAGAATATACTCTCAAAATAGACCTTTTCTTTTCTTCCTTCCATTCCCCTCTGTTTATATGACTGGGTTTATTCACTTTATGACCTTTTGCATAAATTTCACTACAAGCAATATAACATTTTCCTAAGTAGTGATAGAAATTAAAATCATATATATAGGATATATATGTTATATATACTATATATATATATATTATATATATATATATATATATATATCACATTTTGTTGGATTTTGTCTGTGTTTGGGTTAAGGCTAATAACGTCTGCATAAAAATTTTGGAAATATATATTATTCTTTAAGAAGGGAAAAATGTCTGGTGCTGGAAACACAGTCAACTACCCAGAACTAGTGAAGTAATGGATCTTAGATAATAATCCGCTACTGTCAATTTTCTAAACCAGAATGATTCTTTTCCACATTGTAAATATTTGTCCTTAAACTACTAAAAAGTATAGGTCTCACCCCTCAACATGGAAATGAGACTTGCAAAAGATGGAGACAATACAGATAACTACATCAAGCCAATTGGCTGAGAACAAGAGCCCTCCTGGTGCTCAACCCCATCTGATAGATCTAAGCACAAACTGTATTCAGGGATCACAGTGGAAGACAGGTTGAAAAGATTGCCAAGGGCCAGAGGAACTGGACATTGGCTATGAGAACATATTTCCTACTAATGTCATAGAGGCTGTACCCAAGAAGTTTCTTTGATGTGGCTTCCTAAACAGGATCCAAACATGAATTATACAGATATACATGGTAACTTGAAATGGCTGGATCTCTTGTAGTTCTCATAGGCAGAGAACTACAGACAATGAAGAAATGCTGAGGGAAAGAATCCCAATTGTATATCAAGTGCCAAATCATCAGTACTGAATCCTTTTAGATGCAAGTAACACTGTATGGACTAAGGAGCTTATATGTGTGTGAGAGGGAAGTGACTATAGTTAAAGAAATAGAGACCATGCATTTGAAAGAGATTATGGCGTACATGCGGGTAGGGCTGGAATGAGAAATGAGAAGAAATGAGGTAATTATATTTAAATCTCAATAATAAAGAATATTTCTTATTTATAATGCTAGTTCCACAAAGCCAATACCTTTTCATTTTCTCAGCACACTTTATGTCATTATTACAAAATCAGTTTGCATCATAGTTTACTAAATGTTCTGATTATCTCCAATGTTAATTGTGACATTGTTTTCCCGCTTGGTCCCACTTCTTTAGGTATTTTGCTAAGATTTGAGTCTCTGTGTAACTCCACCAAGTACTCTAAAATGGGGCAGATTCGATGTTTGACACTTAAGAAATAAATTGAGAACTTTGAAGAACAATACCAACAGCCTGCAATGCATAGGGGTTTATGATCACTAGATGCGAAGACCCTTATGCTAAAGACACCATATATTTGAGTCAAAAAACATGGAGAAATACAAAGCTCCATCTCTACTGGAGAGTTTTCAGAGGGGGAGAGATATTTATAAATATTACAGAGATATGAACCCTGAGAGGAATAAAAACAACAAGTCTAACTTCTAGTTCCAAAGATTCATGAACACCATGGATGCAATAACTGCTTTATGACTTAATTGATGACTGAGCTCACAAGATGGTACCCAGGCTTGGCACCATTATCAGAGACAAGAATATGATGCTGGAAATGTATAGAGACCCTGGGGAAAAAAACGAATACCTATATTCTACTAAGTTGTCATAATAATAAAACACATCTTAAACTCATGTTTTTATTCTTGGGTATTAACTTTTTCCTCAACCCTCATCAGAAAAGCCTTTTGCAGTCCATGGTGATTAAAACAGAAGCCCACAATCATTCAAAATAAAGAGAATAATGAAACTCTGGAGTTAACAAGGATCAAATGGGACACTGTCTCACACATCTTCCACCCAAGAGTTAAGGATGTTTGTGGAAAAAAAGAGTCCAAAACCATATAAGAACCAGAGTAGGTAGGCTATTCCAAGGAAATTGGTTTTGTGCAGACAGAATGGGGAACTTGCACTGGTTTTTTCAGTACACACAAAACCTGCACAAGAGCAAGAAGACATAATCCAAGCACAATGCATGTTGTCATGAGGTACCAGTTTCACCTGAGGAGCTGTTGGACACTTCTGGCTTCTGGGAGAGGAAGTGTCAGATTTCTTTAAGTATTCCCGCCTTTGATAAAGAAGCTACCCTTGCTTTGAGAGACGTGCCTACACTATGCACATACCAGTATCTCTGAGTGGACTGTTTTCTTTCCTCTTTCTTTCTTTTCTTTCTTTCTTTCCTTCTTTCTTTTTTTCTTAGAGAAACACAGGCGATCTAGAGGGAGTTATAGTAATGGATAAGAAAGGAATTGGAAAGGAGATAGCAGCAGGTAGAGTTGATTAACAAAATATGCAAGAAGGAAATATTCAAGGAAACATTTAAGTAGTAAACAATGTAAATAATAAAAAAAATCCTAAGTAGAACTGTCTTGAAGGAAGTCACTAACTAGTGGAACCCAAAGGGACACAGAGACTTGCCTAACTTTCTCACAAATCTGAACTCAAAGTTTCCAGCACCTTCCAAATGACCTTGGTCATCCTCTGGGGATCGTGAAAACTCGATGCCTCTTCAAAACACCTTGTTCATTTGTAGATATTCACAAAAAAAACCTCTTAAACATCTTGTTTAATTACTAACTGGAAAAAGTTCGAAGAATTTTTTTTCTCCCAATACTAACATTGTCATTGCCACTGCTGGTGAAATGAAAATTGCCATTCTGGAGGGAGGTGAGGTCACATTGTCAAAACTTCTAACTCAGGTGACTCTCACACAGAGCTGGTTATTAATGAGTCTGAATATACCCTACGAACACATCATCCTGCAGAGGCAAGAAGCCAGGTGAGTACTTTGTATTTTGGTCTGAGCAGCAGAGCCAGCAAAGAAGAGAAGCCTGCATAAGTGTTCATTCTAGTATTGAGAATCTGGGTAAAAACAGGTCTGTGGGACAGACAGAGAGCCCACAAGGATAATTCCACAGGTAAAAGTTGAGTGAAAAAGACAGAAGTGTTCACAACCAGGTGCCAGGCCCTGTTGGTTCTTACTGGAATATCAGTCTGACAGAGAGGGACTGTAAGTAGTTAACACCAGGATGATGCCATCAGTCTTTGAAGGTGCTGAAGGATTTTGGTAAAAAGTCAATGTGATAATTTACCTTACCTGATCTGTAGACCATTTTTTGTCATATTATTAAATAGTTGCAATATTATTATACTTTGCAGGACAATTATAGTTTGAAGTTTGATTATTATACTTACTATGGTTCATGACTAAACATTTGCATGAAAATATGCAACACTGGAAAATATAGATGTACTTTTTTCTTGAGTATAAGGTATTCTTATGTAACAATACATAATGTCTACATTGAATGGCCAGTCTCAAGTGGGTATACAAATTGCATTTAAGATTGGAGAGTGCTGCAAATGTATCTCATTGCTTCAAATCATGGACTAAGGTGTGTGTATGTACCACACTAGTTTGTTTTTATTTCTCTATTTTGTTAGCTAATTCAGTAACTAGTTTCCTTGGGGCATTTTTAATTCGTAGTGTTTTGGCCCAACCCCTCTGTTCCCCCCGTTTCTCTGGCCTCATCCTGGCTAACCCAGCCCCGTGTCCATTATTCCTTCTTTTACTATCCAATCACGTGTATTGTTACGTCTTCCGGCCCCTCCCACTAAATGCTCTAAAAGACACTTTCTAGTTTCATGCTCTGTACGTACACTCACTCCCACATAACTACACACACAAAAATTGGAAGGTATGAAATCGCACTTGGGACATCGGGATGTGTCTTTTGGAACTCGGATTACATCACTGAATTGAGTAGTTTCCATTTTCGGCTGCAGCCATTCCCTGTGGCGTGGTCCAAGGGCAGTGCATGAAGAAGGGGATATGGCAAGTATTTGGAAGTTCCAAGAGCCACAGCTCATCTCCCCACTGTGTCTACACTTGCTCAGATCCTAGGTCTCACTGTCAATGCTACCCCAGTTCTTGACTGTTCAGATGGCTTTTCTTCCATGGCTGCTGAGTGTGCAGAGCAACACTGGTCTCCCTGGGCCTGCCTGGCTCAGCCCGGCGCTGATTCAAACTGCTACTGTCTGCTTCTGCAAGGCTCTCTCACCCAGTTTAGAATGGATTGTTTCTGCTTTCTCTCACAGGAATAGATATGAGATCACGAGAGCTTCCTCCCTCTGCACTACACTAATAGACTGTTTAACACACTGCCTTCTCTTTTTGTATTGGAATAGTCTTATTTTTATTTCGTTTATATTTCTGAGAATTCGCTCATGTGCCCATTTATTTGTATTATATCCACCTTCATTCAGTTACTCCATAGTTCCCATCATCCTCTCAAGTTCATGCATTTTTTTTAAATAATTAACCTTAGTTATCCCTATTTGGTAATTTCATTGAATTCATATGAGTTCTTCTTTTTTCTCTCCATTTTTTTTAAGTTAGAAACAAGATTATTTGGCATGCCAATCCCAGTTCCCTCTGCCTCCCTTCTTCCCCCCACCAGCTAACACCCTTCCTATCCCATACCCTTTCTGCTCCCCCTGGATGGTGAGGCCTTCCATAGGGTGTCATCAGAGTCTGTCGTATCCTTTGGGATGGGGCCTAGGCCAACCGCCTTGTGTCTAGGCTCAGGGAGCATCCCTCTATGAACACACTGCCTTCTTTGATTCTATTTCCACGATAGACTTTTGGGTGGCACATGACTACCCCAGACACAGTTTCAGTAGAGACACTGAACGTTTCTCCAGTAGCTATCACTCATCAGATGATAAGGGCTTATCCTTTACACCCATTCTGGTGTATGTTGCCATTTTTATACTGTTGTACATTCTGTGGGATTTCATCCCATTGAAATGCCCAGCCCTCTAACAGTCCTGACCTGAGTGTACACACGTGTGATTGGGGAGGGGGACTTTGATTTTTTTAATTTTATTTATCTTTTTAAGTAACAATCTCAGGGCCCCCATCTTTCCCTCATTCCATTCCCCAAACCTCCCCCCCAGCCTACCCCTGTCTGCTCCTCAGAGAGAGTAAGGCCTCCCATGAGGAGGTCAATGAAATCTGGCACATCCCCACATTGAGGAAGGACCAAGACACCCCCATGTCTAGGCTTAGAAAAGCATCTCTCCATAAGGAATGGACTCCAAAAAGCCAGTTCTTTCCACGATAGACTTTTGAGTGGTACATGATTACTCCAGACACAGTTTCAGTAGAGACACTGAACATTTCTCCAGTAGCTATCACTCATCAGATGATATGGGCTTATCCTTTACACCCATTCTGGCCCCTAGGGATAGGGGCCAGTGGCCCCACAAACTCTCCAAGCCATGGTGTGACTTCTCATAAGAGATAGCTCTTAATTCAATTTGATGTAAGTTGTCACTTGAACTTCTAATGCACTTTGTGCTCTTAATAAATTTTTAATGTCTAAAAAAATTGTGGGATAGTGACCCAAAGGCAATTCAGCATGATCAGAGTCCAAATTTAGGCTCTGTATTAAGCAGGCTTGTTGACTGCCTAAATAGAAACACTTCTCACAGAGTAGACTTGAATGCATTTTACATGGAGGCTTTAAAGGCAAAGAACCCAGAAAAATACATTCTGGTTGGCAGTTGGCAGCAGAAAGTAAAGCAAGAAAACAGTTTAACACGAATAAAAAAAAACATGCAGTTAACTGGCGGGTCATTTCAGCCCCCCAAGTACCTGAACAGGGTTGGCTACTTTCCCAAAGGACTTTGGAAGGAAGCCTTGGAAAAGGGGCCAGGTTGGTTTCAGGTTAAACTAAAAGTGGATCCAGCTGACACAATACTGAGGAAGTTTTGCCCTACCACAAGAACATAGTCATATTCTGAGTGAAATTATAAATCGCCCATTGTTTATCTTTTAATTTTATATGCAGTATATATTAAGAATTGATATAGTTAAAGTTTTTGGTCATTAGAGAAGTTATATTCTTTTACATCATGACTAGCAAATATCAGTATATGCTGGGATTATTTTTGTTTGTGCAGGCTGTCAATTTTCATTGTTTGTCTCTTGCCAACATCACATTATACTGAATTCTTCATTTTCTGTGAAAGTTGATGGCTCTCCTTTCAACCATTCTAAGGTAGAGCCATGTTACAGTAACAGACATGGAAAGTAAGTACTATCACCAGTTCTTGAGATGAGACTTTTCAGGTGGTCTAGGCTGGCCTTCAAATCCTGTGCTAAAAGGACCCTTTGTTCGGCCTCTTGCTACTGCCATAGATGAATGGCGTCCTTCTTGACGCTGTGGTACAATCATTTATCATTACTCATTATGACCAGACTAATAGCCTGGCTATAATCTAGAGAAAAGTGTGCCGAATCACAGAATGGACTTCTGAAGTCTAGACATGAGAATCATGTTGTTTTCACAAGGTCTAATGGGAATTCTGGGAAATTTCTCTCATTTTCTACCATCTATTCCTTTACAATGGAGACAGCACATTACAATGTACAGGTTTGATTCTCAAGTACCTAATGGATGCAAAAACCTTGACCCCTTCTCTCCTCAGGAGTACCCCCACAAAATAGCAGCTATGGAGTTGAAGCAGTTATTGAATGATTTTATATGTGGGCTCCTTTCTTACATTCAGATATGTGGCAGGAGCCTGTCGGTTGGAAACATCTCTTGATTGTCTTCCAGGCCATGATTCCAGGGAATACTGTTAGGAGAATCATAAAGCCAACCCCGGATGTATGCATCTGCATACTCTCTGTCTTATACACGTTCATGATCGACTTCATATTTGTGTGTACCCATTTATCACAATGAATAGAAAAAAAGACGCAACAAGAAAGTGATATTTGGTAAACCATTTCAGTGTAGGGTGTGATGAAATAAGGGACTCACTCAATGCAGTATCGGAGGTTTGCGCTGAAGTTTTATTTTCTGCACTCAAGGCCTGGTCAAACAGCTCTATGGCTGTCATTCTGTACAGATACAAGCAGAGGGTTCAACATATACACAGAATTGATGATTCAAGTAGGAACTCCTCTATACCCAAGGTCCCCAGGAGCATCCTGGTCCACATCCAACAGCCAGGATCACAAATGCATCCTACCTGCATAGGTGAGTTGCTTTCCTTCAGGCACTCAGTCTACAGTGGACAATGCAGTCTCTGGAAGATGGGTGACTGCAGAAATCTAACTGACCATCCTCTTTTAGGGAACAGCTCCTGAGCAGGTTGGATCTCATAGTGGGAAGATGAGTCCAACACCTGAATCCAATATGGTTTGACAAGGGTGAAGGTGAGAGACCATAACATGTGTTCCTCCTTATTGGTGCTCTTTTCAAAAACAGTGACAGTATGGTTGTTTTGAGAGATATAGGATCCTGGTGTCTGAAACTGTTGGTGAATGTTTCTCAGGATTCACCTTTCCTTGTCTTTCTTTTGGGAAGCACAAAACCTGTTCACTGCTATGGGAAAATATACACCAGAATATAGTTAGTTACAAGGACAATGTGAGAGTTGCTTTGAGGACCTCTACAGATTTATACCTCAAGTTCTGCTTTCCAATTCTGCTCTATGTGGGCACAGCTTTTTCTTTTTATTTGTTAGAAATGCCTATGTAGTAGCATAGTGAGAATTTAATAACCCTCTTAGAGGGCTCCAACTTTGGGGATGAGAAATGACGAGCACTGTTTTAATATCCAAATTTCAAGTCTATGGACATTTGACTGACTGAATGATTGCAACCTGATATCACTCAGATCTGACGCCCTGCTATTTCAGTGTCCCTTAGACAGAGATGCCCATGTCTCCCAGTGCTTGCTTTTTATTCATTTTATTTTGATACAGGGTATCTTTACATAGTCCTGGCTGTTGTGGACCTTGTTATGTACACCAGGCTAGCTTTGCACTCACGGGGATCCTCTGGCCTCTGCCTAAAATGGGTTGGGAAAAAGACATGTGTCACCATTCACAACCCATATATTGCTGTTGAATCAAACAGATATGTAAATTATTATTTGGTTCTATGTTGGGTACCTATTGCATCATTGACTGACAGTATTCTGATATCTGCCAATTTCTGTAACATTTATCACTATATTAGTTAAACTATATATCCCACAGTTCAAAATGGATGTTACTCCTGTTCAATATTTTCATGTAGTATGCATTGTGCTTTAATTTCATTACAAAAATTCAAAAATTCAAAAAAAACAGCAATTCTTCTTTGTAATAAGTGAATTCGTATGATCCTGCCCTACACACATTCACAATTGCTATTTACATTTTTGCAGATGTGATCATATATGATGCAGTTATATTTTAAATAATATGTATCTACTTAAATATTAAGAAGTCATCTTGAAAACACTTCAAAGGAAACATAGCACATACATGTGCACACAGACATGTGTAAATACATGTGTGTATGCTGACAAAAACAACTCAAATGTTCTCTTTTCCTGATATGTGATGGTCATTGTGTTAGTTTTGGACTTACGGCTGTGAACACAGACTATGACCATGACAACTCTTACAAAGGAGAACATTTCACTGGTGCTGGCATATAGTTTCACAGTTTTGGTCCATTAGTGTTATGGCATGAAGCATGCTGGCATGGAAGCAGACACCCTGCTGGAGAAGGAGCTTGGAGTTCTAGCTCTTCATCTGGAGGCAGCTGAAGGAGACAGTGCCACACTGGCCAGGTGTAAACTTATTACACCTCAAAGTACACCCCAATAGTGACAAAAGTCTTCCAAAAGGGCCACACCTATTCCAACAAGATCACAACTCTTTTTTATCTTTTTATTTGAATTAGAAAGATTATTTTACATGTCAATCCCAGTTTCCTCTCCCTCCCCCCTCTCCTACCCTCCCCCAACTAACACCCTACCTATCCCATACCCTTTCTGCTCCCCAGGGAGGGTGAGGCCTTCTGTAGGGGGTCTTCAGAATCTGTCATATCATTTGGAATAGGGCCTAGGCCCACCCCCTTGCAAGATCACAACTCTTAATAGTGCCATTGTCTATGGGCCAAGCATTCAGACACATGAGTCTATCATTACAGTCATTAATTTCTTTTCTCATTTTATTACTTCTTATATTTATTCTCAATTTGATTATGTTTTTGTTTTTCTTTTATTTATTCTTATTTTTAACTTTGAGGAAATTCTGTAATATATTTTGGACATATTCATACCTCCAAAATTCCTTCCAGATTTGCCATCTTTCTCCGCTCACCCAACCTTTGTGTCTTTTAAATTTTTTTAACTCATGAACACAGAATTTTTTGACCATATGCTCTTGAGTGTGTGACTATCCACTAGCTCGTGGTCAGCTTATTGGGAGGTGGCACATTTTAAAATAAACTGACTCCTCATTTCCTAGTAGCTATCAGTTGTCACTAGCATCTTAGTTGAGGGTTACTATTTTCTCTGGAACCAGACAGTTCCCTTTTTGGTAAGTCACTGCTTTTGACTAGATGCGCAGACCTTTGAAACTTGTAGTGTGTGCGCACCCAGGCTATTTCTCTGAATGCAGTTCAATCATTACACCCTCCTATCAGTACACTGTGAATTTTAAACCAGCTGTTACTTGTAAAGCACTTGAAATGCTAGTGTCTATTAACAATAGTACGGAGAATAAATTTTATCACAAGACCTCAATGAGTTATCTTTCATTTGAAGAGTAGGAATTCATTGAGACCTAGCAAGCCTCTTACTAGAAAGATGCATTTTAACACAACCTATGAATGCAAAGAGAGAGAGCCTGTGCAGTATACTGTTTGACAAGTAATGATAATAGCCCAATTTGTTTAACAAGTATCCTTTGGCTCTGTTGTGCAGTGAACCGGGATGATGACAGAATGACCTCCAGAGACCTGACTATGGGGATCTTCTTCCTGTCCCAGACTATAACAGGAATGTTGGGAAACTCAGCCTTGCTTTGTTGTTTTATCATAGCTGACGTTTCTGGGATCACAGCGAAACCAAAAGACCTGATTGTCAAGCACCTGACCTGGGCAAATTTCATAGTTCTCTGCAAAGGAATCCCACAGACAATGAATGCTTTTAGTCAGACTTACTATCTAGATTATGTTTCATGTAAACTTGCCTTATACTTTCATAGAGTTGCCAGAGGAGTGTCTCTTGGCTCCACATCCATGCTGAGTGTCTTTCAGGCCGTCACCATAAGCCCAAGCAATTCCAAGTGGGCACGGCTCAAGACCAGAGCACCCCGGATCATTGGTCCTTCTCTAGGCCTGTGTTGGGCCCTCCAACTCTTGGTATATGTCTTCCTTCCTATACACACAACCGATATATGGGGGAGAAGAAATACTTCTGGGATAAAAGATTACGGATACTGTGCTGTTATAGATTATGGGAGACTAGTCAGTACACTTACTGTAGCGCTATTGGCATTACTTGATACGATCTTTTTGGGATTGATGATGTGGGCCAGTGTCTACATGGTGTTTATCCTGCTCAAACACAAGCAGAGAGTCCAACAGATCCACAGATCCCTGTCTCCTAGGTCATCCTCTGTGATGAGAGCAACACAAAGCATTCTTACCCTAGTGAGCAGCTTTCTGTTCTTCCATATAACCTCTATTGTCTTTACCTCCTATCTCTCTGTCTTTGCTGGGACCGGTAGGTGGCTGTCCAATGCAGGTGTGGCCATGGCTGCATGCTTCCCAACGTTCTGCCCCTTTCTGCTCATCAGACACCACACCTCCCTTTTCAGGCTCTGCTGTACCAGTTCTCATTAGCCTTTAATTGTGTAGTGAGAGAGCTCTAAAAAGCTGTGCTGTCTGCATCCCCCTTTCCAGTTCTTCTACTCAGTTCTGCTCTATGGCCACAATGTCAACATGAACCTTCAGATTTGACAAATAATGTCTATAAAGATTCTTCCAATACTGTTGGTAATTAAGCCAGGGGCGCAGGCAAATCTTGCTCTATGTTGTGAGTACTGAAAGAATAAAGAATAATGTGGACTGTTTCCATTTCCGGTTCAGCGACCCTGCTCAGAGGCATCTGAGGCCAAGGGTTTGCTCACGGATCCGAGATCAGCAGCGGGACCCAAAACACCCAGAAACTGCTGAGGCCCTGGTGGTAGTTCCACCTCCATCCATGGGCCCAGGTAGGCCAGGGGCTGTCTCCAGTTCTGGTTCAGCGGGATCCAACACACACGGACACTGCCAAGGCCCCGGTGGCAGTTCTGCCTCCATCCATGACAAGAGGACAGACATAAGAGTACTGGAACTGTTTGCATCTACCAGAACAGAACCTTGGTCCCATACCCACCAGGAGAGGAAGAGACTCCTGCTACACCCAAGAGAAGAAAGGATGAGAAGAGGTCAAGGTAAAAGCACATTCAACGACAGAAAACCCAATATAACACCACCGGAGACTAGGAGACATACAGCAGCAAGACCTGAACATGCAGATGAAGCAGAAGAGAATGACCTTAAAAACATCTTCATGAATATGATAGAGGACCTCAAAGAGGACATGAGAAAATCCCATAAAGAAATGGAAGAAAAAACAAACCAAAAAAATACAAGATGTCAACAAATCTCTCAAGGAAACAGTTCAAGACCTAAAACTGAAATACAGACAATAAAGAAAGCACAATCTGGGGAATGCTGGAAATAGAAAAGCTGGGCAAATGATCAGGAACAACAGACATAAGCATAACCAACAGAATACAAGAGATGGAAGAGAGAATCTCAGGAGTTGAAGACACACTAGCAGAAATATAATCATCAACCAAAGAAAATCTTAAGTCCAACAAATCCCTAACACAAAATATCCAGGAAATATGGGATACCATGAAAAGACCAAACCTAAGAATAATAGGTATAGAAGAAGGTGAAGAAAACCAATTCAAAGGCTCGGAAAACACATTCAACAACATCATAGAAGAAAACTTTCCCAACCTAAAGAAAGACATGCCAACAAAATACAAGAAGCCACTGGGTGTTGGTGGCACATGTCTTTAATCCTAGCACTCAGGAGGCAGAGGCAGGCAAATCTCTGTGAGTTTGAGGCCAGCCTGGTCTCCAGAGCGAGTGCCAGAATAGGCTCCAAAGCTACACAGAGAAACCCTGTCTCAGAAAACCAAAAAGAAAAAAACAAGAAGCCTACAGAACATCAAATAAACTGAACCAAAATAAAAGGTCTCCTCACCACATAATAATCAAAACACCAAACATACAGAACAAAAAAATAAATATTAAGAGCAGTAAAGGAAAAAGGTCAAGTAACTTATAAAGGCAAACCTATCAGAATTACACCTGACTTTTCCATGGAAACTCCAAAAGTAGGAAGATCCTGGATAGATATTCTACCTACACTAAGAGACCATGGATGCCAGCCCAGACTACTATACCCAGCAAAGCTTTCAATCACTATAGATGGAGAAAACAAGATATTCCATGACAAAACCACATTCAAACAATACATATCCACCAATCCAGCCCTAAAGAAAGTTCTTGAAGGAAAACTTCAACCCAAGGAAGTTAACTACAACCAGAAAAACATAGGCAATAGATAAACCCACTTTACCAACAACCAAAAGGAAAAGGGATAGAATCCTATACATAATTTCACCACCATCACCAAATCAAAAACAAACAAGAATGAACAATCAATGGTCATTAATATCCATCGACATTAATGGTCTTAACTCGCCTATAAAAAGACACAGATTAGCAGAATGGATAAGAAGACAGAATTCATCCTTCTGCTGCATATAAGAAACACACCTCAACTTCAAACACAGATGGTACCTAAGAATTAAAGGTTGGGGAAAGATTTTCCAATCAAATGGACCCAAGAAACAAGGGGGGTAGTGATCCTAATATCCAACAAACTGGATTTTAAACTAAAATCAATCAAAGGAGATGAAGAAGGTCACTTCCTACTCATCACAGGAGAAATCCATCAGGATGAAGCCTCAATTCTGAACATTTATGCCCCAAATACAAAGGCATCCAAGTTTGTAAATGAAACATTAATAAACTTCAAATCATACATAAAACTGCACACACTATTAGTGGGAGACTTCAACAACCCACTCTCACCACTGGACAGGAACACCAGAAAGAAACTTAACAAAGAAACGAAGGAACTAATCCAAGTTATGGCCCAATTGGACATAACAGATATCTATAGAACATTCCATCCAAATACAAAACAATTTACCATCTTCTCGGTGCCACACGGAACCTTCTCTAAAATTGACCACATACTCAGCAACATAGCAAACCTCAACAGGTACAAAAAAATTTAAATAACCCTGATGGGAATGTACTATGTATGTTTATCTTATTGTTTGTTAAATAAAATACTGTTTGGCCAATGAGACAGCAAGTTAGACGGGACTAGGAGTCAAAGAGGATTCTGGGAAATGTAGTAGAGAAGTGGTGATCCAAGCAGGAAATGACTATATATAAAATATATAGATTTATGATAATTAGAACTGAGCTAACAGATGAGAAGTCCTAGTCATTGGCCAAGCAGCTTTGAACCTAATACAAATTTCTGTGTATTCATTTGGGCCCTAACTCAGGCGGGCAGCTGGCATAAAGCGCACATGTGGCAGTGGGGCTCGATGGCTTTTGGCGGAAAGATTTATCGTAACATAACCCCCTGTATCTTATCAGACCACCATGCTTTAAAGTTAGAATTCAACAACACGAATTACAGAAAACCTACAAACTCATGGAAATTAAGTAATACCCAATTGCACAATTCCTGGGTCAAGGAAGAAATAAAAAAAGAAACATTGCCTAGAATTCAATGAGAATGCAGACACAACATACCCAAACCTATGGGACACTTTGAAAGCAGTGCTAAGAGGAAATTTCATAGCGCTAAGTGCCCACATGAAGAAACAAGAGAATAATCACACTAGAGAATTAACAGCACAACTGAAAGCTTTAGAAAACATACAAGCCGGAGGAGCAGATGCCAGAAAATATTCAAATTGAGGGCTGAAATCAATAAAATGGAAACTAGGAAAACAATACAAAGAATCAATATAAGGAAGAGTTAGTTCTTTGAGAAAATCAACAAGATAGACAAACCTTTATCCAAACTTACCAAACAGCAGAGAGGGAACATGCAAATTAATATAATCAGGAATGAAAAGGGGGACATAACAACAGACAGAGAGGAAATCCAGAGAATCATCAGGTCAGGAGTAAAAATAATTTCATCTTATTTTCACTACATAAATGATGATAACGTTTGTGGGGGATCCAGAGAGTCAATACAGAAATTTAGGTATGTAATAGCTTCTCTTTCTGTGATTACACATAAATACGGGAGGTTTTGTCAGCTGGTTCACCTAGCAGCCTCCGTGAGACTTACATTTCTCAGATTCTTCTCATTGTGCAGCTAATATGCACATAAGCTAGACAAGCAGCTTATAAAACCAATAAAACTCTCCTTCCTGTGGTCTCCTTGTTCTCCTCCTGTGGGGGCATCATAGACACCATGATGAACCAAACTCATCTGTGAAGAACACTGAAACCATGGCTGACCTTAAACTTGTGCTTCCAGAGACCCTGATCCATTCACAACTACTTGCTCTTGCACCAGGACCAGAAAACTACTACTTCAGGCTTCTCTTCACCAACTGCCTGCAGTCATTCTATAGAATTACCTATTGAGTTCTTATAACGTGATAAATGAAAGACCCAGAGACAGATATTGGGGTTCAACCTGAAGTTCAGGGAAGCAAAGCAGCCAAGCTACCAGAGAGCTCTTACCTCTAAAAAGGTTGGAACATTCCTATTCTCAACATGGCTGGAGAATGAATGCTCAATACTGAGCCTTCCTGTCTTCAGTATGGCTGGAAAATCAGTCCCTGCTCTGAGACCTTGCTCCTGTATTATATACCTCCCTAATGCTGGGATTAATAGTGTGAGCCTGGTTTCTGTGGCTTGTGACTGACTTTGCTTTCTGAATTCTCAGGCAAGCTTTAATAAATCATAAATAATATGTCACTACAAGTTCTTCTGAACATCCAAATAGTTTGGAAGATCACGTCTCTTGTCTGGTTGTTTGTTCTTTCACTGATGTGAGTCTTACTTGTGGTACTTCTTAAAATGCCTTCTAGAATTCTGCTCTGGATCCATGAGAATATGACTTCATTTAAATGATTTCTAAAATCACCACTTCAATCTTTGTCAAAATTTAGGTTGCCATAATTTTGTCCTTTATATTCAGGTTCTCTGTTCTGCTCCTTAGGTTGGACTTTTTTATGTCAATGCCAAGCTGTCTTTTTCACTTTGGCTCTGTCATGTAATTTGATGTCATGTTTTGTGATTTTCCAGCTTGTTTTTACTCTTGGGGTTTTCTATAGCTATTTATGGTGGGATTTTTTTTTTCTTTGCTTCATACTAATTGTGATAGTTTATCTTGTATGTAACACTGGAAGTTTCATAGGCATTGCAATAAACCTATAGTTTAATATTCCTTTTTAAAAATACTTCCTTGTTTTGAAAATAGATCATGTCACATAATATCTTTGATTATATTTGTTTGGCATTTTCATTTTTTCTTGTGACCGGGTCTTACACTATATCCCAGCCTGGCTTGGAACTCTCTATGCGACTCAGACTGAACTTGGACTCAAGGTCATCCTCCTCCTTCAGCCTATGGAAGCTAGGATTAGAGCCATGTGTTAGGATGCTCTGCTTGTTTCCCCCTGCTTTCTTTAAATTAAATAAAAAGATTTATTTATTTTTAAATTATGTGTATTCTTGTTTTGCCTACATGTTTGTCTGTGTACTACATGTATGGAGTGCCTGCAGAGTGTAGAAGAAAGAGGTCATCACATCCCCCTGAAACTAGAGTTACAGGGGGTTGTTAGTCTCGGTATAGAGGCTGCGAAACAAGCTCAGGTCCACTGGAAGAGCAGCCAGTGTTCTTCATTTCTGAGCCATCTCTCTTACTCCCTTCTCCCTTTTCGTGGTGAGATGTGTGCCACTATGAATGTGTTTGAAACTCAGGGATGATAGAGAATTAGCTGAGAGGCTGGAGAGATGGCTCAACAGTTAAGAGCACTGGCTGTTCTTCCAGAGGTCCTGAGTTCAATTCCTAGCAACCACATGGTGGCTCACAACCACCTTGAATGGGATCTGGTGCCCTCTGCTGGCATGCAGGCAGAAAACTGTATACATAATAAATAAAAGAAATCTTTGCGGGGCGTTGGTGTCGCACGCCTTTAATCCCAGCACTCGGGAGGCAGAGGCAGGCGGATCTCTGTGAGTTCGAGGCCAGCCTGGTCTCCAGAGCCAGTGCCAGGATAGGCTCCAAAGCTACACAGAGAAACCCTGTCTCGAAAAAAAAAAAAAAAAAAAACAAGGTGAACAGAAATTGGGGAAGATGCCTATCTCTGAACTCACACATGAGCACATGCATAAACCAGGCAACACAAAAGAGACTGTCCTGGAACCAGCTCTTGTGGAGCAGGCTGGTCTTGAACTCACAGAGATCCCCCTGCCTCTGCCTCCTGAGTGCTGGGATTAAAGGCGTGCGCCACCGACGCCCGGCTTTTTTTTTTTTTCTTTTTAAACCATACATTTTGAGTCTCTTTTGGCCCCAGCTGCTCTTTATCATACGATTGCATAAGAGTGGTCACTGTTGGAAGGAAATTAAAGCACAATAGACACAACATGGAAATACCGAGCATTAGGATCAACCATTGTTAACTGATAAATGTTACAGAAATTGACAGGTGTCAGAATACGGCCAGTCAAAGATGCAATCGGTCCCTAACACATAGTCCAGTAATAATTGACATATCTGTTTGATTCAAAAGCAATATCTGGGTTGGAGATGGTGGCACATGCCTTTAATCCCAACACATTTTAGGCAGAGTCAGGAGGATCCCTGTGAGTTTGAAAACCAGCCTGATCTACATGACAAGCTCCAGTACATCCAGTACTATATAAAGAGACCCTGTCTTGAAACCGAATTAAAAAAAAGAGTAAGAGAGACACGAACATCTGTGTCTGGGGGAAGTCAAAATGGGAGGAACCTGAGATGTGTCTGGCATGAGCTTTAATTCATTCAGTTACTCAAACGCCCACGGACTTGAAATTTGAATATTGAAGCATCACTTTACCACAGGCTCCTCTTTTCACAACCAGAACAAGAAACCCTCAAAAAAAAAGTTAAGTTCTCAATATGTCACTCTCCACAGCCATTTTTTAAATATTTATTTATTTATTATGTGTACAGTGTTCGGCTTGCATATACACCTGCAGGCCAGAAGAGGGCACCAATCTCATAACAGATGGTCTGAGCCACCATGTAGTTGCTGGGAATTAAACTCAGGACCTTTGGAAGAGCAGGCAGTGCTCTTAACGGCTGAGCCATCTCTCCAGCCCTACACAGCCATTTTTGAAAGAGGGGAAAAAAATAATCTTCATGCATATAAACCCCAGTGGGGGGGCAGAATTTAAGGTGTAAATATGCAGAGGCCATCAAACACCTCTCAAATTGCTCTTGTAACTAACTAAATTCTGGGAGATACTTTACCAGCCCAGTGAACAGGGTCTGGAGATTCCCAAAAGAAAAACAAGGCAGGTGAATTCTTAGAAACAGTCACAAACTGTTTTAGTACACACACACACACACACACACACACACACACACACACACACACGTTACTGGAAACAAATATACTGTCACTATCTTGGAAAAAAAAGTCAAAAAGTAGGAATCCGGAAGAGTGTCTCTCACCTGCAGCCTCCATCAAACCATGTCGGGTTCACTCTTGGGCTGATCTTCCCACTATGAGCATTCAACCAGTACAGGGGGTTCTTCCCAGAAAGAGGAGGGTCAGTTCAGAGGTCTGCACTCACCCACCTTCCAGAGACTGCCCTGTGTCTGCAGCCTGGGTGCCTGAATGAAAGCAACTCACCTGTGCAAGTAGGTTGCATCTGTGATGCCGGCTGCTGGTTGGTGGTCGATGGGACCCACAGCCCTCCTATAGATATGAAGTTGGTGACCACCCCCCAAAGATGAAGGCTGAATGTTCTCTAAGCTCATCCTCCCCCCCCCCCCCCGGAGAGGATGACAGGACCATGTCACAAGAATGAACAATGACAGTTAGGCCAAGGGAGTTGACGTCACCTCTGAAAAACACTTGCTCCCATCAGTGAGCAAAAAAAAAACTTTTAACTGAGTAATGAGCATTGCAGAGGGGCAGGTTAGAAGTGGAAAGTCACTCTTGTGTTACATAATATTTTTGATAGTCGTCTATATTGTAGCTAGTATTGATGCTTTATTTCTTTACGTCAGATAGTCTAATGGTATTTTTTTATTTTATTTTCTCTTTTTATGGTACTTCCAAACAGTTTCAAATGCATTAAATATAATTTAATTGTTTGCAGATTAACCTTTAAATAACATGTCTATTTTTGTTTATTTATTTTGGAGTCTTTGTTTTCTCTTTTAAAATGATTTAGTGTTTTAACATGTGCAAGGTTCTGGGTTTGATCTCCAGTAACACACACACACACACACACACACACACACACACACACACACACAATCCTATGGAATCTTTAATGACTCTCTCAAAACCAACCTAGAAAAAGCACTCCCTCGAGTGTTTTTCCCAAATAAAATCCCCACCATTCTTCCTTTACTTCGGAAAAGACATTCAGAAATAAGTAAAGATGCTTCTGAGGATGGACCGCGTTTTGACGTTGTTGACGACCTGAGCAGTAAGAACTACATTACCCATAATGCCGGGAGAAGGGTAGCAAATGCTGAGCCAAAGAGAGCAGTTTTGGACTTGCAGAACCGACTGGCACTGGGCGGGACTTCCTACAGTGCGTCCTGTCTGTGGTTTAACTTCCCTTTGGTTAGGTTGTTGGAGGAATCTGAGCATCAGGCTTGGACTCAAGGTAAGAGAGCGAGCAAGCACCCGAGTGACAGCCGATGAGACCGCGGGCAGCGGTGACGGCCGAGCGCGGGTCCCAGCACCATCAGCAGAATCCGATGGAGACTCCGAGGCATCCGGCTCAGGTGAGTGCTGCATACTGGGTGCTCCCCTGCCGCAGACACCTGAGTCCTAGAGCCTATTGAGCGCCACCCCACCCCGCTCAGCTCAGGTCCCTATGGAAGAAACTCCTGGTCCAGATCAGTGCCAAGCCCGTGGGTGGGATCCCCACTTCTCATAACCAGAGCAACGAGGCGTGGGAGAGTGGGACTAGCCGGAGGTTGACTGACTGGCATCGGTAATGTCATGTTTGGACACTTGAGCCAGAGGCATTCTAGCTGAAAAATGGCAAGGTGAAGCGTATTGCCTGCGTCCTCGGGGACCTAGGAGCCAGCGGGACTGTGTGGAGGATGGATGCAGTCAGAGGCTATTCAAAATATTCCAAATATTCCAAAAGCTGCCCAGAGTTAAACCGGCTTGGAAGGGGATGACTTGGAGCCTCGGGAAGGTTAAGCTTTGTGCAGCATCCCACAGCTGGTGTAACTCAGCATCGTGCACCGAGGTTTAGAGATAATTTAAAATACAAAGGTCATGAAGATGAGGGACTGGACAGGGGTCACGGGAAGCCCTGAGCCCATGAAACCCCCGCCATGGTCTTTGACGCTTACAACTTTCCTCCCACAGAATCCCAGGTCTACAGAAACGCATACGGTCTGTACACAGGTGAGTGGGGAGTGTTCCAGAACCTCACCAGTGTGGCCCCACTCCTTGTCTCAAGTTGGTAGTAGAATTCATTGGGGGGGTGGCGTCTTAAGAGCGGGATGTAAAGTCTAGCATGGAGGCAAACCCCTGGAGTTTCAACGCTTGGGAGGACAGAGGCAAGAGGATCACCAGTTCAAAGCCAGCCTGCACGATGTGGTGAGAGCCTAAGAAAGACAGAGAGGTTGACAAGATGGCTCAGCAGGTAAAGGCACTTGCACCAAGCCAGAGGACCTAACTCAAGTCTCCAGAACCTACATGGTAGAAGGACAGGACGGGCCCCTGCAGATTGCCCTCTGATTTCCATGAGTACACCCACATACATGTGAGCACACACACACACACACACACACACACACACACACACACACACACACATTGAAAAAATGAACAAATGTAAGGAAAAGGGGAAGACAGCACCAGCACGGTAGGTCAGTGAGTAAAGGCACTTAGCAGCAAGCCTGACAAGCCCAGGACACACAGTGGAAGACGTGGACCAACCCCATCTGGTTCTCCTGACCGCCACACTCTACATGCATGTTGCTTCCCACACGTGGACACTTACACAATAGAAGATAGATAGATAGATAGATAGATAGATAGATAGATAGATACAAACATACATACATACATACATTGATGAGAGATACATAGATAGATACATACATACATAGATATATGCATACATACAAAAAAGAAGGATATTGAGATTTGGAAACCCATAGTGGGGGTGTTAGCTGGTAGCTAGTCACACAGATAGCTACATAGATAGATACATAGATGGATGATAGATACATACATAGATACAACATAGATAGATACATAGCTGTATACATAGATACAAAAAAAGAAGGATATTGAGATTTGAAAACCTATAGTGCAGGTGTCATCTGGTAGCTAGTCACACAGATCTGAAACTCTGGGGAAGATTAATCACAGAGACATCCCAAATGGTGAAGGCCCATTTTGCCCTGAACTATGGCTTGACGTTCAGTTAGGAAATGGAATTGGGTCTTCTTTATTTCCTTTGTTTTGTTTTGTTTTTTGTTTCTGGTTCTTCACTTCTTCATGTTCTAAAGGCTGTTTTTTAACTCCTCCGGTCAGCTGGTACTCCTGTCTCTCAGCCTACTAAGTGTTTGGGCTCTGCGTGTGCCCCATGACACCCAGATCCGGACAGTAATGCCGTTAGCAGAAAAGTCAGGAAGGGTGAGAGTTATGGCCAGATCTGATGACTGAGCAGCTAGCTGGAGATACAGACATCTTTAGCACAGCAGGAGCTGTAGGAACCAGGTGAGGATGCAGCTGATCTGGTCGGTGGCCAAGGCTTCAGTAGGAGGCGTGGAACTCAACTCAGATTAAAAAAAAAAAAAACCTTACACATGTTCCACCTTCTCCCATCCTAAGGGCCTGTGGGCTCAAAAGAAGTTTTGATAGCCTTGTTATTGGCAGGTCCAAAATGCATAGCTACTCCCTCCTTGCCTTTCTCTGGGTGCACTGGGAGGTCCTAGTGATCTCAAAATGAAGTCACAGGTGGGCTTCAGTGTGTTGGCTCTTTAGCTTCCAAAGAGGACAGTAAGCTAAGGGAGGGCACTTGGGTGAGTTAACTCGGAATCCTAGAAGAAGTTGGTCATTGAGTGACTTGTCCCCATCATGACAGGGCTGTGTGACCTTTGAGGACGTGGCTGTGTACTTCTGCCGGGAAGAATGGGAGCTCCTGGATGAATCTCAGAGGCTCCTGTATCTCGATGTCATGCTGGAGAACTTTGCACTTATAGCCTCACTGGGTAAGGCGCCCGTACCGCCCGTGTCTTGGTTCTCATCTGTCTCTTTCTCCTAGAACCAGCTCTGCCATTTCTGCAGTCAAACTATAGGCCCTGTTAACTTCCCTACTTTCTGGGCAGGTGTGTCATGGGTCTCAGTTCTGAGCTATGTGCACTACCCTAAACAGCCCTAATACATGCCACCCCAGAGCGTTCTTCGAAATGTCTGGGTGGCAGACATTCTACACTCTACATTCTACACATGGTAATGAGTCTGTCTTAGGTTTTTCCTGTTGCTTTAATGAAATACTATAGGCACCTGGTCCGTGGACCTGAAATGGCGGTGACACCCCTTTGGGTGTGGCTTCAGGCAGATGAGAAAGAGAGGAGCTTGAGGCGTGGCTTCCCTTTGGGCGCTTTTTCTGTTGGGTCATCGGATCTGGTAGGAACAGCAGGAAAATGCTCCTATGGTTCTTTGAATCTTTCTATGTAATTGTTCCCCAATAAACACCCATTTATCATTTATCTTAGGTCTGGTGATATTATTACATCCTCGCCTTCAAAATACCTTGACAAAAGAAACATGAGGGAGAAAGGCTTTCTTTAGAGTCAACAGTTCCACGCCGCATTCCATCGTGGCAGAGAAGTCACAGAAGTAGGAGTTTGAGAAAACGGGTTGCATTACATCCACAGTCAAGAGCAGAGAATTAATGCATGCCAGTGTTCAGCTCTCTTTCTCATTCACAGTCTAGGATCCCAAGCCCAGGGAATGGTGACACCCATAATGGGCAGGTCTTCCACCCATGACCACAATCAAAACAGTCCCCCACAGATATAGGGAGCCCTTCTTCCAGGTCAGCCAAGATTCTGTTAGGTTGACAGTTAACATTAACCACAGCTTCTAAAGTGGTATTGCCCCTTCCTTGGCAAGACGGCCAAGTTCATATCCATAATTCCTTTTGCTCCAAGTTCAGCCGGCTTCTAGGTGGTGTCTGATAGCTGCCTCTTTCAGGAATTTCATACATTTGGGATGTTTGGTGCTTATGTAGTGGGTAGACTGTTGTACAAGACCCTCTATCCTGGCCTCTTTAAAATACTGATTTTTTTTTTTAACCAATCACTCATCCGTCTTGTCTTTCTTGATGACTTACATTATCTATTTCCTATATAGTTAAACAACTTGGGGTTGGGAGAAAGTCCTGATTCCTTTCATGAGGTAGACATGTCAGGATGGTCACAACAATTGACTGTTCCTCATTCGTGAGTAACAACTGGTGCAGGGTACGACATCCAGGTTGTGTTCAGATCAAGCCAGGAATCTGCTGTGTGTCTAACAGCATTATAATTATAAGTGTGCTGTATGAAACATCTGCTCGCAGTTTCAGATGTGACCTCTCCTGTTCCAGCCACCATCCCTCCACTCTGCCATCATGGACTCCTTCCCTTCTGGAACTGTAATAAGTCCTTCCTTCTATTAGTTGCCTTGGTCCTGGTGTTTACTCCCAGCAACGGGAAGTAACTTACATACTAACCAAAAGGAAAGTAGTTATGGGACCTAGGTTTTCATAACACCAAGAACCAAGTCTCTCTCTTCCCAGGTAGCAGCTGGTGTCCCATGATTCATGTATCCAACAAGAGTTCAAACAGATCACATAGTTTAAAAAAAAAAACTGTTCCCACTTAAATTCAGGATTTTTTAGTAGTCTTTTGTGATATTCTGAATGCCTTTGCTGTCTGTAGTAATATTTCCCTGTTCATTTCTGACTTTGTTAATTTGGATTCTCTCTTTCATTTAGTTGGGTCAAGGTCTGTGATTCTTTGTAGTGTTGTCTTTATTTCTGTTTCATTAATGGATTTTAATGTTTAATGGATTTTCTGTTTCTTTCTGGATTTTATTTCTTGCCAGCTATTGATCTGGGTTTGTACTGTTCTTGCATTTTCCAAATTCTTCAGTTGCCTTCACTAAGTCATCAATTTGAGCTCTTTCTGATTTTTTTTTTAAGGTAGGCACTTAGAGCGATACACTTTCCTCAGAGGACAATTTTAATATGTCCCAGAGGTTTTGTTGTGTTGTATATTCATTTTCATGTAGTTCTGGGAAAGTTCTCCCCCTCCTCCTCCTCCTCCCCCTCCTCCACCCTCTTCCTCCTCCTCCTCCTCTTACTCCTCCCCCTCCTCCTCCTCCTCCTCTCCTCCTCCTCCCTCCTCCTCCTCCTCCCCCTCCTTCCCCTCCTCCTCCTTTCTTCTGCCAGCCCAACACTCAATAGTAAATTCAATTCCACTGAATTTGTGAATTTCCTAGAGATTTGTTTGCTGTTAGTTTTAAGTTTTATCGCTTTATGGTCACATAGGATATATGGAGTTATTTCTATTTTTCTGAATTTGCTAAGATTTATTTTATGTCCCAGATATAATCTATTTTAGAGAAGCTTCTATGAGCTGCTGGTTAGAATGTATATTCTTTTCTGTTGGAGGAAGTATTCCGTAGATCTCTACTAAGTCTACTTGATAGACTCTGTCATTTAATGCTGATGTTTCTCTGTGTGTTTTTTGTCCTAGTGACTTGTCTATGGAGAAAGTGGGGTATTAAAACTGCCTGCTATTAGTGAGTTGTTGCTTATCTGTGTCTTTGATTCTAGTAATTCTCTTTGTATGAAATCGTGATGCATATATGTTTAGGGTAGTAATGTCTTCTGGTTAAATTTTTTCCTATATTAGAATGAAGTATCCTTCTTATCACCCATAGTTACTTTTAGTTTGAAGTCTGTTCTGCCAGATATTAGTATACCTACTTGCTTCCTGGTCCCATTTAACTGAACTTTTTTTTTTCTAATCTTTCCCTTGAAGGTAGTGCCTATCTTTAAAAGCTGGGTAAAAACAGGGATGAGTTCCTTGAAGACAACAGAAAGATGAGTTTTGTTTTGTTTTGTTTTTTTGGGGGGGAGGAGGCGCTGAGACAGGATTTCTCTATGTAACGGTCCAGGCTGCCCTGGAACGTGCCTCTCCCTCCTGGGTGGTTGCCTGGATGGATATTTGTTTCTTGAACCACCTGTCAGCCTGTTCAATTGGAGAATGAAAGCCATGGATATTTACAGTCATTGTTTTGCTGTCTGTTTCCTCTTTTCCTTCCAAAGTATTGCTACCCACATTAAGTTTAGAGGTGACCCGCTGCCTATGAATTCTTTTTTTTTAGACTTATTTTTATATAAATTTTATTTAAATTATAAACAATCTTATTTTACATACAAATCCCAGGTCCCTCTCACTCCCATACTCCCATCCCCCCTACCAACCCCCATCTCACCCCCATCCACTCCTCAGGGAGGGTGAGACCGTCCAGGGGGGTCTTCAAAGTCTGTCGCATCATTTGAGACAGGACCTACACCCTCCCCCATGTATCTAGGCTGAGAGAGCATCCCTCCGTGAGATACGGGCTCCCAAAGTCCATTCATGTACTAGGGATAAATACTGGTTCCACTGTCAGAGGCCCTGCCTATGAATTCTTTTAACCTGTTCATATCACGGAACGTTTTTCCTTCTCATTCAACATTTTTTTTCTTCAATTAGGGAAGATAGTATTGCTAAGTAGTGTAGTTTAGGTTGGTGGTCATGGTCATTTAGAATTTGGAGTGTATTGCTCTGGGGTCTTCTGGCTTTCATTGAGAAATCAGCTGTTGCTCTGATGGCTTTTCCTCTATATGCAACTTGGTGTGTTTGCTCTTACAGTTTTTAGTAGTCTTTATTCTGTATATTTGGTGTTTTAACTACTACATGCCATGGGAAGCTTCTTTTCTGGTCTTGTCTGCTTGGTGTTCTGTGTGATTTTTGTATCTATATGGGTGTGTCTTTTCTTAGTTTAGGGAATTTTTTCTATGATCTTGCTGAAGATCTAGTCTATGCCATTGGCCACCAATTCTTCCCCTTTATCCATATCTAAAATGCAAAGATTAATAATAACATTAAAATTGAATTTTAAAAATGAAAAAAATAAATAAAATTCTAAGATTGGAGCTTTTCATGGTGTCCCAAAGTTTCTGCATACTCTTTTCCTGTGCTTTTAGTTTCTTTTCATAATCATTGTCATGTGGTCTAATTCTACTACTTCAGCACTTGACAGTCTGCCTTCTACTCTATCCATCCTGTTTGTAAGGCTTTCCATTGAGTTTTCTAGTTGACTTGTTGGGTTATCTTCAAGACCTGATGTTTGCTCTTCTGTTTGATCTATCTATGTGTAAGGCTTTTGCTAGTTTTCTAGTTGGGTTGTCGAGTTTTTTTTCAATTCCATCCCCATTCCAGCTTGAGTTTTCTGCCTCTCTACTGAATTCAGATTCCAAATCCTGAATTGTGTTCATCATGTCATTCGGCCTTATATTTGTATTTTCTTGGACGTGACTCAGGTGTTTATTGTTATCGTGTTGAAATCCAGTTAGGTGTCTGCTCGTGTTCTTTTTAAACTCCTTGAAGTCTTTCATAAAGTCTGTGAGTTTGTTTTGTTTTCAGGTTTTGTTTTTTTTAGACAGAGTCTCACTATATATACCTCTGACTGTCTTGGAACTCAGTATGTAGACCAGGCTAGCCTCAAACTCTCAGCAGTGTGTCACCAATGATGATACTCCTTTGCAATTCTGTGTCCTGGGATTCATCTAAGTAATTCTCACTAAAGAACAGGTCTATCAGACCTCGGGGTTTTGATGGGAGACATGCTGTCTTGCCCTTTCATATTGTTTTTTTCGGCATAGCCTGGGCATGTGGACTTTTTTTTTTTTTTTTTTTGGTTGTGTGTCTGATGTGTGAGTCTATCCTGCCTTGGATTGGGCAAGTGTGATTGGGATATGTGTGATGGAGCTGGGCCGGATAAAACTAGTGCGTGTTGTTGTTTGATTGATCCTAGGCCAGGCAAAGCCAATCTGAGGATAGCCTTGGTCTGGAGCTAGGCCTTTGTGTGTGCGGATTAATGTTTACTTAAAATATACATTCATATGTGTATGTATGTATGTGTATATACATGAATAATACTGTGATCATATACATGTACATATGTGTGTACATATACATATGTATACATAAAGATGTTCATAGTGTTATCTTTCTCTACCAGTTTTTTTTTCTTTTTTTAATCTTCCCCCTCTTCCATGTATCTCTGTTTGGGTTTCTGTTTGTTGAATTTGGGCTTTCAACCTGCTGAACCTTTGGTTTCTTTAGTTTCCATTTTTAGCACATCAGATGAGCGTAGGAGGTAGGGAAGGCCTGGGATCTGTACCTTGTGGGTTGAGGTTTGTGTGGTGAGCTCCTTGTGTTAGGAATAGTCTTGGAGCCGGGTGTTGGTGGCACATGCCTTTAGTCCCAGCACTCGGGAGGCAGAGGCAGGCGGATCTCTGTGAGTTCGAGACCACCCTGGTCTACAAGAGCTAGTTCCAGGATAGGTTCCAAAGCCACAAAGAAACCCTGTCTCAAAAAACAAAAACAAAAAAAAAATAGTCTTGGTTAGAAATGGTGACCTCTCTAAGTTGCTCTGCTTTCAACTAAAGTCCACCTAATGTGCTTAGACTCTATGTCTGAGAGAACAGTGGTAACGGTAGCTTTATTTCCTGAAACTTTTGTCTTGTGATAACTTAACAAGCATGTCAACTAGGGGCCTTCTGACCCTCTTTGCCATCATCTATAAAGCTAGAAAGTATGTTAAAAAGCCACGGGGGAAAGCCACTGAGACTCAGGCCCCCACTTTTAGCCCTCCGTGTTACCCTTCACTGCCAGCCTGTCGAGTGGCACCCTCGGTCATTTTAAATTATAAAGAGGGACACCTCACTCTGTTTCTTCTGGAGCTTTCTTCTCCCATCAACAAGCCAACAGCCTTGACAATCCCCACAGCCACAGCAGTAGGGCAGCCTACCCTTACCTTACTATATTGTCCCCGGGACCAAACAGGCCCAGAGACGCACAAGCAGCGGCCTGCAGCCCTTAGGCCCAAAGGTCCATTGGGAATACCTAACATTTATGACCCGTTACAGTTTTAAGCTGGACGGGGCACAAACACGAACCTGCCAAAGGCGTGCTCAGAAGGCAGAGGCAACGACTGGGATAATCAGGAGAACAGCCTCTGCTCCATCTCAGCAGCCGCCCGGCTTGCTGTGGCACTCATTAATCTGCACGGTGGACTTTACTTTCTAGAGATGAAATTATCTCCTGCAGGGGTGAACGCAGTTGAAGAGGGATTATTTCTGAGAGGAGGAGGTACAGTGCACCACTCTCCCGGAGTATCATGAGGAAGCAGCTAAGGATGCAAACGCAAGAAAGAAAGAGATTCATTGGAGGGCAGGTTATGTGCACTGGGGTGGCAGGCCAGAAGAGAAAATCGCATCTCCTGGAGCTAGAGCTAGAGATGGTTGTGGGTCTATCCAACGTGGATGGTGGAAACAAAATTCGGAACTTTTGGAAGAGCGGTGTTCCCTCTTAACCACATCCCTGCGTCCCCAGGATATGGCCTTCTTTCTTGTGTAGAATATGGTCAGGATATTTAGGGCCAAGAAACCTATTCACAGATATACAGACTATGAAAACATGGTTTACGGTATTGGGTCTGGATTATTCTAACCACAGCTGAACTGCATGTTTATAGTTACGTTTTATCCTATCTATTAAGAATTGGCCTCCCTTACCCACATTATGAAGGAATGAAAAGATTAGGAGAAAGGCAGAGAGAAAGAGAAGGGCCAAAAATAAATAAATAAATAAATAAATAAATAAATAAATAAATAAATAAAAAGAAAAGAGATAGATGATTCCATGGTTTATAGTGCTTGCTACTCTTTTAGAGAACTGGAGTTTAATTCCCGGCGTGCCCATGAGGCAGCTCACAGTCTACAACCCAGCTCCTGGAGATCTGACACCATCTCTGGCCTGTATGTATATACACATATACACAGATACACAATACATAGAAATACAAAACTAAATCTTTGAGAAAGTAAGTAGACATGGGAAAAATGTTTTTGTTTGGCATCTAGATTGGTGTCTGTAAGGGAAGGCTGTTTACTCTATAGTCTTTACTCTCCTCTTTTATGGAAACATTTAAATAATATTCCTCCATGCCCCCTTCACCAACCACAAATGAAATCCACCTGTAGATAGTTGGCTAAAAGCAGATTGTTGGATACGAGGTAGTCTTTCCGGCAGAAATCTGCCAAAAAGCAAGATTTGCTCTGAAAGATTAAAATTGGTTTATGTCACTTTTTCCTCCCCCCAGTTGACACAACTTACATCTTTGCAATAAAAGTAGCTAGAAGCTGGGGCAAATATTTTCTGCATGTATCCTGCAGATCGTAAGATGATCTGAATATAAAGCTAAACATATAAAAAATTTAAAAACAATTAGCCACTCCTCGTGGTGAGTTCAATAAGGAGAATAAATTTAGAGCATTATTGGTAATTCCTACCACAGTGACTATGTTTTCTGTGCTTTCAGATTGTTGGCATGAAGCAGAGACGGGAGAGACAGCCTGTGCACAGAGTGTGTCACCCACTGAAGAACCACAGGTCCGAGCTCCAAAGGAGGGTCTACCCACGAAGAAGACTCATCCTTCTGACACCTACGTCACAGCGCTGAAAGACATCTTGCATCTGAATGACCTACCTGGGCAGAAACCGTATTTGTCTGAGGTGTGCGCAAACCTCCTGGACCAGAAACATCCTAGAGCCAAGAACTGGTTAGAGAGAGATGCGGACTCCCTTGGGAAGAGCTGTGTGTTCCATGTATCAGGGAACCCTTTCATCTGTAGTAAGACTGGAGCGAACTTCCCAGCTATGTGGAATCTTCTCCAACCCCAGGCCACTCCCAAAGGCGAGAAGCAAAAGGCTTTTCACAGTGAGAAAAAGAATTCTAAGTCAGAAGAATATAAGAAGTCTTCCAGCCCCCAACACAAGCTTCTTGAGTACCAGAGAGTCGGCCGTGAAAGGGGAAAGGTGGAATCTAGCGAATGCAGTAAGCAAGATTTACGCACACTTGTGCCATCCCAGACAGACCAAACTGACAAAAGACCCTATGAGTGTCCTGACTGTGGAAAACTGTTTGGCCAAAAAGCCACACTTCGAATTCACCAGAGACGTCATACTGGCGAAAAACCCTACAAGTGTGGTGAGTGTGGAAAGTCTTTTTGTCAGAGCTCCAACCTTAGTGAACACTGCAGAGTCCACAGTGGAGAAAGGCCTTACGAGTGTGTGGAATGCGGGAGAGCCTTCGGATGCCACTCCAGTCTCCTTCGGCACCAGAGAACGCACACGGGAGAATGGCCGTATGAGTGTGGGGACTGCGGGAGACTGTTCAGACAGATCGTCAGCCTGGTGACACACCAGAGGACTCACAGGACGGACAAGCCTTACGAATGTGGGCAGTGTGAAAAATCTTTCAGTCACAAGGCCACTCTCACCGTGCACCAGAGAGTTCACACCGGAGAAAAGCCCTATAACTGTGAAGAATGTGGGAAATCCTTCAGCCAAAGTGCCAACCTCATTAAACACTCCAAAATCCATACTGGAGAAAAGCCTTATGAGTGTGGGGAGTGCGGTCTGTGCTTCCGGCAAAGAGCCACCCTCATGAAACATCAGAGAACCCACACTTCAGAAAGGCCTTACGAGTGCAGGGAGTGTGGCAAGTTCTTTAAACAGTACTTCTACCTCATTGAACACCGTAGGATCCACACTACCACAGAATTTTACGAGTGTGAGCAGTGTGGGAAATCTTATACGCAGAAGGCCACCCTGATTAGACACCAGAGAGTCCACACAGGAGAAAGTCCTTATAAATGTGGGGAGTGTGGAAAAGCCTTTGAATACAAATCCAGACTTGATCGGCATCAGAGAACTCACACTGGGGAAAGGCCCTACGAGTGCGCCAAATGTGGGAAGTTCTTCAGGGAAAGCTACAACCTTGCTGAACACCAGAAAATCCACACTAAAGCAAAGCCTTACGACTGTGATCAGTGTGGGAAACGTTTTAGCCGGAGAGCTGACTTGGTTAAACACCAGAGGGTTCATACGGGAGAAAGGCCTTATACGTGTGGCGAATGTGGGAAAACCTTCAGCCGAACTACCAACCTTGTTCAACACAGCAGAATCCACACTGGGGAACGGCCCTACGAATGTGACCAGTGTGGGAAATCTTTTAGCCAAGTGTCTACCCTCACTCGGCATCAGATCCTGCACGCTGGAGAAAGACCTTCTAAATACAGCAAATGAGGAGATCTTAGACCACCCTGTAGCATCTTCTAACACCAAAAGTGTCCAAGAAAAGGCAGAAAGTGTGGGACATCCTTCCACACGCTGGTAGACCATCACAGCTCCTGGAAGCCTACGCTTGAAAGCACCCTTAAACCCCCCAAGACTGTTGTATTGTTGTTCACTGCAGCAGACTAGAGTCTTCAGAGGGGGGAAGTACCACGTGAGTTCCAGGCATGTGTCATTTGTACTGGCGGTACCCTGCCCGTTCCAGACAGTCTGTCTCCTTTGCCAGAAGTCACTAACTGCCATAGCATCTCCCAGAAAGTATCCCGAGCACCTCTACTGAGTGCATATCCCACCCCCCCAACATACCTTAATTCTCCCCTTCCCTAGTGAAAGCCTCAATTGCCTGTGCCTTGCAAATGACCTTAATACCCCCCACCCCTCCACCCCCCGCCTTTTTTTTTTTTTCTTGTCTGTATTTTGCCTAAAAGAACATGCTCTGCATTTGGCTGGAGGCTTCAGAAAGGATTGTCTTCTTTTTCATTCTTTGTCTCCCATGGTTCAGGTTACTGTTATCATACTCCAGGATCACTAGCCAGGAACTTCTGCTGTTTCGTGCAATAATAAAGGCCTTATTTTTTTTTTCCGTGTACTTTTAATCAAGTTTTTATTCACAGCCTTAGGTGGGTAAAATACTACTGTAGGCCCTGTTTATGTAAACTGGAACAGGTTTTTGTTTGTTTGTTTGTTTGTTTGTTTGTTTGTTTTGAAGGCAGCTCCACTCAGGTCTCAGTGGGGGTACTGTCATGGGAAAGAGCGGTTTCTGTTGCTTTCCAAGACTTTAGTGGGACAAAGCAGGGTGTTTCAGTCCTAACTTTGGGCCTCAATGCCTGCTGGTTGTTTGGTTGTTTGTTTGTTTGTTTGTTGGGAGAAGGATGATTTGTTTTTATTTAGCCCATTGGTTATCCTGAAGGTGAGGTCAGTTGTTAGAACTACAACATTCAGTGTTCTTACAATAACTTAAATTTCTTCCGCGATTCCCACATGATCTGGCACCATGCCTTAGACCGTTGAAGGGAAACTTTTCACTGTGCGGCATAGAAACAAGTCCATGATTCCTGGTGTCATTTGTCACTTGTGAAATTAGGGGAGCCCAACAGAAACAATAATGGGTACAGTAACATGGGCTTTGATTAGTTGACAAGTAGGGTTTTTATATGAAAACCAAGAGACCATGGGTATTGCATTCTGGAAAATAATTTGCCCACATCTTGCCTCCAGATATTTTAACTGAGTCTAAATTCAGGCTGTGACATAATTATTTCTGGCTGCTTGTAGCAGAATTTACTATGAGAAACATCAGCTAAAAAGTAGAGCATGGAGATCCCAAAGCCATTTTGCCAGGAACAGAATGTGCTGGAGTTGCAGACAGAGCAGCCATAGATGCTAATGTGAACCGCTAAAAAAGCCAAGCACTTCATTACTAGGGCATAGGAAAAAAAAAAAAAAAAAATATATATATATATATATATATACACACACACACACGCGCTGTTAAACTACAAACTGGTGGAAAGAATTTTCCTTTCAAAGGGTGCTTGCTTTATTTTTTTTTTCCGAGACAGGGTTTCTCTGTATTGTCTTGGAGCCTGTCCTGGAACTCACTCTGTAGACCAGGCTGGCCTCAAACTCACAGAGATCCTCCTGCCTCTGCCTCCCGAGTGCTGGGATTAAAGGCGTGCACCACCACCGCCTGGCTCAAAGGGTGCTTGCTAAGGTTTTGTAAAGAATTGCTCAGAGAGATGCTTTCCTGGATCCTGCTCCCCCCAGTGCAGGCCACTGCAGCTGTGGACCAAGGAGGCCGTGGTTCTGCTTGGATGGGCCGTATTAATATCACTGACATGCTGCTCCTTTTACAGGCCGGCAGAACGGAAGGTATGATGTCATGGTGGCTTCCACCAATTCCAACGAGTAGCCTTTGATGCTAACTAGTGTGTGACAAGGTCCGTTTCCTCAAGTGTCTCTGACGGGGAGCTTGGGAAATTCAGACTGAATTAATTGCATGGTGTCTGTCAGGAACGTGGGGTGTCTGCCAAGGAAAACTGCCAGCACCAAGTGGAACCAGTCCAATAGAGGCTACAGGGGCTACAAATAGCAAGGCCTTAGGGGTAGGCATGCCCAAGTCTATTGAACCTCAGTGACAGCAGCCTGTGTGCCTGATCCCGGAAGTGCGGCTGCAGGATTTAGTTAGTATTTTCCATTCAGGTTTTTGTTTGTTGTTTGTTCTCCTCTTAGTCCCTTCCCTTCTATGGCCCTTCTTCCCTTTTGAAATAGGAATGTTACTGCGGGCCGTTGTAGTTGGGACTGAACATAACCACCTTTTTGGTTTTATTTGGCTCAGTTAAGAGTTGACCTTTCATTTACTAATATCCCAAGTCATACTTTTCTTGAGTGCCTTCTTGGTTATCATTAATATTTTTATATTACAGACTTAACAGGAAAGAATGTGTGCTGTTCCCAAAGATGCCTTTGTTATGAAGAGGAGGAGGAGGAAAAAACTAGAGCCATGATTCAGAAATCCAAAGTTTCAAAAGCCTGAGTAAAAGGGTAGAAAAGCCACATTTAGGATCAGTCTGACAAAAATGGTTGCTACAATAAACCGAAGACATTGTCATTGAAGCCACCATAATCAAGTTAATCAAGTGTCCTAATTAGATAACAATTCTTAATTTTGGTCATCTGACTAAAACTGTATCCCATTAGTCCCCAGGAAAATGAAAAGAAACTAGATAAATCACTGTTTTCTAATACCGCCAAATAGTATAATCTTTTTATAGGAAGAGAAATAGCTAATTTCAATTAAAATCAAAAATAAGTTCAAAACAAAAAAAAAAGAGTTTACCTTTGATCTCAGAAGAAACTCTGAGCTTCTAAAGCATATGGGAACTGCTAAGAATGAAGACCCTTGGAGTGGAGCTAAGTGAGTTTTTTTGCACCATGAGATAGTGATGAGCCTTGGGGAGCCAGGAACGGAATTTTGAGGTTTGGAATTGAAATGCCTCCCATGCTTTACAGACTTGCTTCCCTGATAGTGATGCTACTTTGACAGACCGTTGAGTCTTTAGATGAGGCACAGGTGTGAGGAGTTGGTCACTAAGAGCAGGTCTTTTGAAGGTTATACCCAGCCCCTAGGTAAGTGGTTCTGAGCCCGTGGGCCTTTGGGTTGCATATTTGGTTGCAACAGATATTTATGATTTATAACAGGATCAAAATTACAGTTATGAAGTAGCAACACGATAATTTTATGTTGGGGGTCACCACCATATGCGGAACTGCTCTAAAGGGCATCAGCACTAGGAAGGTTGAGAACCACTGTCCTAGCTGTGTTGGCTACCCCTCTGCTTATTACCATGTTGGCAACAGCCTTCGCCATGTGCTTCTGTTGCCTTGAACTAAGGTGCGCCCCACTCCCACCCCCACCCTCACCCCCAGTTTCCCCAGTAAGATAGACTGAAACACTTTCAAACTGAACCAACGGAAATCAGTCCTCGAGTTACACAGAACTAACGTGCTGATATATAACAGACGTGCGTTTACGTGAACATGTTTATGGTATATGCATTGAACTGTTTATAAATCCAAACAGGCATCATGATCTCAATAATGTTTCTATCCAGAATTTCTCTTCTCTTGGATAATCTGTTTTCCACAGGGCTTCAGGTATCTGGTGACGAGCTTTCATTCATAATGGTTTAATTTGACTAGTACTTTTTAGATTTTTATTCAAAGGGAATCATGAAGTGTTTGCCTGTTTTCTAATTATCTGCATATATTGGGTATTTGGCTTGGGATTCATTATTGTTGCCTACAGGAACACATCAGTATTTCTATTGTTAAGCAGAATCTTGTTCTGTGGACAAGTCACTGTTTGCTCATATGGTAATGATCACGAGGCTTGCTGCCAGTTAAAGGCTATTAGTGAACCTACAAAGAGCATAGGTGTACAGTTCTTTGGAAAGTACATTTTACTTATACTAGTGACTTCGATGAAGGTAACTTTTACATTTAAAAAAAAACTACAAGACCTGTCTAAACTGATTGAGTCCACTGTGATTTGCATTAAGAAATGCTCTCAGAATGCGCTGGCAGTCTGGCTACAACATACACTTCTGATCGCCAGGGTTGATGTAGTTGACATAGCGGGCTGGGCAAGTGTTCTCTCCCTCCCTTGCTGTTCCAAGCATGTCCCTCCTGAAGCTGGGAGTTTGATCCAAAAGGAAAACATTCCCTGGTAGAGAAGGAGCAATCTTTGATCAAGACTATATGAGTAACTGCTCTCTCTGTCTAGAACCTCCAAACAAGGACTCTAGAAAACCTTAGAGACTGAAGAGGTGTCTCAGTAGTCAAGAGCTTGTACTGATTTTCCAGTGGAACCAAGTTCAGTTCCCAGCACCTGTGTCAGATTGGTTATGGCTGACCTTGGCTAGCTCCGGGGGCTCTCACACCCCTCTTCTGACCTCCGTGAGCACACGCAGAGAGAGGGACGGGAAGAAATAAAAAATAGAATTAAAAAGAAAAAGATTGAGTGTCCCGCCCTAAATAAGACATTTATATTATTCCCGGCAGTGCTCAGGAAACGCTAGTGAATAGGAACCAGAAGGAATGAATGTAAGGGCCCGGAGATGAGAGAGGGCTTCAAAATGCCATTGTATGGGTGATGCACAGCCGAGTTCATTACAAACTGAATAACTACACATGACTTCAAATCCAGCTTCTCCCTCTAGAGACCCAGCCCCTCATCCGGCTCTAATTTGTCTACTTTTTTTGGGGGGGGAGGGGGGAGTCTACTTTTGTTCATAGGAAGAGACTAAGAAATTCCAAAACTCAAGATTTTTGTTGTCGTTTGGTTTGGTTGGTCTCATTGATGCCCTGTGAGCCAAATACTTCTAGGTCACTCGTTTTTCCTACTCTGGGCACCTTCTGTTGGCAGTTCCCCCGACCCCAGATATTCTAAGGGAGGGGTTGACCCCAGGCTCCGGAGTTAAGGACTATTTGAGACGACGCCTCGGGTCTCTTTATCACACAGTACCCGAACTCGAACCGGAAAGTTGGTTATCGCGACCCCGAGGGGCTCCATGGACCGGCTATTGCCCTTAAAACTTTTAGCAGCTTGCAGAGCCTACGGTTTGCCTGCATCAACGCCCGCGGAGCTCTGGAAACTACATTACCCACAATCCTTTGAGCCGAGTGACAACAGGCTGGACCAATGCACTCTGAGAAAGGCCTTTTCGGGGCTTGGACCGCAAGCTGCGGGCAAGACTTCCCACATCTCTGCCAAGCGGTCCTTTGGGGTTATTTCTGGCTAACATCTGCTAAAAGAGGGTGGAGTGGGAACCGAGGTGGGCGGGAGAGGACAGGCGGGGGGGGGGGGGGGGGGGGGGGGTGCAGATCTGCCTCTCTACCACTGGCCGCTGGGAGGGATGCTCGCCCGTTTGCAGAGCACGATGAGTGCTGCCTCAGTGGCGCAGCCGCTGGAAGCGATGCTCGCCCGTTTACAGAGCACGATGAGTGCTGCCTCGGTGGCGCAGCCCTGGGAGGGATGCTCGCCCGTTTGCAGAGCACGATGAGTGCTGCCTCGGTGGCGCAACCTGCTCAAGGAACTGTGGAGTCCCCCTGGCCTCGCCACAGTCCAAGATCTGCAAGAGGTTCGCGTCCCTACTGTAGAAGAAATCACTGTGTCCCGATTAGTTCCGAGCTTGTGAGTGGGATCCCTGCTACCGGTGGCGGATAAGGGGGACCCGCAAAGGACTAACTGACAGAGGTGTGTGTGTGTGTGTGTGTGTGTGTGTGTGTGTGTGTGTGTGTGTGTGTGTTGTCTTGTCTGCGAGCTGGAGCAGGACCATTTACGCCTTACAGTGGAAGCTGAGGAATTGTACTTGTATCCTTAAGGATCCAGGGCTGAGTGGCCTCGGAATGGAAGAACATGGTTTAAAGACTCTCAAAGTAGCCTTGAGGACTTAACACTGAGGCTCAGGACGGTTGAGTCTTTTAGGACTCCAGCTTTGAGTGCTGAAGCCTAGGGATAGATAGTCCAGACGTAATAAGACCTCGTGGCTCCTGGGGATTGCAGGGTGGCTGCTGAAAGCCCTACCTACCGTGATCCTTGGCAACCTTCTTCCCACTGATTCTCATGACTACCAACACAGGACAAACCCTCCAAGCCTGGAGGCACACCAATCCTGAGCCTGTGTGCACCCCTAGACACTCCCCTACACTGCCCTACAAGATCTCTATGCAGACGCTTCCAGCTGTCTTTCCTAGCCATCCGCCATGGCGGGTGGATGAAGGACCCGAGCTAACATGGGGTTAGCTCGTTAAACAACAATAAAGCCTCGTACAGTTTGCATCAAGCTTTCGACTCCGCCTGGTGATTGGGGTGACTGAGGTCCTGAGCTGAGATCCTGGAGGCCTACGCTTCTGAGGGTTTTACAACACCACACATTTCACAAAATTTCACAATACAGTACCCACCTACAGGGTTCCAGGCTATCTGCAAGTGACCAGTGAGCCTGTTTCCTCCAGCCTTGGAGCTGAGGACCACTCTTGGGCCTGGGCCCGATTCTGGGCCACTGTCTTATGAGGGAAGACACTCATTTCCATCACCCAGTGAGATGTGCCGGGGAGATGTCCCGTCATCTTGGGCGTGAAATGAATCTCACCTCAGCCTTTACTTACCCTTCAGAGTGGATTGCTGCTATTCCTCCCCCTGGGACATAAGCGTAAACAGGTCCCTTTGCTGCCTTGTCCAGAAGATATATTCACACTTTCCTTATGGGTTAAGAGAGGAAGGTTGTGTGTCTCTCGAGGGCTCAGGTTGGTCCCCAAGTGCCCAGGATGGAGTTTGAATCTGACACTTAGACCTCACATCTGTCTCTTCAGAGTTTGCTGACAGACGTGGAAGTAGAGATTGTTCCTATTCTATGCTGGAAAGGTACCGCAGCAGACTCAGACAGAGCAAGAGGAGCCAGGTTGCCACTGACAACAGCCAATTTGTTTTGTCTGCCGTGCAGGCCTGTGAGATGGCTCTATGTGTGTACACACCCACCACCGAGCCTAACAACCCGAATTCAATCCCTGAGACACACAGAGCGGAAGGGGCGCCAACCCCCACTAGTTGTACTGTGGGCCACCACACGAGCGTCATGGCTCGCTTGCACGCGCACATATACACACATGCCTAGAGAAGGGGCTCAGAAGTTGAGAGCATTCACTGCTCTTGCAGAGGACCTGTGTTTAGTTCCAGCACTCTTGAGGACGAGCGGGACATACAGGACTCACAACCGCTGGTGATTCAATGGTAATTCCATGGAATCAGGCACCTCCGGCCTGTGTGGGCACCACCATTCATGTGCACAATCCTACACACACACAGCACACAGGTGAACATAATTATGAACAAGAAGAACTGTGTTTTAAAGACATGTAGTGATGGGTGGAAAGTGAGCCTGTTGACGTTCAGTAGTGAGTGTTCAGAACTGTAGTGTCTCTTTGGCCTAGAACACTCACTAGAAGTCACTCCCAGTATTGATATTGTACCCCCAGATCACTGTCAGGTCCTGCCTTATTTATTAATTGATCATTTGTCATTTCATCTGTCTCTCTTCAATGTCCCTCTTCAAATCCTAAGAACCGGACCATCAGCTCTTCCTGGGTATACTCTGGGATCACACTGGGATTCTCAAGGGGAGGACTGGGGTGACAAAGGAAAGAGTCAAAAGCTGGGGTCAGGAGGGTTGCCTGGGCTGATGACCAACGCCACAAAGTTCATCAGGATCACCGCTCCTTACATAGCTCTCAAGTGAGGAACAGCACCATTTCTTATATTCCTCTCAAGTGAGTGTAAGACCCTCGGGAAGCTCAGGCTTCCAGGGTCTCAGCCAAGGACCTCGGTCACCCCAATCACCATGCGGAATCAAAAGCTTGATGCAAACTGCACGAGGCTTTATTGTTGTTTAACGAGCTAACCCCATGTTAGCTCGGGTCTTTCACCCACCCGCCATGGCGGATGGCTAGCAAAGACAGCTCTAAGCGTCTGCATAGAGATCTTATAGGGCAGCGTAAGGGGAGTGTCTAGGGGTACACACAGGCTCAGGATTGGTGTGCCTCCAGGCTTGGAGGGCTTGCCCTGTGTTGATTGGTCAACTGGTTATTATGGCCCATAGGCCCTCCCAGGGTGGTTGCTATGCTCTGCGAGTCATTGCTGTGCACTTGTCCATAAAGTACACCCAGAGCCGTAAAGCATAGCGCCACCAGGTAACTTCTGATTGGTTCCTTGCCACGAGGCAGGCATCTGACTTTCTAGTGACCAAGGCAAGGTCAGACAAGCACGTGTTCAGCTGTTATGGCTGCCAAAAGGGGCAGGCATCTGACCTTAGTGACTAAGACAAGGTCAGACAAGCTGTTACGGCTGCCGAAATGGGGAACTGGTCCCTTCATGAGTAAGCAGAAAACAAGTCAGTAAAGAAGAAAACAGACAGCAGAATTATGGGGAATTCAGACCCCCACTGACTTCCTCTTTTGCAAGACACATACTTGTACAGTAAGCAAAGCATTTCATCAGTGTCTGAAAAACATTTGATCAGTTTTGCAGGAAAACCGTCAAGCTCCAGTATGGGGCACGTCTTCTGTACACATGTTTCTCTTACTGGTTGATGAGTAAAACATTGTTGGCCAATAGGGAAGCAAGATAGGTGAGACTAGAAGACAAGGAGGATTCTGGGAAATGAAGTAAGAGTAGTTGCCATGAGGTCCCGGAAGGAGAGGACTCATGAGTCTGGCGTTCTCGGTAAGATAAGACCTTGTAGAAACACCTGTATTAGTAGTTACGGGTTAATACTTAAGACAGAGCTAGCCAATAAGATATTGGCCAACAGCATTGTAACTAATAGGGTCTCTGTGTGTTATTTGGGGCTGACGCAGCACTGGAGCCAGGCTGGCGGGAAGAGCTGTCGTAACACTCCATGCCCCTTGTAGCCCTTGAATTTTTAAACGCTACTCCTGATTCTTCATTAATACACGGATCCCTCAAAAGCAGTGTCCAACTGCCTTTTCTTTGCATAGTTTCTAGATTTTCTTTTGCTATTGATGTTTAGTTTTACTTAACTGTGATACGAGTACATAGAAGAAATAATTATGATCCTTTTTTATTTAAGGCATCACTTATAGTCTACGATGTGATCGGTTTTCGAAAGCGCTCCATGGGCTACTAAGAATATGTCTTCAATAGTTGTTGCTTGCGAAATCCTTTGGTTTCATTGTTTGTTTGTTTTTAATGTATATGGGTGTTTTGTATACATGTCAGACTGAGCACCACCTAGATGTAGTCCCGACAGAGTCCAGAAGAGGGCACTGAATTCCCTTGGAATTTGGAATTTGAATTACAGACAGGTGTTAGTTGCCATGTGGGTATTGGGAAATGAACCCAGGTCCTCTGGAAGACTCTTAACCATGTAGCCCCCTATCCAGCCCCTTTGCAATAGTCTGGAGATCTCTCGCAATTTTTTTTTTTAAGATTTAATTTATTATGAATACAATGTTCTGCCTGCATGTATGCCTGCAGGCCGGAAGAGGGCTCCACATCTCATTACAAATAGTTGTGAGCCACCATGTGGTTGCTGGGAATTGAACTCAGTACTTCTGGAAGGCCAGCTAGTGTTCTTAACCACCGAGCCATCTCTCCGGCCCCTCCACCAGTGTCTTTTAACACTTGGTTTTCTCTTCCAAGTTTTTACGTGTAGACAATGGTGTGTCACAGAGAGGTCCTTCTCCTGTCACTTAAGTTTCTTAACGCCTTGGTGCTTGAATGCCCATTGTTTTCCTTAGATTGGTGAAATTATATGCTACCATTTCACTGAATGCCTTTTTATTCCTTTAGATCCGTCTTTTTGTTAATGTGTTGGGGGTTTACCTATTTTATGTGCATGAGTGTTTTGCCTGTGTGTGTGTGTGTGTGTGTGTGTGTGTGTGTGTGTGTGTGTGTGTGTCTTGTGCACTCCTGTTGGGATTGGATGATGGTTGGCCACAGTGTGGTGGGTGATAGAAATCAAACCAGGGTCCTCTGCAAGAAAAGCCTGTCCTCTTTAGCTATTGAGCCATCTCTTCACCCTCCCTAAGATTTTATTTGTTCTTTTTGTTCTTTGGATTCATAGGTTTAGCCTCTTCATGTTCTTTGTTTTTGTTTCTTTTTCAAGACAGGGTTTCTCTGTGGCTTCGGAGGCTGTCCTGGAACTCGCTCTCGTAGACCAGGCTGGTCTCAAACTCACAGAGATCCGCCTGCCTCTGCCTGCAGAGTGCTGGGATTAAAGGCTTGCGCCACCGCCACCCGGCCATAATACTTGTTTGTGTTTTAGGTGTTTTTTGTCCAGTTAGGTTTTCCTTTTTTGAGACAGCATCTCACTTTGCAGTGTTGGCTGGCCTGGAATTCACTAGGTAGGCCAGGTTAACTCACAGAGATCTGCTTGCTTCTGTCTCCCAAGTGCTGGGATTAATTGCTTGCACAAGCACACAGGAACCCTGCCCTATTTAATTTTTTTGAGACAGGTTTCTGTGGGCTAGGCTGACCTCCACCTTTGTACCTCAGGGTTGTTTTTTGGTTTTTTTTCTAACTATGATCTATTTACTATGTATATAGTGCTCTGCCTGCATGTGTGCCTGCAGGCCAGAAGAGGGCGCCAGATCTCATTACACCATGTGGTTGCTGGGAACTGAACTCAGGACCTCTGGAAGAGCAGCCAGTGCTCTTAACCGCTGAGCCATCTCTTCAGCCCCCTCGGGGTTGTTTTGAAATTCCATTCCGATGCACCCGCCTCCACCTCCTGAATGTGTGGGCCACCACCTCTGGATTATATCCTGCCGTCAATCCAATCCGGGACCATGTGCATGTTGCACAAAGCTCTCCTCTACCAGGTGAGCCACAACCTGGCAGCCCTCGAGTTTTGACCTTACCTTTACGTCCGCCTGTTTCAAACAAAAAATGCCAGGACTGGAAAGATGGCTCAGTAACAAGAAGCACATTTTTGCTCTCACGGAAGACAAGTTGCAGTCTCAGCACTCATCAGGAGTCTTACAAGGGCTGGTGTTTGGATGTCCGTGGGTCTGTCCGTGAACATGCCTGTTAGATCACTGGTGATACACAGCCATCTGTCTTAAGTGGGGCTTTGGCCATGTAATTGAATACTCAAGTGTAATCTTTTGCACATATACTTTGGTGATGACGGCAAATAAGTTCCTCTTCAGATCTCGGTCTCCCTGCTGGAAATAGGAAGGCTTCAGGTACTCCTGATTTGTGTGGTCCATTTCCCATAAAGAGGAGGTTCTTATGGTCTGCTGAAAGGGTCAGTGATGTACTAACACACTTTAGTGCATGCTTTATTTCTGATTTATTTCCTTCCTTCCTTCCTTCCTTCCTTCCTTCCTTTCATGCAATGAGGCCTGCTTGTTGCTAGGATTTACCCACAAACGTCTCTTTTTCATTTGCCATTGCAGGATCCAGTTGCTGTCCCTGGAAAGCACTCAGCTGGGGGTAAAGCCCAGTGCACACCAGGCAGAAGTACAAGGTCACCACTCCCTGACATCACACCACAAGCCTCTGCAGAGTGGTCCTGCCTTCCAGTCTGGGAAAGCATGGATGGGCAGAAGTCTGTTCAGACACGGGAAGATCCTATGTCACACGCCTCTGTTCACAGGCGTAATTATACCCTCTATAGCAGGAAAGAATATGGCTACACCTTCCTGGTTTAGGGAATTGTCACCTCTTTAGAGGAACAAGCCCTTAAATCAGCAAGTTGGCTAAATGCATAAGAGATCAAAGGAAACAGCTGGGCATGGATAGCACTCTCTCAGTTCTCAGGAGACTGGGGTGGCAGGGTTGTCAAGAGTTTGAGGACATCCTAGGATCAACAGTGAGACCTTGTCACAAAATAAAAAAGGAAAAAGAAAACCCACAGACTTTGATATTTTTCTCAGAAATACCAAAAACTTTCAAAACAGAAAACAAGTTTTTTTGGTTTAGAGATTCTGTGTGTGTCTGTGTGTGTCTGTGTGTGTGTGTGTGTGTGTGTGTGTGTGTGTGTGTGTGTGAAAGAGAGAGAGAGAGAGGTTCATACTACATAGCAATGGAATTCACTATGAAGATCTGACTGACCTTGAACCCACAGATCCAAAAAGAAAAAACAATAAACAAAATAACCACAAAAATATGGGTGTCACGTATTGAGTGAGTGAAGTGAGAACTGACCTCTCTGGGGTATGGTTGAAGGGAAAGGTTTTAGTGTGGATTTGAGGGAGAGTACAGACAGAGGCATCTGGAAGAGTCCAGAGCAGGGAAAGAAGGTATAGACTAAATCTGACCAGTATTCTAGACTAGGCCATGAAAGGAGAGAGTGGGAGATCAAGAGAAGAGAGGGGACCAAGAGAGAGGGGACCAAGAGTGCCAAGAGCATAGATAGCTCATGGCTGAAATGGCAGTCATATAGGAATCAGAAGGTAGACCTTGAGCTAGAGAATTTGGGTAGAACTGTACAGGTTGAGAAGAGCTAAGATGAGCCAGGCTGCCACGTGTTTACAATGCTGAGGGAGCCTGGGAGCCAGCATATGCTTTGGTGTGCTAATAGGCACCACAGGTAGCATTTTTGGCCCTAGTGTCTTTGGGACCTGACAATGGCACGTCTTCAGAACACAGAAGACAGTAGATCTCTGTGAGTTCTAGGACAGCCTGATCTATAGAGAGAGTTCCAGGCTAGCCAAGCCTACACAGTAAGACTATATATACACAAACAAAGAAAAGAAAAGAAATGGCTCCTTGGCTGACAGCACTTCCTGTTCTTGCAGAGAAAGTTGGTTCCATTCCGAGCATCCACAGCTCCAGTTATAGTGACTCTGATGTCCACTCTTCTGACCAGACATACGTGAGTTGCACATAACAGAAACCCACAAATATAAGTAAAGCTTTACAATAAATAATATACAGAGATAAGACAAAACTAAAACCACAATTATATGCTACTACATAGTTTTTGTTGTTTGGGTTTTTTTTAATTGTTGTTGTGTTGTTCTTTGTGTGGTTTTTTGTTTGTTTGTTGTTTTGTTTTGTTTTGTTTTGTTTTGAGACAGGGTATCTGTTGTAGCTTTAGCTGTCCTCGAACTCACTATGTAGATCATGCTGGATGTGAACTTATAGAAATCCAGCTGTCTCTGCCTCCTGAGTGCTGGGATTAAAGGCCTGTACCACCTCGCCAAGGTATACATAGGTATTAAAATTGCTAAAATGAGGGTGGAGAGATGGGTCAGAGGTTAAGAGCACTAACTGCTCTTCCAGAGGTCCTGAGTTCAATCCCCAGCAACCACATGGTGGTTCACAATATATTTGATCTATAATAAGATCTGGTGCCCTCTTCTCCAGTGCAGGAATACATACAGGCAGAAAACACGTATACATAATAAATGAACCTCTTTTAAAAATTGCTAAACTGAACGCTTCATGACTTAGAATGTGTCAGGAATGGAGGAAATGGTATCTGATATACTGCAGGAGGAAATCAAAAATGCACAGTCACTTACAACTGAATCCGGTAACTTCTTAAAAACTTAAAACATGGAGCCAGAGAAAGGGCTCAATATGGAAGACAACTTACGCTCTTGCAGAGGGCCTGGATTCCACTCCCAGCAAACGCTGTGGTTCATAACCAACTGTCACTCCTGTTGCAGGGTTCCAGTGCCTTTTGGAAGCCTCAAGGGCACCAGTTATGCACTTAATATGCATCCATGTGCATATGTGTAGTCCAAATACACATGGAAAGGCAGCAAACTCCTAAAACATATGGACTGTACTCCTTCATGAGAGCATAACACAGAGCTGGTCCCCAATGAAACAAAGACTAGACAGCAAACAATCATTTATTCCAGGAACTGCAACGTTCAGTGGGGGGAAAAAAAACCTAAACAATAAAACCATGTCTTGTTTAAACTGAGGACATGCTGATTCTCCCCGATTCAAACAGTACCATGGAAGAAACTCCACTCCACATGGGCGCAGTCAAGAATGTAGGGCTGCCTCTTGCTAAGTTCCCCAGGAAGTAGTAACTTTGGGGGACTAGGAAAATGACAATAATTCTCATCTTGTCCCCGCGTTCTTGTTTGTTGAGTAACTTTCATTGAATGGCGCCCTCACAAAGGCCACTCTCAGGCCATTTTCTTCAAAACCTGTTTCACCTCTAAGGTTGGCCAATGGCTGAAGAGTTTTGTCTGCATTCACAGACATATCTGGGGTTTCGTGTATAATACTACTAAGAGCAGACATTTGCTCAAAGGCTTTCCCAGAGTCGGTGGGTTCATGGTGCATCTCGGCACTGTGACCTGTGCAGTTAAATAGGATGGAGGTGTGGGCGAAGGCTCCTCACACGTGAAACGTTCTTGACGTTTGTCCAGTGAACATTCCCGTGTGTGCACACAGCAGGTGATGAAAACAGTTTTCCCCTTCACTGCACACAATAGGCATATTCTATATCCGGTGTGAGTCTTCCTCTGGTAAGTCTCGAAGGTCCAGTCCTCGCACAGTGATGCTCGCACAGTGATGCTTTGCCGCAGTGGGAAATCTCTGATGTTTAATGAGGCTGTACCTAACAGCGAAGGATCTCCCACACACGCTGCCCTGAAGTCTTTCCTCTACTGGGAACTTCCTGGTCTTTCATGGGGGGAGAAGTTTTACTCTTTTGAACGCTTCCCAGATTCCTAACATTCAGAAGGACTTTTCCCCCGGTGTGTCCTCAGACACGATCCACAAGGCTGGATCTATTTTCTTTTTTTTCTTAAATGATGTTTTGCACCGGCTGGGTTTCTAAGGGCTTTTCTGCAGTATGAACCCGGTAATGGTACAAAAGGCTGGATCTGTTCATGTATGCTTTCCCACACTGGCTGCAGGTGAAAGGCGTTTCTCCGGTGTGCACTCGCTGATGAGCAACGAGGAAACAGTTATGCTTGAAGGCCTTGCCGCACTCACCGCACGCGAAAGGCTTCTCCCCGGTGTGAACTCGGAAATGCTTCACGAGGAAGGCTTTCTGGCCGAAGGATTTCCCGCACTCGCTGCACTGGAAGGGCCTTTCCCGGGTGTGCACGCGGGCGTGGTAGGCGAGGCTGGACTTTTCCTGGAAGGCCTTGCCGCACTCCCCGCAAGTGTGAGGCTTCTCTCCTCCGCTGTGAATTTGATAATGGCGCGTTAGGTTGGACCTGGTCACGTACGATTTCCCACACTGGCTGCAGGTGAAAGGCGTTTCTCCGGTGTGCACTCGCTGATGGGAAACCAGGGAGATGTTATGCTTGAAGGCCTTGCCGCACTCGCCGCACCTGAAGGGCCTCTCCCCGGTGTGAATTCGGAAATGCTTAACCAGGAAGGCTTTCTGGCTGAAGGACATGCCACACTCGCTGCACTGGAAAGGCTTTTCTCCCGTGTGTATCATCCGGTGGCGGTTAAGATGAGACGTACTGGTAAAGGCTTTGCCACAGTCACTACAGATGCAGCTCCTCTTCTCAGTGGCCAGGGCCTCTGCGCTCTCAGGGCTCTTGGGTGCCTCCCCCACCGTGTAAGTCACCCGATGCCCCAGGAGACCCGAGGAAGTCTGGAGGATCACTGCGCTGTCTGCACTTAGCAAGGCTGGCTCAGCATGGCTCAGCCCTGGCTGTTGGGGCATGGCTGAGTGAAGATCTCCTTCCACAGAAAGACTCTGCTCAAAGGGGGCTGTGTCACTCTCCGCTTTGATCCAACAACCTGGACAGTGAGAAACACTGGTGAATGTCGTGGAGACTGCTGAGCGACAGGCACACAGCGCTTATTACTAACAGCGTTCTGAGATTGCTCACACAACACCGGGGCTGGTTCAGGGTGGCAAGGAGCCATTGCCAAGCTCGCTCTGTCAGCATCACAAGGCCTAGGGACGTTAGGGACAGCAAGAACACAAGCACGGGGTGAATAACGGGGAGAAGCGCTGTGAACCTTAACACAGCCCTTCAGCGATAGCTGTCTACAAGCTTTAGTTGCTGAAGACGCGGGACACAGTGCTGTCTAGGTCCCCAAGACAGGGTGACTGAAGAGAACCTGCATTCCAGGACTGCCCTAGGTATAATGCACACTAACGCGGTCAAGGAAAGCCCGAGTTTCACAGGGTTGCAGGGCAGCGGGCAAAACGTAAGAGACTGAACCATGAGGGGCAGTTCTGGTTCAGAAATAAGAGAGACACACATCAGAAACCACCACCACCCAAGTACCCATAACATACCTGGAGTCAGGAATCTCAAGGCAGGCTCTCCCCAAGACCCTAGCTGAGTGACTCCATGGATCCCAGAAGGTACAAGTCCTCAAGTGAAATGATACAAAAAGTAAATGCTCTGCACCAGGACTGAGTGATCGATAGGAAAGACACCTGATGAGGACAATCCTGACAAGACTGTCTTACAAAAGTTTAAAAACATAAACAAATGAAGGCCAAGCAATGGTGGTGCATGCCTTTGATCCCAGCACCAGAGAGGCAAAGGCAGGTGACTCTCTTGAGTTTGAGGCCAAAATTACAAAGAAATCCTATCTCAACCCCTACCCCCACCCCACCCCCCCAAAAAAAACAACTAGAACACCAATAATGAGCTCACCAGTTCCTGCCACAGGCAGACACAGGCATGTTACCTAGAAGTACCCAAGTCACAAAGATGCCAAGTATTTACAGTGTCATCAGGTCGAAGAAGAGCCATCCGTGTTAAGACTCCTGACCCCAGACAGAGCATGGTGTGAGAGCCATTAACCACAGCACTCAGGATCCAGAACAAGCTCTTGGAGAGTTAGGAAGACCCAGGTCTCCATAGTGAGTCCAGCACAACTAGGACTGTATAGATAGACCATGACTCAAACCACCCTGTAGGGGAACCTGTAGCCACGCCTGCTTAGGGGCTGGCTACAGGTCTGCCTGACCATGCCTGTGAGGGCGTGGTCAGGGTGACGTAGAGTAAGAGTTTCAGGGCTGCTTTTCAGTTTCGTTTTCCCCTTTTGGCTTTCTTACAGACTGCTGCCAGGCTGGCTGGCTAAGTCGCTCTGTAAGTAAGGCTTTTCCCTATTAAATACCCATGTATTTCTACTTGGCTCCGTATTGGTAATTTCCCACTATATCACCCCCACCCCCAAAATATCCTAACCCCAAACTGATTCCTGGGTGCTTTGCTGCAATTATGAAAGACAAAGCTGTTGTGGAACAGATGCCTTTTTTAACCTGTGTTTTATACTACAGGACAGTGGGAGAAAGATTCAGTGTTCACAGGTCAGTTTTGAGAAGGATGAGGCTCTCCAGAAAAAAGGAAAGCCTACACAGACACGCTCTGACAGGTTGCGGTAGGTGGAGGGGGGCGGGGCTTACCCAGTGAGGACATGAGTGTGAAGATCTCCGTCATGACAGTCTGGTACAGGAGCCTTTGGGAGTCATCAAGCAGTTTCCATTCCTCCCAGGAGAAGTACACAGCCACATCCTCAAAGGACACACAGCCCTGCCACAATGAGAAAGTTGAGTTTATACCAAGTCCCTTCTCAGGGACTCTTGCCATCCTCAAGACAGCCATTCCCACTTGGCTTCCTACATCAGAGGGTACCAAGCTCTGAAGCGATGACATTGATCGAGTCTGTCCTCAAGGTCCCACCAAGCACTCTGGCCAGCACTCAGCAAGAACAGGCAGGTGGACTGATGGTGTCTTAGTTACTTTTCTATTACTGTCAAGAGACACCATAGCCAAGGCAACTTATAGAACAAAGAGTTTACTGGGGGCTTACAATTCACAGAGTGAGCCCATGACCCTGACAGCAGCAGGCATGCTCGGCACTGGAGCAGTAGCTGAGAGCTTCATCTGAACCGTAGGTACCAGGCAGATAGAGTTAACTGGGAATGGCATAGGCTTTTGAAACCCGCAAGCCCATCCCCACTGACACACCTCCTCCAGCCAGGCCACGCCTCATAATCCTTCCCAAACTGTTCCACCAGTGGGGACCAAGTTTTCAAGTCTATGAGCCTATGGGGGGGGGGCATGCTCATTGAAAGCACCCCAGTTGGAGTCAACCCAAGCTTGAAGGATGCCATGAGCAGCCCCTCCTTTCTAGCACAGAATCTACATAGGCTCCTCCCAATCATCTGCCCCACACAGACCATATCTGGGTCACTGTTGTCCACTGTGTCCCAGGCAGGAAGACCAGGAAGCCATCCATCTCTACACACTCTCACAGCCCACAGGGCAGTCTTCACTCAGAACTTCCATCTCCATCCCAGCACGCAAGCCCAGCCCTCAGCGACTGTGCTGCCCCCAGCTCCTACCGTCCACCTAACGCTGCAGACCTCATGCACACCCGAGGATTCCTCAGCATTCCCGAACCATCTCCCTGCCAGCCTTCCTCTAATGCTCAGCCCTGGGACTTTAAGACCTCTGAAACTGAAGCCAGTGGTTGCCATGAATGGAAAGCGGGCCACGCATTCCCTGCGGTGGACATGGGGACCTTACATGCTGAGCCACCCGCCAGGGAGACCCAATGGAAGCAGAGAGAGAGAAAGAGAGAACGCCAAGCAAAGAGTCCCCAGACACCACAACCACAGAGGTCTCCGATGTGAACACTGAGGGGTGTGACTCCTGGGCACCCTCCACTTACCTCTTCCTGGTTGGGAGATTTCATTGAATAATGAGAAACCTGTAGAAAAACGAGAGTGTGAGTAACAAATGAGGGTGTTGGTACCCCAAAGGTTCACCCGAGTCCCCTCTCCTACCCACAGTCGGGCACATCCAGATGCCCCCAGGGTTCCACCCCTTAATGGTATTCCTTACTGGGTGACCTCGAACAAGGACTCAATCTCCTCCATTTGTTCTCTGAGGATAAGAATAGCAGCCTCAGGCTGGAAAGATGGCTCAGAGGTTAAGAGCACTAGCTGTACTTCCAGAGGACCCAGGTTCAATTCCCAGCACCCACATGGCAGCTCACGACTGACTGTCTATAACTGCAAGATCTGACCCCCTCACACAGACATACATGCAGGCAAAACACCAATGCACATAAAACAAAAATAAATTATTAAAAAAGAGAAAGAACGGCAGCCTGTCTTTTTTTTACTGTTCTATTGCGGTGATGAGACACCATGACCCAGGCAACTCTTACAGAAGCAATCATTTAACTGGGGCTTGCTTACAGTTTCAGGGGGTTAGTCCATGACCATCACGGCGGGAAGCAGACAGGCATGGCACGGGGGCAGTACCCTGGAACTTTACATTCTGACCCAAAGGCAGCAGGCAGAGGCTGACACACACCTGTCCTGGTGCTGGATTCTGGAACCTGAAAGTCCACTCCCAGCCACAAACTTCCTCCCATACATCCCCTAATCCTTCCTAGCTTTCTCAAACAATTCCATTCCCTAGTGACTAAGCACCCGAATATCTGAGTCCATGGGAGCCAATCTCATCCAAAGCAGCACAAAGTCCTACTCCAAAAGGAGAGTCACAGTCGGTTTTATCTACACACATTTAATGAAGACTTTGGTATGGGCCAGGCACGCTGGTGCTGATTGGAAAGCAGAAACCGGAAGACCCTTGTGTATATGTGTTTGAGGCCAGCATGAGTCACATGGTGAGTCTCAACTGTGGGGAAAGGGACAACTGACAGAGTAGACTTTACTCAAATAGTGAATGTCTTCACATAACTGTCAAGCACTTTCAGTATTTTATTTTTACCCTTGCCTTTCACAAACACACCCCTTGGGGACATTTTATTGTCCTTTATTTAATTTTGCTTCAAAACGACACTTGTCTCAGCTGTAAATCCTGATGGCTGAGTTTTTAAGACTTATTGGAAGGCGGCTGGAACGATCGCTCAGTGGTTAAGAACTCAAGCTGCTCTTCCAGAGGGCCTGAGTTCAATTCCCAGGAACCACTAGGTGGCTCCCAACCATCTGTAATGAAAATCTGGTGCCCTCTTCTGGCCTGCAGGGATACATGCAGACAGAACACTGTATACTAAATAAATAAATAAATAAATAAATAAATAAATAAATAAATAAATCTTACAAAAAAAAAGTGCTGGGGGAAAAATGCCCGGGTGGTGGTGGCACACACCTTTGATCCCAGCACTCAGCAGCGGCAGTGAGTTCGAGGCCAGCCTGGTCTACAAAGTGAGTTCCAGACCAGCCAGGGCTGTTACACAGAGAAACCCTGTCTCAAAAAAACAAATCAAAACAAAACAAAAAGATACATTGGAAGGGCCCGAGAGACCGCTCCGATGTTTAGAGAATTTCCTTCTTTTTACAGACAACCAGAGTTCAGTTGGCAGCACTACCCCAAATAAGAACACAGACGAAGGCAGATCCCTGTGAATTCAAGGCAAGCCGGGTCTAAATTGGGTGAGTTCCAGCCAAGACAAAAAAATAAAAATAAAACAAAAATTAAAAGCAAAGTGGAAAGAAACTACAACTTTAAAAACCATGAAAGAGGACCTTTGTGGGAGGCCACTCCTTTTGTCCCATCACTCAGGAACTAAAGGTAGAAGTATCTCCGAGTTTGAAGACAGCCTGGTGTATATATAGAGAGAGAGTGCCTGAAGATAGATGATGGAAGATAGATAGATAGATGACAGATAGATAAATAGATTGATTGATTGATTGATTGATGACAGATGACAGATAGATGATAGATAGATGATAGATAGATAGATTGATTGATATATGACAGATGATAGATGATAGATAGATAGATAGATAGATAGATAGATGACAAATAGATATGATAGATAGACAGATGATAGATGTCAATAGAAAATAAAAGGAATCTATCAAAGATCTGAAGACTCACCACCTCTATGGCCCACACTCCAACCCGTGCATGACTCCACAGTATGTACCCAGGGATTCATAGGTCTCTCTCTCCATCCACGTTACCCAATCTCAGCCCCATGTTCCCCGGCGACGCTTGGAAAACTAGATAGATCGAATCTCTCCTATGTTCAAATCTCCCGTGGAGTCTCCACAAACAAAAGTCAGCTCTTGGGTGCACCGTGCCCTCCTCTGTCTAATGCAATGCCAGCAGGGGTCACTCCAGGGTTACAACTGTCAGGGAGCTCAAGGCCCGCCCACAAGCCTCGGCGAGCACAGTCACTGTGAGTCAGAGGGGATCGTTTTCTAGCACACAGATGTCAGAAATAAGAAGCCTGTCCACCAGCGTCCTGCAGTCGGGGACCCCCGCCCCGGGCCTGCCCGGTTGGCTCCTGAGCCGGATGGCACAGCTCTAGGAGAACCCAGGTAGGCGGGCGATCACCGAGCGCTCACCTGGGGCAGGGCTCCACCCGCAGCCTCCACGATCACCATCGGGCTCCACTGGCCGGCGGGGCCCTGGGACATGGCTAATCCCTCCTGCAAGCCCGGATCGGGCCACCCGGGTGGCCACAAACCTCAGATCCCTCTCCGTGACCGAAGACAAACGCTTCTAACTCTCCCGTTTCCCTGCCAGGACCGGTGCAGCTGAAACCAGTTCCCTGCGAACCCGACTGACAGATCCCAGAAAGTTTCAAAGAAATCTCCTGCAAGCAAAGCCAAAAGTCCCGCCCAGCGTCGTTCTGTCGTCACCGAAACGCTCGTTTTCATTGGCTGCTCTCGGAGCAATGTCTTCTGGACAATGTAGTTAGATCAGAGACAGGGTCGAGCGCCAGGAGCAGCACGCTCAGTCCGCCTTGGAGGAGGCTGCAGACTGTTGTAGTTACAGATGTGCCAATTATTATTTCCTTGGCCTACAAGGCCGGGCTTGCTGACCCACTTAAATTGCACAACTGCAGGCAGAGGCAGGGGGATCTCTGGGATTAGAACTCAGCCTGTCCCAGTGAGTTCCAGACGAGGCAGGGAACATTGTGAGCCCCCCCCGCCCCCCGTTTTTTGTTTTGTTGCATGTTTACGGATGCCTGAGAAGGAGCAGTGTTGGCTTATGGCTTTTAAATGAGAGAGAGAGAGAGAGAGAGAGAGAGAGAGAGAGAGAGAGAGAGAGAGAGAGAGAGAGAGAGAGAGAGAGGAAGAGGGGAGGGAGGGAGGGAGACGAGAGGAAAGAGGGAGAGGGAGGGAGGGAGAGAGGAGAGGAGGGGAGGGAGAGAGGAGAGAAGAGAGAGGGAATGACTGCTCCTAGGTATGGTAAAGGGGAAGGTTTTTGTAGATAAAAGGGGAGAGAATAGGGCTGGAGAGACGGCTCAGAGGTTAAGAGCACCGACTGCTCTTCCAGAGGTCCTGAGTTCAATTCCCAGCAACCACATGGTGGCTCCCAACCATCCGTTATGAGATCTGGTGCCCTCTCCTGGTGCGCAGATAGACATGGAAGCAGAATGTTGTATACATAATAAATAAATAAAATCAAAAAAGGGGGGGGAGAGAATAGCCAGAAGCAGAGACATTGGGCGTCCAGAGTGAAAAGACCCCTCCCCATGTGAGGAAAGGGAGAGAGAGTAGCGTTGACCAAGAGGAGCAGGACCAGGATGGCTGAGTTATGTCGGGGCCAGAGGAGCTGGAAGGAGGGAAGCCCAGCCCAAGAGTTGGGCTGAAGAGTTCAGGGAAGGGGGCTGGGTGTGCCTTCCAGGAGGGCCCTGTAGCAGGTTGAGACTGAGGGATGCTGGGAGAATCCGGCAGCCAGTGTCCGCTTTGATGCGCAATTAGCCACTGTCGCGGGTTTGAGACCTGACAGATTCTGAACCTTTGCCTCTGTATGAACGGTGCTTGCCCGATCCTCTTTGTAATTTAAAAGGAAGGAATTATCGTGGAGGAACAAGAAAGGACATATTTGGATCCTGTCACCACTAGTCTCTAGAATTCAGACTCTTCTCATTCCAGAATTCAGACGCCACGTCTGATACGACGTCGTCAAGAATAACTTTTCTATGGCGCATCCCCACGCTGAGGGGAATTCGGAGATGCATTACGGGCTTCAGTGCAGGAAACCACCTTCTGTGGCAGGGAAGACGCTTCAGAAGGACAGGGGAGCAGCTGGAGGGGATGGGAACACTGGCGCATATGTAACCACCACGGTGTCTCCAAGGAGTCCCATTAACTCTTGACACACCCTCTCTCCACCTGCCAGCTCTGTAACTGTCGGGGTCTCCATGATGCAGCTTCCAGAACTGCATAACCCAGAAGAGCCCTGCAGAAAGGCAGGAAGATCGGCCGGGGGTGTTGGTGCTTGCCTTTAATCCCAGTGGATCTCTGGGTTGGAGGCTAGCCTGGTCTACGGAGTGAGTTCAAGTACAGTAGAGGCTACATAGAGAACCCCTGACTGCAGGTGGTTGGACGGGGTTCCAGAGATGGAAGCGTTTGTCACTGACACCTAGAAGAATCAGAAATCTGCATCTCCGCCGCGGTGTCACTGGTTCTAACCCTTGCAGGGGAATGTGGCTGTTTATGTGCCTCTTTGGGTACTCAAGTCAGGCCGTCTGGGGGCTCTGGATGAGGCCACACATGATCCCTGGCTCCCCTGATGTTACATGTTATGGCATCCTGAGGTCGGGGTTGTGAGCCTAGGCATAGGGCTGATGTCCCCTGATAGTGATCCAGTCTGACATGGTTCCGGTTTGGGTTTATTAACTTGATTCTTTCAAAAATTGGATTTGCGCTGGGCGATGGTGGCGCACACGCTTTTAATCCCAGCACTCACGTGGATCTCTGTGAGTTCGAGGCCACGCTGGGCTACAAAGTAAGTTCCAGGAAAGCCAGAGTTGCATAAAGAAACCCTGTCCCTGTCTCAGGAAAAAAAAAAAAAAAAAGATAGTTTTTGCTTTCTGTGCCAATATCGCTCCCGTAAACGTGTGAACGTTCCCAAGACCCGCTGGACTTTGTTTCTGCAAGCAATGTGGCAAGCACCCACGCCAAAACGATCCAGTTCTGAGCGGATTTTGTTATGAAGACAATAAAATCATGAGCTTTTATTCACTTTAAAAAAAATTCATTTGTGTAGTGTGTGTGTGTGTGTGTGTGTGTGTGTGTCCCTGCACTTGTGGAGGTCAGAGTACCTTTGACAAATGTCAGTTTTCGCCTTCCAAACTGTGGGTTCAGCTAATTACATTTAAATAGTTGCTTTCCACCTTTTAACTATATCGCTTTCCCTGGATTCTCATTTTTGACATGTATGTGCTGGATCATTGGTTCTCAACCTTCATAATGCTGCCACCCTTTAATAGAGCTCCTCATGTTATGGTGGTCCCCAACCATACAATTATTTTTGTTGCTACTTTGTAACTGTAATGCTGCTACTGTTACGAATTGAAGTATAAATATCTGTGTAGCCAGGCGTTGGTGGCGCACTCCTTCAATCCCAGCACTCGGGATGCAGAGGCAGACGGATGTGAGTTCAAGGCCAGCCTAATCTACAGAGCAAGATCCAGCACAGTCTCCAAAGCAATATAGAGAAACCCTGTCTCGAAAAAAATAGGTAAATAAATAAATATCTGTGTTTCCCGACAGTCTTAGGTGACCCCTGTGAAAGGGTCATTCTACCCCCAAAGGGGGTCCAGACCCACTGTGAGAACTACTGTGCTAGAGTGTGACACCTTCTGAAAGTAATTTTATTTTTGTTTGGTGTTTTGTGTTGTTGTTCTTTGAGACAGGCTCTCTCTACGTAGCCCTGGCTGGCCTGGAACTTGCTCTGTAGAGCAGATAAGACTTGAACTAAGAGATCTGCTAAAGATAAGCCCCACCACGTGATGCTCAGTTGTTTGGGGTGTGTGTGTGTGTGTGTGTGTGTGTGTGTGTGTGTGTGTGTGTCTGTCTGTTAAATTCGGGGTGCTGGCATTAAAGAGGTGAGCCGCCACTCCCAGCTTAGTCATTTCTTTCTTTTTTTTTTTTTTTTTCATCTCTGCCTCTGGAATGCTGGGATTAAAGGTGTGCACCACCACACCCCAAACCCAGCTGCACTTGCTGCTCCTGCAGAGACCTAGGGTGTTCAGTTGCCAATTCCACTGGGGGTTCACACCATTTGTCACTCCAGTTCCATGACATCCGGATGTCCTTTGCTAGGCTCCACAAGCCTCCGGGCATGTATGGCATATACATACATGCAGGCAGGCAGGCACTCATACATATAAAATAAAACTAGATTTTAAAATATGATTTATTTTCATTATAGGTGGCTTGATTGAAAGGAGAGGAGAGAAAGATCTGGAGAGAGGGACTTCCTTCACTGTGCAAGGAGCAGGCAAAAGCACCTTGGCCTGAGCACTGCCGTTTTGACCTCAGACTGTTTTGCCTGTAGGGTGAAACAAAAGTTCAGCTTTCCAAGCCCTAGGGCAGCTGAGAATTTTCCAATGACTGACCAGCCTCCTCCCTAAGCCACAGAAATAGTCGTTTTGCATCTTTAGTTCTTTACAAACACCATGGCTGTTCCTAGCCATGGAGGAACAAATGAGTCTGGTTGGTTGGACTGAAAGGCTTGCATTGTATATTGACTGACAATGACGGAACACTCAAGGAAACCCCTAATCTCTCAATCCTGGTTGGTGAAAACTGGAACTGGAACTTGGCAACAAATGTTGGTGATTTTTGTGATTATAAACCCGACTTCTAGCTGGGCATTGGTGGCGCACACCTTAAGTCCCAGCACTCGGGAGGCAGAGGCAGGCAGATCTCTGTGAGTTCGAGGCCAGCCTGGTCTCCAGAGTGAGTGCCAGGATAGGCTCCAAAGCTACACAGAGAAACCCTGTCTCGAAAAACCAAAAATGAATAAATAAATAAACCCAATTTCTGCCCCTGCTTGGGGCTGTCAGGAGAAACAAAGCTCCTAGGTCCTTGTCCTACAGCGCTGATCCATTAGTGCCTTGCCAATGTGGTGAACTATTAAAATATTTGGAACCCAGAAGTGTTGTCTCTCTCCTTCCTCGTGGTGCATAACTGGCTAGGTGTAACAATGGATGGTGGCGCCTTCTGACTGGCGGCTGAAGGACTGGACATTCCTAGAGTGTGAGGATTCTGGATTGTGACTGAGACATGGCTATTGGTGGCATAGATTGGTCTCAGCCGGCCTTCACGGCCACTCCCTGTGGTGAAAAGGAAGCCAGTCATGCAGTTGGCACAAGTAGCCTATCTGTGCCTCACCTCCTCAGCCTTATGCTGAGGGATGAGTCCCCTGTCCCCCATGGAAGGACTCTCAGCGGAAATTCCCTCCTTGGGGGGTCACACCAGGCAGTGAGCTGCAGATCTGCCTCTGTGTGTATCCACTGGGAACTATCTGATGAGTACTTGTTGAAACAGCATTTGGTCAAGATCCACACATAAACGAGAGATTAAACAGCATGGAAATAACATTATTATGAGCACTTAATGATCAGCACTTGAATAAAGATTCTTATTTATGAGGGATGGGGGGAGGGGAGGGAGAGGGAGAAGGGACTTACATGTGAAACAAGCTTGTTCCCTAACTTGAACTAATAAATAAAAGAAAAAAGAAAAAAATATTCTTTATTTATTTATTTATTTATTTATTTATTTATTTATTTTTACAAAGTGTCTAATTAAGAAGCCCTCCCTGGCTGGCTTGGAGCTTGCCAGGGTTATGTGGACCAAGTCGGCCTTGAACTCACAGAAGTCTACCTGATTCTGTCTCCAAGGGTGCTGAGATTGAAAGCCGGGTGCCACCACACCCATCCTTGATGAAAATGTAATTGTTGGACATGCTCACCTCAATGAAATGGATGCAGGATAAAACCACACATTTCCAAAAGCTGCCAGATTATGTGCACTACAATTCTTGCTAGAGAGAGGCCTCCCTTACTGTTAGGTCTCTAACCGGGGACAAATAGCTAACTGAGATGTCCATCAGCATACCAAAGCAGAAGCATTGCCTGCACCTATCTCCTATTTCCCTCAGTCTCTAACTCTCACAGGGCCTCCTGGCTAGCAGGCCCCACCCCCTACACTGAACTCTCCAGCCCAGGTTTTGGATTGGGCTTCCTTCCTCCCAGGTCATCTGGCCCCTGTATAACTCAGGCAATCTGGCTATGCCATGACCTTGGCCAGTGTCTTGGCTCAGAACACTCCTTTTGGTGGGTAGCTCCTCTTTCTCTGTCCCTTCTCTTCTCCTGGTCCAGCTCAGGGTCCTGTTCACTATTGCCCTGGCCTCTGGCTATGTTCTCCCTGATATCTACAGTAAAGCTTCTCTACCCTACCCAGCAGCTGTCAAGACCTTTCCTTCTTCTTTTATTTTTTTTTCATTCGTTTACCAAGTAGAGAGCACATAGGACTGACTTTGACACAGTAAGACTCCTTCTCGTGAAGGAGTGTCATTTATTATCCCCGTATTCCAGAGGATAACATGTAGGAGTTTGTTACCTTGTTCAGGAGCACACAGAATGAGACCTCATTAAGGACCGAGGCCAATGTGACAGTTAGTTATACTAGCCTTCGAGTACAAGGGAGGGCTTGGGTGGTCCATTTTATTTTATTTTATTTTATTTTATTTGAGACAGGGTTTCTCTGTGTAGCTTTGGAGCCTATCCTGGCACTCGCTCTGGAGACCAGGCTGGCCTCGAACTCACAGAGATCCGCTTGCCTCTGCCTCCCGAGAGCTGGGATTAAAGGCGAGCGCCACCAACGCCTGGCTTTGGATGATCCTTGATGATGCCAGCATCATTGCTATCCACAGCCTTGTTTCACCACAGGTTCCTTTTTATGGCAACCATGAAGAGATAGGTACTCGGAGGATGCTTCAGGAATGCACACTCCTTGGTTCCCGCTGAAGCTATCCTTGGTACTGCAGTGTTCTGGGACTTGTCTGCTTGCTGTTCTCTCTGATTTCCATGGAAGGCAATCACAGAAGGAAAAGCCATTGAATCAACAGGAGGGATTATATGGAGAGGTTCCCATTTCTGGCAACTCCTGTCTTAAGAGTCAGAGGTATTAAAGTTCCCATGGTGTACTAAAAAAAAAAAAAAAAAAAAAGCAAGCCTGGATATTGGAGACTGGAGAGATGGCTCAGTGGTTAAGAGCACTGGCTGTTCTTCCTGAGGTCCCGAGTTCAATTCCCAGCACCCACATACATGGCAATTTGCAACCATCTAGAATGAAGTCTGATGCCCTCTTCTGGCACGGAGGCATACGTGAAGAAAGAGCACTCATACATAAAATACATACATAAATTTTTTTAAAGTTTTAAATGCCTGCATGTGACAAATTGGGAATGCTCAGACCATACTAGGTGGCCATTATGTTGGAAAAACTGGAAAGCACATAGATTAAGACTTGAACAGTAGTAGCCTGAGCTGGACCTTGTATACCAAGATGGAAATGGAGTTTCAGGGCAAGAGAGCTGGGCACGTTGAGAGGAGTGTGTGGAGATGGCCTCTGGGGCGACGGAGAGTGGCAACCGAAACCTGGCTGTATTTGGGAGGCACGCTGTGGAGGGCCTCGCCGTTGAGAGGCTCCATGCCAAACATCTGGCTTTGATGGAGTCCATTTGTCCCCTTCCCTTTTGCCGCTCCATGCTGAACTCAGTTGTTAGGACGTACACCTGGCTGACCCCACCCCCTCACAACGGGCAGGCACGCACAGGAGGGATGGTCTACAGCACCCGTCACGCGTGAGGACTCTGCGCGTGCGTGGAACCTCAGCGAGCATGAGCAGCCTTCCCTTTAAAAGTCTCAACTTCCGGGCAGAAGAGACGGCTCAGAGGTTAAGAGCACTGACTGTTCTTCCAAAGGTCCTGAGTTCAATTCCCAGCAACCACATGGTGGCTCACTGCCATCCGTTATGAGATCTGGTGTGCAGATATACATGGAAGCAGAATGTTGTATACATAATAAATAAAATTTAAAAAAAAGTTCCAACTTCCCCGTTTGGATCTCCTCTCTCTGCCTCTCCATGGCGGTCAGTCATTAACGCTGTTTCTCTTCTCTCTTCCTCTCTCTACTCTGCCCGGCCTATAATAAACTGGTTAATGCATTCTCTTAGTCTCGTGTCTCATCTTGCGCTTTCCTTCTTTATTTCTAATTTAAGCAGAAACCTAACAACAGTGGTCAGTGAGACCATAAACAGAAACTGTGTGTCAGTATCCCGCGGACCCCATAGCCTTGGAGGTAACAAAGTAAACTTTGGTGCCCGTTTCGCAACCATGATGTCTGGCGTTCCAATCCCAGCATCCACACAACAAACTTGGCTTCCTGGAAACCTCTGCTTCTGAAGGATCTCAGAACCTCCAGTTCTGAAGGATCCGAAACCTTGTTCTGTCTCTCATTACTCACTTGCAAACTCAGAGGTGCAAACACAGGGACAGCCACCCACATATCAACTCACTGATAAATCAATACACCATACGCTCTTTTTTAGGTTTCCGTATGGCTTTTTTTAGAATTTAAATAACATTTTACGGACTGACCGAAGTTTCTCCTCCCAGTCAAACCCTCCCTGCCCCCATACCCTCCCTTTTCGTCAAGACTAGGTAAGGTCATCCGGCATGGGGAACAGGTTTCCAAAAGCCATCTAAGCACAAGGGACAGGTCCTGATCTCACTGCTAAAAGCCTTACACACCAAACTACACAACTGTTACACACATGCAGAGGGCCTAGGTCAGTCCCATGCCGGCTCCCTAACTGTTGGTCCAGAGTCCATGTGCTCCCACGAGCTCAGGTCAGCTGTCTCTGTGGGTTCCTCTGTCGTGATCTTGACCACACACCCCCTGGCTCATACAATCCCTTCTCCCTTTCTTCAGGACTCCCAGTGCTCAGCCCAGTGCTTGGCTATGGATCTCTGCATCTGCTTCCCTCGGTTACTAGATAGAGCATCTCTGATGACAATTAGGGTAGTCACCAATCGGATTACAGTAGATGGCCAGTCCAGACATCTTCTCCACTATTGCTAGGGGTCTTAGCTGGGTGTAAGGAGCCTTGTTACCAGGCAGGCAAAGGCCTGGCTGAAGACAGATTAAAAAGAAAGGGAGTATAAGCCCACTAACCGGCCATTGTAGATAAGAGTGAGAATGTGTAGAGTGTGGCAAAGTGTGATTAGCAAGATTTAGCAAACTATTTAAGGACCAGCTCAGAACTGGGAACTTTAGAGTGAACCATGACTCATGTCCTGGAGCTCTCCTCCGCTAACCTGAAACAACCAGTCGGTCAAGCTGAGAGCCTCAGGTTCTGAAACCCGATACCACAGCCTGAATTCAGAGGAATAGAAGTTCCCAGCCCGAACCTGCTGCGAGCCACTGCAGGAGAGGTGCCCCCTGCTGTGAGCCTATTATCTGTGGTTCTTGGGATTGTTTGCTTATGCTTGTGTGTGTGTTACTTTGATATAAGTGTGAAGTAAAACTTATATACTCAAAACCAGCTGGCTGAGTCTGTCATTCCTTACCAGTCAAAACCTGGTGAGGGCTGGAGACACTGGGGTTATCCTTGTAAATTCCTGGGGGTTTTGCTCCTGGGGCTCCAAGCTTCTCCCTAACCCCGGAATGCCCCGTCCCCCATCAAGACCTCTCTCTCATTACTCTCTCCCTCCAGCCCGCCTCCCCCTCCAGCCTGGCCAACCCACTCTCTCAAGTTGCCATCCCTCCATCCCTCTCTCCCCCAATTTACCCAGGAGACCCCCTTCTATTTTCCTTTCCCAGGGAAATCCACAAATCCCTCTTTGGGCCTTCCTGGTTATCTAGCCTCCCTAGGGCTGTGGATTGTAGGTTGACAAATGAAATACTTCAAGAATGTTCTGGGGGGAACTGGTGTTGGTATGTAAAATGAAAAAAAAATTATAAATAGAAAAAGAGAAAAGAACATTCCAACATAATGGTGATGGAAACACCTACGGAGAGTGGCCGGACGTAGAACTCAGCTGGTAGCATTCTTGCCTCGTAGGTGCACAGCTTAGCGTTTGAGCTCTATCAACACCACCGGGAAGGAGTGGCCCATAAATTCAAGAAGTAGAGGCAGGTGCATTCTCAGAAGTTCAAGGTCATCCTTAGCTACACAGCAAGTCTGACTGACCCAAGGCTACCTATGACCTTGTCTGAAAACAACAGCGATTAAACAGATCCGTAGGGGAAAAGAAAAGGGGTAGATTAAGAGTTCAAGGGTGTTGTGAGAGCAAAGGTCCTTGTGCCCACACATCTCCAAAGAACTGAAGAACATAAAGCACTCAGGATTGTTCTTTCCAAGGCAAAGATGTAAAACCTGTTTCTCCAGAAAGCTGGCAAGTGGAAGTAATTAATAGCCTCCTGACCAACATTATCTGTTGAGCCAGGCCATATCAACTTCCTACAACCAGGACCGGAGGTGGCTAGTAATCTAAATGACCCTTACAGATGGGGCCTCCCTGAGCTGCCGCATTCACGACTAAAGATACCAAATAGTCTAAATGACTCTTTTACATTATCTGTATAGTCAGAAGTCCCACAAAACTCCCACTATCGAGACCAGAAGTGTCTAGTAACCCAAAATGACCTCTATGCTATCTGTGTGACTGAGACCAGGCCAGACCCTTAGGGCCTTAAGCTAGTACAGGTAGCCTATCTCTGGAAGCCACCCTTTTGGAAGAAATGACATGTCCCAGAGTCAACTTCCAACGTAATTATGCTTCCTCGTGCACTGGGGATTGTGTTGCACCAGGAAAACTTTTTTTTTTTTCAAATTACAGTGTTTAAATTTTTGCACATAAACAGCCTGAGATCAGCCTTCCCTGAGGTCTTGATCCAGGTTTCCAGAAAATCTGACTGTAGCTTTCATTCTCACCTCTTGGGGGTTGACTTCCTTGCTGTGACTACCCACAAGGGCCCCCTCACAAGGGCAGTCTAAATGAAATCTGAAGGATGCTGGAGCTTATAGAGAAAACTCACTGAGCATACTCAAGACCCAACCTGTTGCTGTTTCAGGCTGTGTCCTGGAATTTATTATGCAAATTCAGGGAGATATGAGTGAATTTAACAAGGAGATAATTTAATATGAAGAAAATGGTGAAGAAAAGTAAGTAGTTTGCTACTTTTAGAATAATGGTGTTCTTACAATTCTACACATACATAGCCTGTTTATATAATCCATTTGTTTAATCCTGTAGCAACATTAAACTCCCTTCAAAAATCTATTTCTGTATTTTTGTTAGACCCCCGGAAAACTCAGGCCTCCGGGTTCTCAACCCAGGACCACAGTCACCCCAATCACCAGGCGGATTCGAAAGCTTGCTGCAAACTGCATGAGGCTTTATAGTTGTTTAACGAGCTAACCCCATGCTAGCTCAGGTCTTTCACCCACCCGCCATGGTGGATGGCTAGTAAAGACAACTCAGAATTGTCTGCATAGAGATCTTATAGGGCAGTGTAGGGGAGTGTCTAGGGGTATGCACAGGCTCAGGATTGGTGTGCCTCCAGGCTTGGAGGGCTTGCCCTGTGTTGATTGGTCAACTGGTTGTTATGGTCCATAGGCCCTCCCAGAGTGGTTGCTATGCTCTGCTCGTCATTGCTGTGTGCTTGCCCGTAAAGCACACCCAGAGCCGTAAACCATAGCACCACCAGCTAACTTCTGATTGGTTCCTTGCCATGAGGCAGGGATCTGACCTCTAGTGACCAAGGCAAGGTCAGAAAAGCACGCATTACTGTCATGGCTTCCGAAAGGGGCAGGCATCTGACCTTAGTGACTAAGACAAGGTCAGACAAATACGTGTTCGACTGTTATGGCTGCCTAAATGGGGAGCTGATCCCTTCATTTTAATATGTTTGCAAATTCAACAAAATGTTCCTGAGAAATTCGTACAGTGTGTCTAAAAAGTTTCTTTAGATTTATTTTATCATTTCACTTGTCTGAGTGGTTAGCCTGCATACATGCATTGTATATGAACCATGTATATGTCTGGTTCCTTGGTGCCCTCGGGAGGTCAGAAGAGGGCATTTGATGGCCTGGAACTGGAGATACAGATAGTTATGGACCACCACTGGGTACTGGGAATCAAACTAGCGTCCTATGCAAGATCAACAAGTGTTCTTAACCTGTTCTTAACCAACTCTCCAGCTCCTTGCATGTTGACTTTTTATTAGCAGACAGTCTTCAGGTTCGGCCACTTGGAATGGGAGCAACTCAAGAGGCTCTCTTGTGCTCCCCCATATACCTGGAAAACTCCCTAGCAATGGGTTCATTGGACACTTTAGAGTCCATCCATTGAGGTCTTTGTAGCTTCCCCCACCATGTGTGTTCATCTCTCTGGGAGATATTCTCTTATCCCTGGACTCTGACTTTCCTGCAGGTTTTACTGGACTCATGAATTTTGCTATGACCATATTTTATAGTATGTATATCAGATTCATCAAAGAAGGACCATGCCCTACTGGCCAGCTCCACTTTATGGCTCAGATTAGAATTGTCTAAAACCTAGCGGGCTCAGAGGATAAGAGCACTGGCTGCTCTTCCAGAGGCCCTGAGTTCACTTCCCAGCAACCACACGGTGGCTCACAACCATCTACAATGAGCTCTGTGCTCTCTTCTGACCTGCATGCGGAACACTATATACATAATAAATAAATCTAAAATCTACTTTCTAATACATTTCTAGACAATAATTTATTATTATTTTGGTTTTTGGAGACAGAATTTCTCTGTGTATATCTCTGGTGGCCCTGGAACTGCCTGCATAGACCAGGCTGGCCTCAAACTCACAGAGATCCACTTGCCTCTGCCTCCCGAGTGCTGAGATTAAGGGCACCACCATCTATTATTATTATTATTATTATTATTATTATTATTATTATTATTGAGACAAGGTCTTCCTATATATCCTTGGCTGACCTGGAACTCACTATGTAGACCAGGCTATCCTCACAGAGATGGCCTCCCTCTGTCTCCCCTAAGTGCTGAGATTAAAGACCTGTGCCAAAGTCAGACAGTGATGGCGCACGCCTTTAATCCCAGCACGTGGGAGGCAGAGGCAGGCGGATCTCTGTGAGTTTGAGACCAGCCTGATCTATAAGAGCTAGTTCCAGGACACCCTCCAAAGCCATAGAGAAATCCTGTCTCGAACCCCCCCACAAAAAAAATAAATAAATGCCTGTGCCACCACTCCCAGCTTAATGATTTATCTCCTTGGCTTGATTTAAGAAGGGGGAGGCTTCCCACTGTCCCAATGCTTTACTGTGCCAATCACACCTCACCACCACCTATTCCTATAGCTCACTGTGACCTAACAGAAAGGATGCTGGATATAAAATGATGACCATTGCAGAAAGGACAAAAGTGTTAGACCTTTAATAGCATATCACATGGTCAGTGGCCATATTGATTCACACACACACACACACACACACACACACACACACACACACACCTTTACAGAATCAACACTCTCCACCCAGCTCCAGAATGTTCCAGAATGACAGGAATATTTCATCATCTCTTGTCTTCTAGGGTCTCCTGTGGAGGTTCATCCCTACTTCGTGGAAAAAAGAGAATCGGGAGAATCAGAGACATGATAGTGTAGCCCAAAGCAGCAGAATAGTGTACAGTGAAGGGTTAGCATCTCTTCAATCCGCAGCACCGGCAGCATCCTGCCCACCTGTGGGGCGTGGGTTCGGAATTCACAAATAGTGGAGTAGTGGGAATACAGAAGAGGAAAGGGCGCAGGGGACCGTGTGTGTGTGTGTGTGTGTGTGTGTGTGTGTGTGTGTGTGTGTGTGTGTGTGTGTGCGCTGGCTTATGGATCTAGCCTTTGGCTCTGCCATAATGAACATCTCCTAAACCCAGGAGAGAAAAGACAGGAATACAGGTGGAGGAGAAAGGAAATGCACCACCTTGGAACAGCGGAGACCTCTTTCCCGAATTGGGACTGATTTCACATTTTTGTACATCAGATATGACATTGCCACCTTTGGCTTCTAAGCTGAGCATCCCCTTGAGAAGGGAAGTTTGGGAATGCACACCGGATGCAGACCCAGGAATCCCCCTTACTGTGGGCTTGATGATCAGCGAAACGGAAACCCCTGGCGCATCTGTGACCATTGCAGGAGTCCCTTTAACTCCTTGCACGCCGCTTCTATAGCTCCCGCTTCTTTGGCTGAGTCCTTGTTTCCAGGGTGCATCTTCTCTGAACTACATTACCCAGAAGAGACAGCGCAGACGGGCTCAGCCAATGAAAACTGTCGCTTCCGCGGGCTTTGACAAAAAGAAAAAAAGAAAAGACAAGACAAAAAAAAGCATAGGGACTTAGCGGTTGTGGGCAGGTGGTTGGTTGTTTCCCTGGATGCTCGCCTCAAACCATTAGAAAAACTGGTTTTTTTCTCACCTCGTTGTCCAGGACTGGAAGGCTGGACAGGAGCGAGGCTTTGTGCTCTCTCTAGCACGCACACCGGTTTGAAGTCTGCATCGATCCCCTGTGACAGGTTGCAGGCCTGGGGAGACAGCATGTCTACGGACCCAGCTATCCCGCAGAGTCCCCCTGCGGTGGCTGGGCCGGGAGCCCAGGCACAGGTGCGTACCACGTGATCAAGGCTTGCCCGAAAGGAGGCTTGGCTGTTGGTCGAAAAGCCTGGGAAGATTTGTGAGTGTAAGACTTGCTCAGGGCCACAGAAGGCTGGGCAGGTGGTTTTTTTGGTTTTTGTTTTTTGGTTTTTGGTTTGGTTTGGGTTTTAGTTTGTTTTAAGACGGGAGCTCATGTAGCACAGGCTGGTCTCAAACTCACAATCGTCCTGCTGTCCTGCTACAGCCTCCTGGACCCTGGGATTACAGACATGTGCCCCCCCCACACACACTTAACCAATTTTCTTCCCTCCCTATCTCCCTATCTCCTTCCCCCCCCCTCCCTTTCCGTTTTCTCTTCTTGTTTGAGGCAGGGGTCTCACTGTGTAGCCCTGGCTGGTCTGGAAGTTACCTGAACAACAGTTCAGGCGGGCCCTGAACTCAAAGAGGTTTGCTCATAACTGGCATGGGCCACCATGGCTGGCCCCAATCTTTCTCCAAAAAAAAAAAAAAAAAAAAAAAAAAAGCATTATTTTGTGTTTGCCTTCATGTATAGGGGGAGAGAGGGGGTCCATGCATGCATAGTACACATGTAGACGGCAGAGCACAACTTTTGTTGATTGTTTGGTTCAAACCTTCATGTGGGGTCTGGGACTTGAACTTAGATCGTCTGGTTTCTGTAGTAAGCTCATTTACCAAACCGTCTTACCAACCCAGACCCGAATTCATTCTGTAGGTCCACAGATCTCGCATTTTTCCTTCCACAAGAAAGAAATCCCCATGGAATGGGTCCAGTTTCCCCTTCGTGCTCTGCCTAGGTTCTCCTGTCCGGGATTGCCCAGTCTCGGTTGCCACTGCCTGGGATGTCTGTCTGCTTTGATGTCTGTCACGACAGTTTCCCTAATCCACTCAGCTCTGGGTGGGGGAAGAAAGGCTGAAGGTTTATTACTACTTTATGATCCTAAGACTGGAATCCAGGGTCTCCTGCATGGTCATCCCCAGCCCTTGACTGAGCCACAGCAGCTCCAAGAATAGAGTCCCGTGGTCGGATATGGTGTTGGTAGTTGGTATCTGCAGGACTGGACATTCCTAGAGTGTGAGGATTCTGGATTGTGACTGAGACATGCCTATTGGTGGCACAGATTGGTCTCAGCCGGCCTTCACGGCCACTCCCTTTGGAGCAAAGGAAGCCAGTCATGCAGTTGGCACGAGTAGCCTATCTGTGCCTCACCTCCTCAGCCTTACGCAGAGGGATGAGTCCCCTGTCCCCCATGGAAGGACTCTCAGCGGAAAGTCCCTCCTTGGGGGGTCACACCAGGCAGTGAGCTGCAGATCTGCCTCTGTGTCTATTCACTGGGAACAATCGGATGAGTACTTGTTGAGACAGTATTTGGTCAAGATTCATACATAAATGGACAATTAAAACATCATGGAAATAACATTACCATGAGGACTTAACAATTGCTTGGAAACATATGCCAAATTTGGCTAAAGCCTAATGGGTTAAATATCACATTCTTTTCATTGTTTGCTTTCTTGCTTGCTTTTATGTTATGGGTGTTTTGCCGTTTGTTTTGTCTGTCTGTGCACCACTTGTGTGCTTGGTGCCTGCAAAGGCCAGAAGAAGGTATTGGATCCCCTGGGATTGGCATTGCAGTGTGAGCTACCATGTGAATGCCGAGAATCAAACCTAGGTCTTCTGGAAGAGCAACCAGTGTTCTTAATAGCCGCCAAGCCATCTCTCTGGCCCCAAATATCACATTTTTTTTAAATATTTTATTTATTATGTATACAGTCTTCTCTGCCTGCATGTCAGCAGAGGGCACCAGATCTCATTCAAGGTGGTTGTGAGCCACAGTGTGGTTGCTGGGAATTGAACTCAGGACCTCTGGAAGAGCAGTCAGTGCTCTTAACCTCTGAGCCATCTCTCCAGCCCCACAAATATCACATTCTTAAATAAGCGTATATAAAATTTTAAGAAGCGTATATAAAATAAAAGAAAGTGGCTGATTAGCAAACCTGTATTCCTTGCTATTCTGTTCACAATAGCCAGAAATATAAACTGCCTAGATGTTCCTCACTGGGACTGGATAGTGAAAAGCTGATACATTTGCCCAATGGCATATTATCCCACTGTTGAGAAAGACAAAATTATGACATTCACAGGTAAACAGATGGAGTTGGAAACAGTCGTTTGGAGTGAGGTAACCCATGTCCAGAAAGAGAATTTTTTTTTTCTTTCATTTGTGGTTGTTAACTTGGAATCTTCCGATGTGCGTATTAAATTTGGATTATCCAGAGAAGCTAGAAAATTGACAGGTGGGGGGCTTTCAAGGGAGGGGAGATAGGATGTAATGGGATAAAGGGGAATAGTGGAAGAATAAGAGTTGAATTTAGGTGGGTGTGGGTGTGGGAGGTCAGGGTAGAGAGGGGGTTCTGGGGGATAAATAGCACTAAACGCTTTCTGAGAAATCGTATGGGAAGTGGGTGTGGTGACTCACGCCTTTAATCCCAGCACGAGTAAAGCAGAAGGAGGTGGATTTCCGTGAGATCAAAGCCAGCTTGTTCTACATAATGAGTTCCAGAACAGCCAGAGCCACGTAGAGAGACGTTGTCTCAAAAAAAAAAAAAAGGAAACAATTTTTAAAAAATCTTATAGAAATCCACTACTATAGAAGCTTCCTAACACACACACACACACACACACACACACACACACACACACACACTCTTACTCTACAATGGGGGTTGCCTGATTTCTTGCTGTAATAAAGACCACTATCAAACCAAACATTGGAGGAACGGGTTTATTTGGCTGTCTTAGAGTTTCTATTGCTGTGATGAAACCCCATGGCCCCTGTAACTTGGGGAGAAAAGGGTTTATTTGACTTACACGTCCACAGCACTGTTCATCATCAAAGGAAGTCAGGACAGGAAGGCAAACAGGGCAGGAAGGTGGGAGCTGATGCAGAGGCCATGGAGGCGTGCTGTTTATTGGCTTGCTCCTCATGGCTTGCTCAGCCTGCTTTCTTAGAGAACCCGGGGTACCTCCCCATCAACCACTAGTTAATAAAATGCCCTAGAGCCATTCTTTTTTCAATATTTTATTTATTTATTATCTATACAACATTCTGCTTCCATGTCTATCTGCACACCAGAAGAGGGCACCAGATCTCATAACAGATGGTTGTGAGCCACCATGTGGTTGCTGGGAATTGAACTCAGGACCTCTGGAAGAGCAGCCGGTGCTCTTAACCTCTGAGCCATCTCTCCAGCCCCCTAGAGCCATTCTTATGCAGTCATTTTTTCAATTGAGGTTCCCTTCCTTCAGATAACTCTGGTTGGGTCAAGTTGCCATAAAAACTAGCCATCACATTGGCTTATACTTCCGTTTCTTAGTCGTTCGTCATTAAGCGAGTCAGACAAGGACTCAAGGCAGGAACTGGAACAGAGACCACAGAGAAATATTGCTTTCTCGATGGCTCCCCATGGCTTGCTCTCTCAGCTTGCTTCTGCTATGACTCAGGTCCACCTTTTCGGGGGTGGCAATGACCACCAGAGGCTGGGTCCTCTCACAACAGCCATTAATCAAGGAAGTCCCCCCATACACTCATACACATGGCCACAGAACAATCTGATGACCCTTCCTCAGTTAAGATTCCCTGTTTCTTTGTCTTAAGTTGGCAGAAACTGACCACCCCCAACTATACTAACCAATAGGAAGCCTAGTACCAAGAGCGAATGGGTTACTACTTTTGTAGCTGTTGGCCAGTGAGATCCCATAGGCCACCAAACATTACAGGCTATGGCTACCTTTCAGAACTTGACGGTAAGATCCTAGGGCTGAAGACGCATCACGCTTGAGTCCTAAACCATGGAGAAGTCACACCGGCAGTCACCTGGAAGTGTCATCCCTACATGGTACCTTTCCTAGTGCTGGGAGATGCTATGCATGCAACCAGAGAAGAAAAGTAATCGCTAATCTTAACCAGCTGTGCTTAACCCTGAACCTATACTAACAAGCCTGGCAGTGCCCGTTTGTGCTAAAAGCCTTGACTGCAGTATCCTACAGCCAGGAAGGGACTGCACAGAGTACTTGGCGGGTAGGACTCAGTGCAGAACAATAGAACTCCTGTCGAGGAATGGGTGTCATTCTCATCCCCATGTTCCGGAAGCCAACACTGAGGGGTGAATGGCTTGTCCAAGGGCACACAGTTAATAATAAGAGACCTCACTGAGGTCCAAAGCTCAGGTTAGACATACCCATCTGAGGTATGAGGTGGGGGCTGTGGGGCTTGGATGGTCCTTCAGGATGCCAACATCACTGCGTTTTACTCACAGCCTTCTTTGCCCACAGGTTCCCATAAGTGCAAAGACACCGACTGACTGTAAAGAGGTAAGTGGAAGGTGCCACAGAAACTCCCACTCGTCAATCCCCTCCTAAGTGATGTCTGGGGTTATAGTCCTTTTGGGACTGTTTGTGTGCTATTCTATCCTTCTGTCTGATTTTTTTTTTTTTTTTTGGTTTTTTGAGATAGGGTTTCTCTGTGTTATTGTGGGAAATTACCAATACAGAGTCAGGTAGAAATATAAGGGTATTTAATAGGGAAAAGCCTTACTTACAGAGCGACCTAGCCAGCCGGCGTGGCAGCAGCCTGTACAGCAAGCAGCAAAGAGAAACGGAAAGCGCAAACACAGTCACACTATGTCACTCTGACCATGCCCTCACAAGCGTGGTCAGGCACACCTGTAGCCAGCCCCTAAGAAGGCGTGGCTACAGCTTCTCCTACACTGTGCAGCTTTGGAGCCTATCCTGGCACTCTCTCTGGAGACCAGGCTGGCCTGGAACTCACAGAGATCCGCCTGCCTCTGCCTCTGCTTCCCGAGTGCTGGGACTAAAGGAGTGCGCCACCACCGCCCGGCCCTTCTGTCTGATTTTCATGGAAGATGATTATAGAATGTAAGGTCTGTGCATCCAGAGCAGGAGCTGTATGGACAGGCTCCATTTATGGAAGAAGCCACTCCGTTAAGCTTCAGAGGTATTGAGGTTCCAGTGCTGAGTGGAGGGAAACGCCTGAAGGTGAGATGGGTTAGGAACGCTCGGGAGGCCTCGGGTGTGCTGAGGATTTGCAGGGTGTGGGGCAAGGCAGCTCTCGGGAGTGGTACAGGAGATGAGAAGCCGTAGGCTTGAAAACTACAACGGGAAAGGAGGGGCATTGTGAAGAGCGATTGGCATAGAAACAGGTGGTGTGAACACAAGGACTCCAGGCTCTCATGCCGGGGTAGAGTGGAGAGCAGGGGCTCAGGTCTGCGCAAATCTGGTTAGCTTGCTGTAGAGGAACCTATGGAGACTGGGTGGCAGAAAAGTGGAACTGTCCACACCACCTGTCAAAATGGCATGAATTTTATTCATCTCTCTTTCTGTGCCTGGGGCTGAAAACAGTGGTCACTGCAACCTTTCTCTCTCTCTCTCTCTCTCTCTCTCTCTCTCTCTCTCTCTCTCTCTCTAAGTTAAAACAATCTGGCTTTGATTGCCAATCCCAATTCCCTCTCCCTCCTTTCCTCCCCTGCCCCCACCTACCCCCATCCCATCCCCTTTCTGCTCCCCAGGGAGGGTGAGGCCTTCCATGGAGATCTTAAAAGTCTGTCACATCATTTGGAGCAGGGCCTAGCCCTTCCCCATGTGTCGAGGCTAAAAGAGTATCCCTCTATGTGGAATGGGCTCCCAAGGTCCATTCCTGTACTGGGGATAAATACTGATCCACTGCCAGAGGCCCCATAAATTGCCTAGGCCTCCTAACTGACTTCCTCCTTCAGGGGGCTGGGTTGGTCCTATGCTGGTTTCCCAGCTGTCAGTCTAGGGTCCATAATGCTCCCCCTTGTTCATAGCTGTTTCTGTGAGTTTCTCCAACCTGGGCTTGCCCCCTTTGTTCATCACTCCTCCCTCTCTGAAACCGGATTCCAGGAATCTGGTTCAGCGCTTAGCTGTGAATCTCGGCTTCTGCTTCCATCAGCTACTGAATGAAGGCTCTAGAATGGCATATAAGGTAGTCATCAATCTCACTACCTTAAGTAATCTCACTACCTCACTACTCATTTAAGGTTGCCTCTCCACTATTGCTTAGATTCTTAGTTGGGGTCATCCTTGTGGATCTCTTGACATTTCCCTAGTGCCAGATTTCTCTTTAAACCTATAATGGCTCCCCCTATGATGGTATCTCTTTTCTTCTCGCCTGTTTTTCCCATCCTGTTCCATCATGTCCTTCTTTCCCCCTCCTCTTTCTTCTAACTCCCTCCCTCCCCCCTCTCCCTATGCTCCCAATTTGCTCAGAAGATCTTGTCCCTTTCCCCTTCACTGGGGAACCATGTATGTCTCTCTTAGGGTCCTCTTTGCTTCCTAGCTTCTCTGGTGGTGTGGATTGTAGGCTGGTAACCTTTCCTCTATGTGTAATAAACACATATGAGTGAGTACATACCATGTTTGTCTTTTTGTGATTGGGTTACCTCACTCAGGATGGTTTCTTCTAGTTCCATCCATTTTCCTGTGAATTTCAAGATTCCATTGTTTTTTTTTTTTTTTTTTCCACTGAGTAAGTACTCCATTGTGTAAATGTACCACATTTTCTCTATCCATTCTTCAGTTGGGGGGCAACTATGTTGGTTCCAGGTTCTGGCTATTACAAACAATGCTGCTGTGAACATGGTTGAGCAGATGTCCTTGTTGTATGAATGTGCATCCTTTGGGTATCTGCCTAAGAGTGGAATTGCTGGAACTTGTGGTAGACTGATTCCCATCTTCCTGAGGAACTGTCACACTGATTTCTAAAGTGGCTGTACAAGTTGGCACTCCCACCAGCAGTGGAGGCGAGTTCCTCTTTCTCCACATCCTCTCCAGCATAAACTGTCATTGGTGTTTTTGATTTTAGACATTCTGACAGGAGTAAGATGGTATCTCAGAGTAGTTTTGATTTGCATTTCCCTGATGGCTAAGGATGTTGAACACTTTCTTATCTGTCTTTCAGCCATTTTAGATTCCTCTATTGAGAATTGTCTATTTAGTTTTGTACCCCACTTTCTAATTGGATTATTTGGTGTTTTGGTGACTAGCTTCTTGAGTTCTTTGTGTATTTTGGAAATCAGCTCTGTCAGATGTGGGGTTGGTGACTATCTTTTCCCCACTCTGTGGGCTGCCGTTTTGTCTTGTTGACTGTGCCCTTTGCCTTACAGAGGCTTCTCAGTTTCAGGAGGTTCCACTTGTCTGTCTCAGGGTCACTGCAACCTTGAGTAGAGACTGACTGTCAATGGATGAAGATCCTGGTGCCCTCTGGAGAAGGAGGCCAAGTGGGAGTGGCTGTATCTGACATGTCAAAAGTTCAAGGAAAGGAGACTTTTTCTTATTAACTCAATCAGCTCTCTCTTGTGGCAGGGTTGTGTGTCCTTTAACGATGTGGCTATCTACTTCTTGAGGGAGGAATGGACACTGCTTGATGGCTCTCAGAGGCGTCTGTATCACCACGTGATGATGGAGGTCTTTGTTCTAATGTCCTCATTGGGTAAGCTACCTACCCCCACCCCACCCCATTCTGTAAGAGCATCCTGTCTGGCTTGGCTTCTTTTCTAGAGAGAGATGTCTCCTTCCCGAACTGGTCCATGGACCATTGATTCTTCCCCGCCCCCATCCTGGAGTAGGAAATGGAGATGAAAGACCTGGGCATGGTACACTAGTGCCTTCTCTTTCTTAAGTACAGCAGAGGGACATAGGAAACAGCCTGGGGTGAAGAATCTTATAGTAGCTTTACAGAGTTCACACTGATAGCCCCTCCGTGACACTGTAAATACATGGCATTCCTATGACCCAGGTACCATTCTCTTCCTCTGGGAGACTTGGGTCTGCCTGTGGCAGGAATTGCGGCAGTGATGTGGACACTATTTGGTGGAGTTTCTAGCAAGATCTCTGCAAGGGTCTCTGTCATTCGTTTTCTTTCCTGTGGGTTGCCATGAGTTCCGTCACTCTGACTTGGTATGGGACATTGACGTGTTCTGCTCTTTACTTTAGGACTCATACCTTCAGGGACCCATGACATCGCTCAGCTGGCGTCTTCCAGAGATCGCTTCATCCCTGCACTGAGATTCCTGACTCCAAGTATGTGGACAGGTCCTTGGAGGGTGGAGGCTGCTGATGTATGCACTCTGGAGGGGGTCATATCTTTCTATTGGTTCTGATGTTTGGTTGCCAGGGCAAAGGATGAGGGTAGAGTCCATCTGTCTATATTTGCCCGGTTACCTACCAGTCATTGCTATTATTTCAGAGTCAGGGCTCTCTTTCTCTCACCTGTGAATCATTTGTGTTTTGCCTGCTCCTCTTGGCACTATATAACACTGGTTTTCCTTAATTGTGTTCTTAGTGTGCACAAGTCCCCGGAGCAGTCCTTGAATACAGGTTCTTTGGGTGTTGTATTTAAGGGGCATAGACACAGCCTTCTGCATCAAGTTGAACATCTCTGTCTTAAAGTTTCTTTTACTGCGATAAAAACCGTGACCAAAAGCAACTTGAAAGAGTTTATTTCACCCTACATTTCCCAGCAACGGCCCATCTCTAAGAATAGCTCAAGGCAAGAACGGGAGCAGAGGCCATGGAGGCACACTTCTTACTGGCTTACTCCTCATGGCTTGCTCAACCACCATCACCTGATCAGGGATGGGACCAGCCCCTATGAGCTTGGCTCACCTAAACACCTATTATTAATAAAAATACGACCCTTGATTATTCTATGAAGGCATTTTCACAATTGAGGTTCCCTATTCTCAGATGAGCCTAGCTTGCGTAAAGCAGAGAGAGAGAGAGAGAGAGAGAGAGAGAGAGAGAGAGAGAGAGAGAGAGAACAACTAGGACGGTCTCCAACAATCGAGGCTCTGCCGAAAGCTATGTTCTGAGGAAGGAGTTCAGGTCCCCGTCACTCCTCAAAGTGCTGCCTGCCATTCTTCTGGTTTTGCTCATGGGGTTTCCTGGGCGAGGGAACTTCCAACTCCATTGCTGTAGTAGGCTCTGCCCATCTTAGAGTTTCTGTGAGAAACCTCAGGTACCGTAGATCACTCGTGTGTGTTGCGGCTTCAAAATCTACATATCCTTTACCATTGTTTCTCCATGTTTGGGTTGCCAAAAAGGAGTTAAGGTTGAAAAGATACCTAGTGGGCAGAAGACTCCCGGAGAAGGAAGGCTTCCTGTGACCACGCTCCAACAGCCAGAGCTGAGCGGTGCTGAGAATTCCTTACGCAGAGAAGAGAGGAGGATCCCAGTTGTGAAGATCAGGAGAATTGACCTTTCAGAGAAGAAGAGGTCACAAAGCACAGACAATGTGGGGGACCTCGGGACCCCCTCGGGTCCTCTGGGGCATCCTGCGACTGGCAGGAATACAGAGCCACCCAGGAGCACCGAGAGGAAAAAGGCCACTCCCGGTGAGACGAGGGGCCTCAAATGCGGCGACTGTGGCAAATCCTTCAGTTGTAAGTCTCTGCTTATCCGACACCGGAGGACACACACTGGAGAAAAGCCCTTCAAGTGCAGCGACTGTGAGAAGTCCTTCATCCAAAAGGCCGACCTGAACCAACATGTCAAAGTTCACACTGGGGAGAAGCCTTTCAGGTGCAGCGAATGCGGGAAAGACTTCAAACACAACCGCTCCCTCGTCGGGCATCTGAGACTTCACACCGGAGAGAGACCCTTCAAGTGCAGCCAGTGCGGGGAGTCGTACATGAACAAATCCAGCCTGGTCCGTCACAACCGGCTCCACACTGGAGAGAAGCCTTACAAGTGCGGCGAGTGTGGCAAATGCTTCAAGGAAAGATCCAGCCTTGTTTATCACGCCCGAGTGCACACCGGAGAGAGGCCCTTTAAGTGCAGCCAGTGTGGCAAGTCTTTTAAAAAGAACTCACACCTCGCGAAACACCGAAAAATCCACAGCAGAGGGAAGCCGTTCAAGTGCCTGGTGTGTGGCAGGGCCTTCACGATGACGTACAGCCTCATGAAACATCAGAGATTTCACACTGCCACAAAGCATCACGAGTGCAAGGACTGTGGCAAAGTGTTTTGCTACAGGACTGGACTTTCCAGACACCGGAAGACTCATGCCGAATAGAGGTATGGAGTGGCTGGGGCTGGAGAGGTGGCTCAGAGGTTGAGAGCACTGACTGTCCTTCCAGAGGTCCTGAGTTCAATTCCCAGCAGCCGCATGGTGGCTCACAGCTGCCTTGAGTGAGATCTGGTGCCCTCTGCCTGCATGCAGGCAGAAGACTGTATACATAATAAATAAATAACATCTTTTTTTAAAAAAGTCATTAAAAAAAAAAGAAGCATTGAGTGGCATGAACGTGGGAGATAGTTTTCACTATCTACGGTATGCACACACGAGAATGTTCACAGGACAAACGTCAAGAACCTCTCAAATGTGAGAAGCCTTCGCCCACACCTCCATCCTATTTAACTGCACAGGTCACAGTGCCGAGATGCACCATGAACCCACCGACTCTGGGAAAGCCTTTGAGCAAATGTCTGCTCTTAGTAGTATTATACACAAAACCCAGATATGTCTGTGAATGCAGACAAAACTCTTCAGCCATTGACCAATCTTGTTCAGCCTTAAAGGTGAAGCAGACTTTGAAGAGAAGTCCTTAGAGTGGCCTTTGTGAGAGCGCCATTCAATGAAAGTTACTCAACAAATAAGAACGCGGGGACAAGATGAGAATTATTGTCATTTTCCTAGTCCCAAGAAATTGATGCTTTCTAGGAAACTTAGCAAAAGGAAGAAGCCCTGTGATTTTTCTAGTTGTTGTGTGGGGGTTTTTGTTGTTGTTGTATTGATTTGGTTTTTGGTTTGAGAGGGTTGGGGGGTTGGAGAGGTTGTTTGGTTTTTTGCTTTTTTGAGACACAGTTTTTCTGTGTAGCCCTGGCTGTCCTGGAACTCACTCTGTAGACCAGGCTGGCCTTGAACACAGAGATGAGCCTGTCCCCACCTCCCAAGTGCTGGGATTAAAGGCACGAGCACCACCACCACTAAGGCCAAGCCCTGTGTCCTTGACTACACCAGTGAGCAGTGGAATTTCCGTTTTACTGAGTTCAAATGGAGGAGTAGCAGAGAAGTCTCTGTTTAAATAAGACACGTTTTTTATTGATATTGCTGTTTGTGTGTTTTTCCTCCTCACTTAATGTTTCAGTTCCTGAAATAAATGATTGTTTGCTGCACAGTCTTCATGACCGTCATGTGATGGGGAACGTACTGTGTATGTTTATCTTATTGATTGTTGAATAAAATACTGTTTGGCCAATGAGACAGGAAGTTAGACAGGACTAGGAGTCAAAGAGGATTCTGGGAAATGTAGTAGAGAAGTGCTGATCCAGGCAGGAAGTGACATAGCAAGGAGGCTCATATTTAAGTGAAGGAGAAACAGGAAGGGTCCTTTTTCCCCTCCTAGGGAAGGGATGCCAATAAGGCGTCCGATAAGATAAGTCTTATAAAATATATAGATTTACGATAGTTAAGACTGAGCTAGCAGATGAGAATCCTAGTCATTGGCCAAGCAGCTTTGAACCTAATACAAGTTTCTGTGTATTCATTTAGGCCTAACTCAGGCGGGCGGCTGGCGTAAAGCTCACACGTGGCAGTGGGGCTCTGGCGGCTTTTGACGGAAAGATTTATCATAACAGTCATGTTCCTAAATGTCACTAGTTTTGTTGGGGACCAGCTTTCATGTGAGAGCGCAGCCAATATGCTTTAGGTATTTGAAGCTTGATCCTAATTATGCTTTCAATAAAAACCCAGATTCAGATATTGAGGTAAATGCTGAAAGATCGGAGAAGCAAAGCACCAGCCACCAGAGACTACTCCCCTCTCTGAATCTTCAGACCAAAAGGGCCAGGACCCTGTCTCTGCCCTCTCCCTATCATTTCCTCTCTCTACCCAGCCTTATCACTTCCGGTCTCCCGTTTGTACAGACCCCCAGACCTCTATGGGTAACTAGTGGCTAGCCCCACCTTCTGATCTCCAGGCAAGCTTTATTTGTCAGAACACAAGCAAAATCTCACACAGCAGGTATTTGTTGTTGCTTTTTTTTTCAGGTGTGAGTATTTTGTCTGCACATCTGTATGTACACTGAGTACATGCCTGGTGCCTGCTAAAGTTCACAAATGTATTGGATTGCCTGGAACCAGAGTGACAGATGGTTATGAACCATGTGTTTTCTGGAAATGGAAGCCAGGTCGTCTGCAACAGCAGCAAGTGGACTTGAATACTGAGCCCTCCCTCAAGCCCAAGTTTTAAGTTTTTAAGAAGTTAACAGATTCAGTTCTCAGAGGCTGTGTGTTTCAGACTTCCTCCTGAAGTATTTCAGATACCAATTCGTCACATCGTCCCTGACACTTATTATATAAGTTGTGAGGTGTTCACATGAATTATTTTAATATCTATGTAACGGCATATAATTGTAATTTTAATTTCGTGTTGTCATCACATATTATTACAAGGATTTGTTTAATTTTGTGGATTTATGTGAAAGCCTCCATGTCTGTGTGTGGACCTCATGTACGTCTGGTCCTCTCGAGGGTCAGAGTGGTCATCAGGGGCCCTTGAACTGGAATTATAGATCTTTGTGAATTTCTAGTCAATGATAGGAATGGAACCATGGTTATCTGCAAGAACAGAAACTGTTAGCCAGTGAGCCGTTTCTCAGTTCTCCTCACTCATATTTCCTTCCTTCCTTCTTTCTTCCTTCTTTTCTCTCTCTCCCTCTCCCTCTCCCTCTCCCTCTCCCTCTCCCTCTCCCTCTCTCTCTCTCTCTCTCTCTCTCTCTCTCTCTCTCTCTCTCTCTCTCGCACACATACACACTCACTCACACACACAAAAGAATATAAAAGAAAGAAGAAACTTATCTTCCGTTATTGTTTTAAAAGGTTTTGATATTTCTGTGAAAAGTATCAAAGTCTGTGCATTTTGTTGTTTCTTTTTATTTTGTGGCAAGGTCTCACTGATGATCCCAGGATGTCCTCAAACTCTTGATTCTCCCTGTCACCCACCCTCACTCTCCACCCCACCCCCACCCCCTACCCCCACAGAGTCTCCTGAGAACTGAGACTTTCTGAGTGCCAAATTGCCCAGCTGCTTCCTTTGATCCCTCAAGGCTTGGGCATTTGGTCAACTTGCTGATTTAATGTTTGATTCTCTGAAGAGGAAAGAATTCTCTAATCATGAAGGTGTAGCCATGTTTATCCCTAATATAAAAGGTATAATTGTGCCTATGAACAGAGGCATGTAACGAAGGGTCTTCCGGTGTCTGCACAGACTTCTGCCCGTTCATGCTTAACCAGGACCCCCTGCAAGAGGCCTGTGGTGTGATGAGAGAGACGGGACATCTTGTACTTCTGCCTGGTGTGCACTGGGCTTTACCCACAGCTGAGTGCTTTCAAGGGACAGCAACTGGATCCTACAACAGCAAGCGAAAATGAGACATTTGTGAGTAAATCCCAGCAACAAGCAGGCCTCATGATATATGAAGGCAAACAGAACGACACGAAGCGTACACTAAAGCAGTGCTTCTCAACCTTCCTAATGCTGTGCCCCTTTAACACAGTTCCTCATGTTGGGTGACCCCAGACCATAAGATTATTTTTGTTGTTACTTTATAACTGTAACGTTGCTACTGTTACAAACTGTAAGGTAATATCTGGGTTTTCCAATGGTCTTGGGGGACCCCTGTGAAAGGGTTGTTTGACACCCAAAAGGGTCGAGACTTACAGATTGAGAACCACTGCACTAAAGTGTGTCAATCCACTAGGGAGGCAGAGGCAGGCAGATCTCTGAGTTCGAGACCAGCCTGGTCTACTAGAGCTAGTTCCAGGACAGCCTCCAAAGCCACAGAGAAACCCTGTCTCGAGAAAAAAAAAAGTGTATCAATCTATCACTGAGGATGACTGTGAATACATCATCTTCCTTCAAATCCCAAATTCTGGGATTACAGCCATGCATCAATATTCTCTGTTTGAAGAAAGACCTTCTTGATCATGAATGTACAAGAAAGAGATGAAGACATACATAAAGGAGAACCAGGAAAAAGTCAATCATGTGGAACTCATGAAATCAGCAAATTCCCGAAAAGCAAGCAATTCCAACCAAGCATAAACAACCAACAAAATTACTAGAAACAACAAATAATCCCCAGTAAATAACCTATCTGCTTCCTGGCATTGGTGGCGCAAGCCTTTAATCCCAGCACTTGGGAGGCAGAGGCAGGCAGATCTCTGTGAGTTCGAGGCCAGCCTGGTCTCCAGAGTGAGTGCCAGGATAGGCTCCAAAGCTACACAGAGGAATCCTGTCTCGAAAAACCAAAAAGAAATAATAATAATAATAATAATCTATCTGCTAATAGTCTGAGTGCTCTAATTATAGGACAAAGACCAACTGCATGGGCTCAAAGCAAGATCTGGCCTTTTTTTTTGTCTTCAATAAATAAATAGATGGCAAAGAGATGGAAAATAAAAGATGTAAGACAACATGCTGTTACGATAAAGCCAAATGCCGCCTGAGCCCCACCGCCACTCGTGAGCTTTACACCAGCCGCCCACCCGAGTTAGGCCCAAATGAATACACAGAAACTTGTATTAGGTTCAAAGATGCCTGGCCAGTGACTAGGATTCTCATCTGTTAGCTCAGTCTTAACTATCATAAACCTATATATTTTATAAGACTTATCTTATCGGACACCTTATTGGCATCCCTCCTTGCCGGTGGCTCACATTGTGCCACTGGAGCAGGAGCAGAGGGGAAAAAAGGGACCCTTCCTGTTTCTCCTTCTTTAAATATGAGTCTCCTTGCTATGTCACTTCCTGCCTGGATCAGCACTTCTCTACTACATTTCCCAGAATCCTTTTTGACTCCTAGTCCTGCCTAACTTGCCGTTTCATTGGCCAAGCAGAACTTTATTAAACAATCAATAAGATAAACACACAGTACATTCCCCATCAACATGCAAAGGACATGGAAGACACAAACTAACCATAAGCAGTTAAACTTACATCTGGTAAATGACACCTTACCTAAGATTGGATTAGATAAAACACGCCACAACATAGTGATACAAGGACCAATTTGTTAAGGTCATGGAATAATAAATATATATGCACCTATTCACATACATGATTTTCTAAAATAGGCATTGCTAGACATAAGCAGATACATAAATATACAGACAGTCATAGCAGGTAACTTATACCTCATTGTCATCAAAAGATCTGTCCCCTAGATACAAAAAAATAATTTAAAAACAAAAGTAAAGGATTAAATTGCAAGAGATCTTCAGACTATTGCAAATGGGCTGGAGAGACGGGAGTGGTCCACAGACAGACATGTGTGAAACATACCTATACACGTTAAAAAATTTTTCAAAAGAGATTATTTAGGATCAGCAGCTATTGAAGATAAATTGCCTGCAGCTGATGGAGCATTTTCTAACATAGATCACATTGTGGACTATAAATTATGTCTTTTGTTTGTTAGGTTTTGTTTGGTTTTTCCAGACAGAGTTTCTCTATGTAACAGCCTTGGCTGTCCCGAAACTCACTTTGTTGACCAGGCAGGCCCTCAACTCACAGAGATTCACCTGCCTCTGCCTCCCAAGTGCTTCAGTTAAACAAATACAAAAGAATCAAAATCATTATGTGTATCTACTCATTTCACAGTGCAACAAATAAATGTCGATAGCAAAAATAAATAAAAAAAAACACTAGAAACCATGCAAAGAAAAGTAACTGGACACTGCTTTTGATTGACCAATGGATCAATGAAGAAATGGGAGGGATTTAAAAATTCTTAAAATCAAATGCACATGAACATACCTCTTGCTGCTGGACAATGTGGGCTCAAGCTTTTATCCCTAGTACTTGGGAGGCAGAGGCAGGCAGGTCTCTGAATCTGAGACCAGCCTACTGATCTATACAGAGTCCTAGAACAGCCAGGGGCACATAGAGAAACCCTGCCGAATTTTTTTAAAAAGGAAGGAAAGAATGAAGAAAGGAAAAGAAGGAAAAGGAAAGGAAGAAGGAATACAGGAGGTATTTGTTCTACTAATAGACAAATAATAATTTAATAGACACAGTTATAAATGAGGGCTAATAGCTATGAGAGCTTTACTAGTTACTTTTTGCATTGATGCTTAGGGGACTTGAGTTTTTTTCTGTTTAAAAGCAATTTAATAATATAATTTGTTAGACACAAAATATGAAAGGGATAGAAAATGATGTTTCTAGAATATGAGGTCGTTCAACAACAGCAACAACAAAACATCCCTATAAGTTATTAGTTAAGAAGGTACCTGAAGCCCGTAAAACAATACAGTTTCTCTTTTCTCCTTGTGGTTGTACAATGAAGCATAATTAGACATTGTTGCTAAAAAGAACACTATGTACTTTGGTTTCATTAAATAGAGAAATCAAGCCAGAACTCATCTGGAAGCTTTCTCCCTGACAACAAGCTTTCATAGTTCCAGAACACTCTACAAAAGCCAAGAGAGAGACAAATAATCAATAGCATTCCCCATCAATTAAAAATGGTATACAGTTCCAAAAAGATAGTTCTCAATAGAGGAATGTCAAATGGCTGAGAAATATTTAAAGAAACATTCAACATCCTTAGATGCTGTAGTATGTCCTTGGGACTTGAGATTTATATTATCTGGTTTATGTTTCAGGGCAGGGACTTGGTGATGGTGAAGAGGGCACAGCAGCTGGATCAAGTCCACACACCCAGATGTGCATGCACACACAAACACACACAGATTAATCTATAAAAAATGACTCCGGTAGGCAGGAGTAGTACATGCCTTTAATCCCAGCCATAGCAGGTAGAACTCGGAGCTTGTGGCCAGCCTGGTCTTCATCATGAGTTCCAGGCCAGCCGGTGCTATAGAGAGAGCCTCTATCTCAAAAACAAACAAAGAAACAAAACAAACTGGCAGTGGTAGCGCACGCCTTTAATCCCAGCACTTGGGAGGCAGAAGCAGGTGGATCTCTGTGAGTTCAAGGCCAGCCTGCTCTACAGAGCTAGTTCTAGGACAGCTAGGGCTGTTACGAAGAGAAACCCTGTCTCAAAAAATCAACCCCCTCAGAAAAAATAAGCAAAACACAACAAAAAAACAAGCAAAAGATCTGTAGGGTTATTGTGGAATCACAGGTGTGTGGTGTCTTCAGCACAGATCTCATTATAGATGGTCGTGAGCCACCATGTGGTTGCTGGGAATTGAACTCAGGTCCTCTGGAAGAGCAGCCAGTGTTCTTACCCTCTGAGCCATCTCTCCAGCCCATCAACCATATTTTAGAACTATGACCATTCTATGAATTCAGAAATTGTTGTTTTGGCCTTAATTAGATAAACCTTCAATCAGAACTGGAAAAAAAAAAACAAAAAAAAGTTCTTCCTGACGCCTCCACAATGGTGTGCAAAAACCAGAAGCGTCGCCGGGCGTTGGTGGGGCACGCCTTTAATCCCAGCACTCAGGAGGCAGAGGCAGGCGAATCTCTGTGAGTTCGAGGCCAGCCTGGTCTACAGAACGAGTGCCCGGACAGCCAGAGCTACACAGAGAAACTCTGTCTCAAAAAAACAAAACAAAACAAAACAAACTAAAACAAAACAAAAAGGCTGGTGGGAGAAGCGCCTGACTCTGGAAACCCGTGGTGAAGGAATCTCTGATTCCAAAAACGTCCTTTTTGTCATCTTCCATGGTTACCATTCCTGGATTTAGTTGCAGTGGACCTGGCAAGCACCGTTTCTTTCACACAAGGCGGAGGTCTCAAATGCAGAAGTCAGCATTGCCCTGTGCCATGCATTTCTAAACACTAAAGAAAACCACAAGGAGGTCTCCCTAGGTAGCGCAGCCCTACCTGGCTTGGAACGCAGTAGGGCAGGCTGGCTTCCAAAGCAGAGCTCTGCCTCTGCCTGCAGTTCTGGAACTTAGAAGCGTTCCAAGCACGCTCGGCCTTGTAGCTCACCCCCTACTAACTATGCCTAAAACCCACACCCGAGTATCGCCGTGTCTGTCATAACAACAACATTCCCCACACCAGTCCCGCGAAGTCCACGGGAACCGGGTCGTCTCCTGCATCTGGGCAGCTGTGTCCTGGGCGGGCGGTGGATCCTTTTTGGAACTACATTGCCCAGAAAGCATCGCGGGAAGCCCAGCCAATGAAACCCGGTGGTTCAGTGACGACCAGAGCGGCTGGGCGGGACTTCGGGCTTTATGCGAAGGAGATGTCTTTGTAACTTCCTGGACCCCGTCAGTATGGTTCGCAGAGAACTGGTTTCGTCTGCTTTGGCCGTGACAAGGCGGCCGGGGGCGTTAAGAAACGCTTCTCCTTGATCGCGGAGAGGGGATCTGAGGTTTGTGGCCACCCGGGTGACCCGATCCGGGCTTGCAGGAGGGATTAGCCATGTCCCAGGGCCCCGCCATCCTGTGGAGCCCGATGGTGATCGTGGAGGCTGCGGGTGGAGCCCTGCCCCAGGTGAGCGCTCGGCGATCGCCCGCCTACCTGGGTTCTCCTAGAGCTGTGCCATCCGGCTCAGGAGCCAACCGGGCAGGCCCGGGGCGGGGGTCCCCGACTGCAGGACGCTGGTGGATGAGATGATGGTTTTGACGTCCAAATGCTGGCGACTCACAACCTTTAGCAGATTATTCCATCCAAAGGCTTGCAGGCCCGCGTGAGCTCCAAGACACAAGCCCTGGGGTGACCCCTGCTGGCATTGGGTGGAGGAAAAGGGCTTTTATTTGTGGAGATGGCTGGGGGGGGGGGTCGCGGAAGACCTGAACGGAGGAGAGACTATCGATCAGTTATTCAGAGTTTTCCAGACCTCCCCCGGGCATATTGGGCATGGGTAAGGTAATGTGGATGGAGGTACATCCTGTGGACCGATGCAGGAGTTGGGGGTGTAGACTACAGAGGTGAAGAGTAGTCTTTAGATACCTGATAGATTTTTATTATTATTATTATTTTTCTCCCCTCGGAGACAGTACTGGCGGTCCTGGAACTCGCTATGTAGGCGGCGCAGCTGGCCCCAGACCCGCAAAGCCCCTCCAGAGTGATTGGATTAAAGGCATGGCCTCTCCATCTCCGGCCTCTCTGATAGATTTAAAAAAAAGAAAAAGAAAAAGAAGAAGTACTTTCCTTTTTTTTTTTTTAAATGTGAAAATATTCATCATTTGAGTAAAGTCTGCTGTGTTAACTGTCACTATTTACCCAACTTGAATTCACCATGTGACTCTGACTGGCCTATGTGGCCCGTGCTGGCTTCAGACTCGCAGAGATGTTCCATGTGTTGCAGTTAAAGGGATGCACCATTATGCCTGGCTGATATTAAATCACACACACACACACACACACGCACGCACGCACGCACGCACGCACGCACGCACGCACGCACGCACACACGCACACACGCACACACACTCGAGGTTTCTCTGTAGGATTCAAGGCATGGGACAACCACTACAACTGGGCTCCTACATTCTTAATTAAATGTATGTAGATAAAACCATACATTCTGAAATAATTGTTTAAGTGTTTGTGAAAGTATTAGTCATGTGCCCAGGAAACGCCTGTACTGGGCACTTGACACATAGGACTGACTTGGATGCAATAATTTTCCTTTTGAACTAGGTACTGTGCGTGGTGGTTTGGGGGGACAATGGCTCTCACAGGCTCATGTATTTCAGTGCTTAGTCACCAGGGAGTGGCACTGTTTGAGAAAGATTAGGAGGCGTAGCCTGGTTGGAAGTGTGGAGCTGGGAAAATTTGCCATTGTCAAATTCTCTCTGTGTCTCCCTCTGTCTCTCTGTGTCTCTGCCTCCCTCTGTCTCTATGTCTGTGTTTCTCTCTCTCTCTCTCTCTCTCTCTCTCTCTCTCTCTCTCTCTCTCTTCCTGCTGCTTCTCTATCAGGATGTAAAGCGCTCGCACAAGCCAGTCTGCTTCCCACCCTGATAAAAGTGGGATAACCGCGTGGAACTATGAACAAGCCCCACTTAAATACTTCTATAAGAGTTGCCTGGGTCATGGTGTCTCTTCACAGCAATAGAACAGCAAATAAGACAGACGAGCTGCCATTCTTATCTTCAGACAGCAAACTGGGGAGATTGATTCCTTGTCCAAAGTCACCCAGTAAGACACACCATTAAGGGGTGGAGCCCTGGGGGCATCTGGGTGTGCCCGACTGTGGGTAGGAGAGGGGACTCGGGTGAACCTTTGGGGTACCAACACCCTCATTTGTTACTCACACTCTCGTTTTTCTACAGGTTTCTCATTATTCAATGAAATCTCCCAACCAGGAAGAGGTAAGTGAAGGGTGCCCAGGAGTCACACCCCTCAGTGTTCACATAGGAGACCTCTGTGGTTGTGGTGTCTGGGGACTCTCTGCTTGGCGTTCTCTCTTTCTCTCTCTCTGCTTCCACTGGGTCTCCCTGGCGGGTGGCTCAGCATGTAAGGTCCCCACGTCCACCGCAGGGAATGCGTGGCCCGCTTTCCATTCATGGCAACCACTGGCTTCAGTTTCAGAGGTCTTAAAGTCCCAGGGCTGAGCTTTAGAGGAAGGCTGGCAGGGAGATGGTTCGGGAATGCTGAGGAATCCTCGGGTGTGCATGAGGTCTACAGCGTTAGGTGGATGGTAGGAGCTGGGGGCAGCCCAGTCGCTGAGGGCTGGGCTTGCGTGCTGGGATGGAGATGGAAGTTCTGAGTGAAGACTGCCCTGTGGGCTGTGAGAGTGTGTAGAGATGGATGGCTTCCTGGTCTTCCTGCCTGGAACACAGTGGACAACAGTGACCCAGATATGGTCTGTGTGAGGCAGATGATTGGGAGGAGCCCATGTAGATTCTGTGCTAGAAAGGAGGGGCTGCTCATGGCATCCTTCAAGCTTGGGTTGACTCCAACTGGGGTGCTTTCAATGAGCATGCCCCCCGTAGGCTCATAGACTTGAATACTTGGTCCCCACTGGTGGAACAGTTTGGGAAGGATTATGAGGCGTGGCCTGGCTGGAGGAGGTGTGTCAGTGGGGATGGGCTTGCGGGTTTCAAAAGCCTATGCCATTCCCAGTTAACCCTCTCTGCCTGGTACCTACGGTTCAGATGAAGCTCTCAGCTACTGCTCCAGTGCCGAGCATGCCTGCTGCTGTCAGGGTCATGGGCTCACTCTGTGAATTGTAAGCCCCCAGTAAACTCTTTGTTCTGTAAGTTGCCTTGGCTATGGTGTCTCTTGACAGTAATAGAAAAGTACCTAAGACACCATCAGTCCACCTGCCCGTTCTTGCTGAGTGCTTGGTGGGACCTTGAGGACAGACTCGATCAATGTCATCACTTCAGAGCTTGGTACCCTCTGATGTAGGAAGCCAAGTGGGAATGGCTGTCTTGAGGATGGCAAGAGTCCCTGAGAAGGGACTTGGTATAAACTCAACTTTCCCATTGTGGCAGGGCTGTGTGTCCTTTGAGGATGTGGCTGTGTACTTCTCCTGGGAGGAATGGAAACTGCTTGATGACTCCCAAAGGCTCCTGTACCAGACTGTGATGACAGACATCTTTGAACTTGTGTCCTCGCTGAGTAAGGCCCCGCCCCTGCATCCTGTTAAAGCATGTCTGTACAGGCTTGGCTTTTTTTTTTTTTTTTCCTTCAAAGAGACGTATCCTTCTCAAAGCTGGCTTGTGAACACTGTCTTTCCCCACACTGTCCTGTGGCTGAAAGTACAGATTATAGACACAGCTTGTTACACAATACCCTTTGTCTCTTAAGAACAGTAAAAGCCAACAAATCATTTGCGGTGACAATATTTGTCTGTGTGGTGGGTTATGCAAATAGGGCTTGGTACTCACTGTATTAATCAGGCTGGCTGGAACTCAGAGAGATCCTCCTGCCTCTGCCTTCCAAGTGCTGGGATTAATGGTAGGCAGTACTAGGCAATTGGGAGACTCAACGATCCCGTCATCCTTGAGCTGATGCCTTGGCATCTCTGTGACCCAGATATTTCTCTCTCCTTTTAGGTGGCATGCTTTGTGTCTGCAGGTGTCAGGAATTGTGGCACTGGTGGGCTCATTATTTGCTTCTCTTGCAAGACACTCTTATAACGATTGTTCTTATTAGGTGTTTTTTTTTTTACTTTGGATTATTAAGGGTTGGAGGATCAGCCAGTCCTTGCCCAGGAGCACTTACCTCTTTTGTCATTTTCCTTTAGGACTTGAGCTTTCTGGGATCAGTGACATAACTCAGGTGGAATCTTGCGGAGATCTCTCCGCCCCTGCACTGAGATTCACGACTCCGTGTTTGTGGACAGGTACTTGTAGAGAGGAGACTGCAGGTGGATGCACATATTATAACCAGGTTATAATATGTTCATGGTTCAGTGTCTCTTACGTTTTGCCCGCTGCCCTGCAACCCTGTGAAACTCGGGCTTTCCTTGACCGCGTTAGTGTGCATTATACCTAGGGCAGTCCTGGAATGCAGGTTCTCTTCAGTCACCCTGCCTTGGGGACCTAGACAGCACTGTGTCCTGCGTCTTCAGCAACTAAAGCTTGTAGACAGCTATCGCTGAAGGGCTGTGTTAAGGTTCACAGCGCTTCTCCCGGTTATTCACCCCATGCTTGTGTTCTTGCTGTCCCTAACGTCCCTAGGCCCTGTGATGCTGACAAAGCGAGCTTGGCAATGGCTCCTTGCCATCCTGAACTAGCCCCGGTGTTGTGTGAGCAATCTCAGAACGCTGTTAGTAATAAGTGCTGTGTGCCTGTCGCTCAGCAGTCTCCACGACATTCACCAGTGTTTCTCACTGTTCAGGTTGTTGGATCAAAGTGGAGAGTGACACAGCCCCCTTTGAGCAGAGTCTTTCTGTGGAAGGAGATCTTCATTCAGCCATGCCCCAACAGCCAGGGCTGAGCCATGCTGAGCCAGCCTTGCTAAGTGCAGACAGCGCAGTGATCCTCCAGACTTCCTCGGGTCTCCTCGGGCATCAGGTGACTTACACGGTTGGGGAGGCACCCAAGAGCCCTGAGAGCGCAGAGGCCCTGGCCACTGAGAAGAAAAACTGCAAATGCACTTACTGTGGCAAAGTGTTTACTAGTATATCTCATCTTAACCGCCACTGGAAGATACACACTGGAGAAAAGCCTTTCCAGTGCAGCGAGTGTGGCAAATCCTTCAGCCAGAAAGCCTTCCTCATTAAGCATTTCCGAATGCACACCGGGGAAAAGCCTTATAGGTGTGGGGAATGTGGCAAAGCCTTCAAGCATAACATCTCCCTCATTTCCCATCAAGGACTTCACACAGGAGAAATGCCCTTTAAGTGCAGCGAGTGTGGGAAATCGTACAGGAGCAGGGAAGGCCTCAAAGTCCATTATCGCTTTCACACGGGCGAAATGCCCTTTGAGTGCAGCGAGTGTGGGAAGGCGTACAGAAGCCGCGAAGGCCTTCTGAACCATTTCTACAGCCACACTGCAGAAAAGCCTTTCGGTTGCAGTGAATGTGGGGAATATTTCACCCAAAACTCTGACCTCATTGAGCACCTAACCGTCCATGGCAAGCCCTTTAAGTGCAATGAGTGCGGGAGAGTCTTTAATTCCAGTTACAACTTCGTGAGACACATGAAAGTTCACATTGTAGCCAAGCAGTATGCTTGCCGGGAGTGTGACAAAGTGTATTGCAGTAGCTCTAGCCTGTATAAACACCGGAAGGTTCACACTCGATAAGTGAAAGTCTAAAGAGGGCAATGAAACACACACACACACACAAAGCCAGGTGGTGGTGGCACACGCCTTTAATCCCAGTACTTGGGAGGCAGAGGCAGGCGGATCTCTGTGAGTTTGAGACCAGCCTGGTCTACAAGAGTTAGTTCCAGGGTAGCCTCCAAAGCCACAGGGAAACCCTGTCTCGACAAACCAAAATAAAACACAAACAAAAAAGAGGGCAATGAGGGTAATAAGTCCCTTGGTTGTCTAAATGAACACCTGAAAACCCAGTGGGACTAAAGGAGGGTTGAGAAAAGAGCAAATGTCATCGCCAGTCACACACACACACACCTCCCACTCATAAAAGTGGAGAGGTCACTGGCCTAGGATATGTCACGAACCCGTGGATTTCGGGATCCAAGTTTGAAGCCCCTGAACAAAAAAGTGTTTTCTGAAAGGCACGTCATTCCCCCTCACATAGGTTTCTGAGTGCAGAGATTTCAGGGAACAGCTTCAGCCCCTGGCAAACCTTCACTTTAGGACTGACCCTGACCTTAAAAGAGAAGTTATGAGAGTGCCCTCTGTTTGAGCCACGTCCACTGAACTGTCCTCCTCTGGTAGAGCTCTTCCCAAGAAGCTGACGCCAGGGGCATAAGAGAGAGGGCGGGAGCTCTGTTCTTGACTGTCCAAGTGTGGAGAGGCGTTTCCATGGGACTCAGTTTGGTTGGAGGAGGAACAGGGTGGCCTTGGATTTGTAACGAGACTTGACTTCTCATTTTTCCGAGTGTTACAGTGCCCCGAATAAATGTTTGTTTTCCCCTCTCTATAGTCTTTCATGACTGTTTGCAGAGGTTCTCTTCTGTGCTTCTGAGTTTCAGTTGGGTCTCTGTTGTTGTTAGGTTCTTTCTCCCTACCCCACCCCCCCTCAAAAACAGAGTTTCTTTGTATAGTCTTGGCTGTCCTGGAACTCACTCACTCTGTAGACCAGGCTGGCCTGGAACTCAGAGATGGGCCTGTCTCTGGCTCCCTGGTACTGGGATTAAAGGCTTGTACCACCACCACCATGCACTAATTTTTTTTGTATGTTTAGTTGCATATAGGCATGTTCACCCATATACTAGGTATGTCCATGTATGTAAGCCACATGTGTGTGTGGTGCTGACAAAGGTCAGAAGAGGGTGTATTCTCCCCCTGGAACTAGAGGGATGGGTGCTTGTGACTCACAGCATCAATACTAGGAAAGAAAGCCCCGTTCTATGAAAGAGCAACACGTGCTCTCCAACACCGAGCGGTCTCTCCAGCCCTGATTTTTTACTAGTTTTGACGAGAACAGCTCCAAGGTGTCCCCTGTGATCTCATGTTGAAATGTAGCCCGAATGCTTTCGTGTGTGTGTGTGTGTGTGTGTGTGTGTGTGTGTGTGTGTGTGTGGTGTCTGAGGAAGTAAGTCGTTGGATCCCTGGAACTGGACTTCCATGTGGCTGAGCGACTGTGTGTGTGTGCTGGGAATGGACACTAGGTCCCCTGCAAGACAACAGGTGCTCTTAAGCAGCCCTGTCTCATTCTGGGTTCTCTATTGTTTAGTGACAGCATTTCTCTGTGTATCCCTGGCTGTCTGAAATGGGCTGAACTTAGAGAGATCCACCTGCCTCTTCTTTCCCAGTGGTGAGATTAAAGGCGTGTGCGTATGCATATTTTTTTTTTTTTGAAGTATGACTCTTCAAACTTTGTGCTTTTCTTGGTTTTCTGTGTGTGCATGTGAGGGTATACCCCAGCATAGTTCTGTAGTATTGCTTTAAATTTTTACTTGCATGTGTGTGGAGTTGGTTTGTTTTTGCCTTTATTTGGGGGGTAGAGGAGAGGAGGGGCAAGATGTCACTTTATAGCCTGGAACTCTATGTAGACTAGGCTGCCTCTGAACTGACAGATCTGCTGGCCTATGCCTCTTGAATTCTGGGATTGAGGTGAATGTTACACCCGGCAATGTTTTGACATGACTTAATATTTCCGAGAACATGTTAGTAGCAAAGTCCATTTTCCTTTCTCCGTCCTGGAGTGTTTTATAACAGAGTTGTGTGCCTGGCTGGCGTCGGGCTCTTACTTCTCCTAACTCAGTGTCCCGAGCGCTGGGATTGCACGGACACCAACACGTGTTGATCCCACCAGGCGAGAATAAGACCATCACCAAACTTTTGAAGCCGATTTGAAGCAAGCTTTGTTTTCTCTGCCACTTAAAGAGTCAAAAGGCAGGAAACATCTCCAGTCCTACGGGGAGCAGCACGGAAAGTTGGAAACATGGCAGTCATGAACAGCCAGCATCAGCCAGTCAGAAGGTTTTTTTACTAGGGTTGAGGAAATGAATGCAGAAAGCCCAGAGAGACAGGGGGACTCTGGAAGCTGAAGGTGAGCCTCTCCTTGAAGGCTATTTTTTTCCCCCTTTTTGAAGTCTTTGAAGGGTTTTCTGTTAATCCCATGGAGCAAGAATAAGACCACTAGCACAATTTTTGAGTCAAATTTGGCCAGGATGATGGATAGTGACCACCATGTCTATACCCGGGATTCCCAGAGTATGGCACCAAATTACATTAGTCAGAGATTTATAAAGGCAAGACCGACAAGGCCTCAACCTTCCTGCCTTCAACCAGTTGGGGACAGGCGTGCATCTTGACATACTAATTCTTCCTGCCTATGTGCCTCCTAGCTAGGTATGATCAAGCATATCCTGTGAAGTTGGGGCAACCAACCATGTTTACAGACGTGGGAACACGTGGTGTGTTATCTTCCATGAACCACAGCCCCAACATACTAGGAACTTGTGGGTCCTTGGGCAAGTGAGGCTTGCAAGTTAGATTTTTTGTTTTTATAGATTTTTTTTTTCTTTTTTGGTTTTTCGAGACAGGGTTTCTCCGCAGGTTTGGAGGCTGTCCTGGAACTCTTTGAAGACCAGGCTGGCCTCAAACTCACAGAGATCCGCCTGCCTCCTGGGATTAAAGGCAAGCACCACCACTGCCCGGCTTTATAGATTTCTTAAGCATAGCAATTTGAACTTAGAACACAACTTTAGTCCTCGCACACGCTTAGCTGTTTTCAGTTCTCAATACTGCCTTACCTTGATCTGTCAAGGCAGCAGAAATGCCTAAGTCTTGACAGATCAAGGATATTGTGCTGTGGTATATACCTTTAGTCCCAGCATTGTAAAAGCAGAAGTAGGCAGATCTCTCTGAGTTTGAGGCCCCCGTCTACATAGTAAGTTCCAGTTAGGGCTGTGTAGAGAGAGACCCTGTCTCAAAGCAAGCACCAACAAATAAATACATAAATATCAAAGACTTTAATCAAATGCCAAATGACTTAAAGCAAATGCTAAGATCTCCTAATAATGTTATTTCAATTAGGTTTTAATTGCCCATTTGTGTGTGAGTATTGACCCAGTACTGTTTCAACAAGTACTTTCGAGAAAATTGAGAGAATGAACACAGGCTGGCCCTTGAGCTCTGAGTTTCAGCTAACTGCTAGGGGTACAACCCAAGGACAGAACTCCGCTGAGGTTCCTTCCACAGGGACGGGATGAAGCCTCAGTGTGAGCCTGAGGAGGTGAGGCTTGACTGACCTTCCTTTTCTCCAAAAGGCGTGGCCATGAGAACCTGCCGAGCCACATCTATACCACCAACAGCTGTCCGTGCCTCAACCACAGCCCAGAATCCTTTCACTCTAGAAACTCCAATCCTGCAGCCGCCAATCAGAACAACCCCTGAGGAGGAAGTGCCACCTAACAGGCCCTTCTCACCCTTCTGGTTCCTTCATAGCCCTTTAGAAACAAAAGTGTTGCCAGGTGGTGGTGGCTCACGCCTTTAATCCCAGCACTCAAGAGGCAGAGGCAGGCGGATTCTCTGTGAGTTCGAGGCCAGCCTGGTCTACAGAGTGAGTGCCAGGATAGGCTCCAAAGCTACACAGAGAAACCCTGTCTCAAAAAAAAAAAAAAAAAAAAAAAAAAAAAAAAAAAAAAAAGAAGAAAGAAAAGGAAAAAGAAGTGTTAAAATTCTCCTTCAATACAAGGCCAGACTTTGTGACAGTCCTGATCTCACTGACCACCCTTTAGTTATCCTCTATTTAAATTGTTATTTGATTAATCGCAGTTTCCTCTTCTAGGTTTTAGTCTTCTTAAATAAACAAGTAAGAGAAGCCAGGCGCGGTGGTGCAGACCTCTGGGTTCCTAGTCTTTTTTTTTTTCTATAATTTACTTATTTTTATTTTGTGTGTATTGGTGTTTTGCCTGCGAGTATGCATTTGTGAGGGGTCACATCCCCTAGAGGTGAGTTATAGGCAGTTGTGAGTCACCATGTGGTTGCTGGGAATTGAACTCAGGACCTCTGGAAGGGCAGCCAGTGCTCTTAACCTCTGAGCCATCTCTCCAGCCCCCCTCTTAGTAAAGATAGAGAGACAGATAGATAAGGGAAGCCAGATGTGGTGGTACACACCTTTAATCTCTACACTTGGGAGCCAGTCAGGCAGATCTCTGATTTCAAGGCCAGTCTGCTCTACAGCAAGTTCCAGGACAGCCAGGGCTACAATGTAAGTCCCGCCCTCAAATAAATAAGTAACCAGGGGTGGGGCTGCTACTGGAGAGATAGCCCTGTGGTCAGAAATGCTTTCTTCTCCCCGAGGACAAAGTGCAGCTCCCAGCACCTAGTCCTTGTAGCCTATAGCTGCCAGTAACTTCCGCTCCTAGGGATCCAATTCCCATTGCCCCTGGAGGCAAGCCTATGCATGCCCACTCTTGCTCATAAACACTAATGTAAATTAAAATAAAATCTACAGAGAAAAAAATAAAATGAAACAAAAACAACTTAGGGGCTTGTGAGACGGTTCCAGAGGGAAAGGTGCTAGCCACCAAGCCTGACAACCTGCATGCTAGCAGATTCATGTAACCCTCCTTCCCAACTGTGAGCATACCTAAAATGAAAAGTATAAAGAGAATTGCAAAGAAAATTATATATATATATATATATATATATATATATGTATATATATATATATATATATATATATATATATGTATATGGAATAGACTAGAAAGAAAGCTCAAAGCCAATTTCCCAGGGTTGGTAAGAAGCTGCCAGGAGAAAACTTATGCAAAGCCATGTTTGAGCCTGAGTGGGGTTGACCTGTTTGTTCCACTAATGGAGGCCATAGAGCAAGTTCATGTACACAGTAGCTTCATGCTGGAAGGGATGTGGGTTGGAGAACCAACAAGAAAAGACAACGTGTCAGGAAAAGTGCACCCAGTCTTTGGCCAGGAGTGCAAAGACAGGCTACTTTTCCAAGTAAGAAGAGAGGCTCTGCAGGCTGCCTGAGGGATGCTGGGGAGTGTGTCTGTGTGGATGAAGTCTAGGGCGGACAGCTTCAGACACTCAATGTCCCCTCATCTTAGAATCTCCTCAGGGGACTCGGATTGCGTAGGGGTTGAGAATTCCAGGTGAAAGAAGGTAAGAACTACTCTTGGGCTGATGACTGACAAGCCCAGTTGGATCAACCCTGAAAAGGATTTACTTATTTTATGTGCATGAATCTTTGGTGCCTGTATAAAAGTGGACTCGAGTGTGCCTGGGGGGACCAGAAGAGGGCAACAGATGCCCTGGAAACAGATGCACCGTGGCATCTGAACCTGGGTCCTGTGCAAGAGTAGCCGTTAGACCTGAGGAAAACCTAACTCTGGCAACCAACTGGCTGCCACTCCCAAAGCCGGGATTCCAGAGAGCAGTACCTCATTGGCATTTGAGGTCCCTGTCACTGGGAGGAGTTATAGGGTTGATAGAAAACAGCTGTGGAGATCATTGGCTGCTAGCACCTGGACAGAAGAGTCCGGGGGGGGGCGGGGGGAACTCAGGGCTCAAACACCTGGGGGAGTCGGCTCAAGGCTGCCTGTGGGGTAGATAAGTGCAAGAATATGTCATGGGGCAGGGAAGTCAACCAGGTGTCTGGGAAGACACTTTTTCCTAAGGCAAAGGGGCAATCATAGGTTCAAGAAGCAAAGGGGGTAGGCATACATCATCGGGTCACAAGCTCGGCATAGGTTGAAAAGCATGGTTGGCAGGATCTGTTAGGTTTAGGAGACAGAAACTTAACTCTTGTAAGGTCTGCAGACTTAAGTAACAATGTGTAACAATGTGCCTTGTGTTTCGGTTTCACACACCAAGCCTCTGAGCCATCTCTCTCGAGCCTCTGGATCAGCTCTTTAACCAGTAAGAAAGGACACAAGTAACAGAACCCAGAGTTTAAAACATCAATTCCCTGCTGGACGGTGGTGGCACACCCCTTTAGTCCTACCATCTGGAAGGCAGAGGCAAGAGGATCTCTGGGAGTTCAAGGCCAGCCTGCTCTACAGAGTGAGTTCCAGGCCAGCCTGAGCTACACAGAGAAACTCTGTCTCAGAAAAAAAAAAATCAATTCTCCACCTAGACCTGGAATTTAGATTGCAGTCCCCAAACTGCCTTAATGGGCCTCAGTGTAGACGAGAAATGCCCAGTCTCTAAAGATTGACAAAGTTGAAGTTTACTCTTCCAGGGCTACCTGGATGGATCCCTATATGGGATCACAGCCCTGTGTTCCAGTTTGTGACGTACACCCTGGGACAATCAAGCAATCCGGTGAGGGATCGCTCAGAATTCACTTGCTAGGGCATCCTGAGATGCTCCTGCAGTGTGGAGAGCAAGGCAGAAGAACTCGGCAGACCCTACCCAAGGTTTGAGGGGGTCACTTGAAGTGTCTCAGACTTCCTCCTCTCCTGCCTTCCTGTCCTGGTCAATACAGGGTAAACCAGTTTGTGCAGACCTGACCAACCCCTCCAGGAACTTTGCAAGGAATCACCAGACGGCTGATCCGAAACTATTTATAGTTACAGAGACACCCATTTTCACTGGATGAACAAATTTAATTTTTCATACAATATATTGGTCATGTTATTTCCCCACCACAAACAAACTCCCCCCAGATCTCACCCCCACCCAACTTCATATACCTTCTGTTTATTAAAAAAAAAAAAAAAGTAGGTGTATAAACACACCACCACAACCACCGTTATCAACAACAAAAGCCCATGTAGTCCCTTTTGTGTAGACCAATAGTTCCTGCCATGGGGTGTGGTATATCCAGGCCTGGGGTGTGGTGAAGCTTTTTTTTTTTTTTTAAAGCTTGGCCAATCAAAATGGATGTTTCCATGGTTACAAAGCGTATTGGGCGGGCCTTTTATAGCATTGCCAGCAAAAGACTTTTCAAAAAGTTCCTGGTTGAGTTTACCCAGTTGCACAGAAAACCGGTATCACATCGAGTAGTAGCCCAGAGCAGGAAGTTGCCAAAGAAGAGCCTTGTCTTCTGGTACCAAGGTGTGTCTGAAGTCTGTGACACCTCTGTGTTGACCCGCTGTGTGCCTGGTTCAAAGATCCCTGTCCCGGGGCTGGAGAGATGGCTGAGAGGTTAAGAGCACTGGCTGCTCTTCCAGAGGACCTGAGTTCAATTCCCAGCAACCACATGGTAGCTCACAACCATCCATAATGAGATCTGGTGTCCTCTTCTGGCGTGCAGACATATATAGAGGCAGAATGTTGTATACATAATAAATAAAATCTTAAAAAAAAAAGATCCCTGTCCCCAGCTGGCTAGCAGACCCAGCCGGCCACCTAAGCCAGGACCCCAGACCCAAGTAAGTGCCACGTAAGTCCCAGGCCTACACGAATACAAGAGCACCGGGAGGGAGCCCTGGGGTCCTGAGCCTGCAGAGCAGGGCAGGGCAGGGGATCCTATACTGTGTGGTACCCGGGCTCCATCGTGGATTACTAGATTCTCCTTTCTGATACCCGTGGTGCTAGGGGGAGCCCATCTTGAGCATCTCTATGGAGTGTACCTCCAAAGGCTTGCAGGCAGGAAGAGCCAAGTGAATGTTGACAATGTGTGTAGATGGTCCCCAAGCCCATGTGCCTTGGCATAGGACAATGGCACAAATCTGGTCATACGGAGTAAGATCGTCTATTATAGCCATCCGTATGAACAATGGCCATCTTGGAGATGGCTGGAGTGCCACAGAGAGGGGCTTCATATGAACTCAGATCTCTTCATTGTGGCAGGGCTCTGTGACCTTTAAGGACGTGGCTGTCTACTTCTCGGAGGAAGAATGGGCCCTTCTGGATGACTCTCAGAGGCTCCTGCACCGCCAAATAATGATGGAGACCTTCCTTATCATGGCGTCACTGGGTAAGGGCATCCCATCTCGTCAGAACATGTCCGATGGGCTTGGCTTCTTTTCCACAGGAAAAGGGCTGTGTTTTCCCAAAGCTATGCCATGTTCCGTGAGTCTTTTCCTACCGTCCTGGAGCATAGGATGCAGGCGATAAGCCTGGCCATGGGCCATTTCCACCTTCTCTTGCTCTTGAGTACGGAAAGGTCCACAGGAAGCAGTGTGGGGTCGGGAGTCATAGCAGAGGTCAACTTGATGGCTCTCAAGGCCTGGTTGTTAAGAATAATGTGCGTGGGGAACCTTGGCGGATTCCACGGCAGGCGAAGGTGGCCTAGGCGGAGGGACAAACACGCCAGGCAGACAGAGCTTAGGGAGAAGTTTTATTAGAAAGGGAAGGGGGGAACTAAAGACAAAGGAGGTAAAAAGACAGAGAGAGAGAGAGAGAGAGAGAGAGAGAGAGAGAGAGGAGGGAGACAGGAAAAGTCCTATTTGCTGAGAGAGAGAGAGAGAGAGAGAGAGAGAGAGAGAGAGAGAGAGAGAAGAGGGAGACAGGAAAAGTCCTATTTGCCCCAGAGGAATAGCAGGAGGGGGGATAAAGCAGTGGGAAAGAAAAGAGCGGGCAAAGAGAGCGTAAATGGGTGGGGGGTCTTTCTTTTAAAGGGTCCTTTGCACCTGGACTGACCAGGGTCCTGCCTGAGTGCATTCAGCCAGGTGACAGGGGCAGGCCAGCATAGTGCCTGAATCCTTATACTGGTGACACTGTAAATAACACGGCATTCCTGTGACCCACCTACTGCTTTCTTCCTCCGAGTGACACACACTGAGTGTGCCTGTGGCATTGCCTGTTACACGGATGTGATCGCTGTTTGATGGGTTCTTCTTGCAAGCCCACTCCTCCTAGGATCTTTCTTACTAGTTCCCTTCCCGCGGATTCTCATGGTTTGCACCACTCCGTTCTATCTAGTATGGAATGTTCACTTGTCCTGTGTTTGCCTGTAGGACTTGTTCCTTCTGAGACCCGTGCCATCACTCAGCAGGAGTCTTCGGGAGATTCCGTCACCCCTGCACTGAGATTCCTGACTCCAGGTATGCGGACAGGCACTTGGGAGGGTGGATGTGGCTTATATACGCACTCAGAATGAGTTCATAGGAAGTGTCTTTCTACTGGGTCTGATGTTTTGGTGCCAAGGCAAAGGATAATGACAGATTCCATCTCGGTTTTCCCTGTTAAACCAAAGCCGTTTTCTCATAGCACCTTTATTTGTGCTAGCGGGTGCAATTCCCTGAGCAGTCCTCGAATGCAGGTTCTTTGGTTATCATGCCTTATGGGCCTAGATCGCCTTCTGTGCTGCGTTCCGAGTCTCCAGTAGCTGAGGCTTACTGAAAGCCACATGCCCCTAGAAAACGACGATCTTGACAATGTCAGCATGCTAATAGGCCCTTATCACCCCGAACTAGCCCCATTATCTGTGAAAAAAAAAAAAATCGCACCGTTGGTCGCAATATGCGCTGTCTGTCACTCCATATTCTCTGTTCCATTCATTAGTATTTCTCTGTGTTCAGGATGTGAGAGCAGAGAGGAGAGCGAGACGTCACCCGTTGGGCAGAGTACTTCTGCAGAAGGGGTTAACGCGGCCACCCTTGGACAGCAGAAGCAGGGACGTGATGACCAACCCGTCCAAAGAGCACGGGTGGTCAGGATCCCAGCCGTGAAGAGCAGCAGAAGCGACCCATCGGAGACAATTTCACGAGGCACAGACAACGGGATGGACTCCCTGGACGCCTCAAGTCCTCTTGAGTCTCAGGTGACCCCCAGCGCTGGGCAGCCACACAGATCTTCCGAGGACGCCGAGGCCACTCACTCCGAGGACGGAAAGTACAAGTGTAGTGACTGTGGCAAAATCTTTAGTCACAAATTCCGGTTCATTCGACACCGGAAGATACACACTGGAGAAAGGCCTTTTAAGTGCGGTCAGTGTGGGAAGTCCTTTGGCCAAAACGAGCATCTCGCGGTTCACTTGCGAATCCACACTGGAGAAAAGCGTTTCCAATGCAGCGAGTGCGGGAAAGCTTTCCGTTACAAGAGATCGCTCGTTCATCATCTGAACGCTCACAGTGGGAAGACGCCCTACGCGTGTAGCCAGTGTGGGAAGTCCTACAGGAACAAATCCAGCCTGGTTTGTCACTATCGGGTCCACACCGGGGAGGCGCCCTTTGTGTGCACTCAGTGCGGGGAAGCGTACAGGAACAGAGTCAGCCTGGCGAGTCACTATCGATTTCATACCGGAGAAAAGCCCCACAAGTGCCATCAGTGCGGGAAGTCATTTCGGGAGAAATCCAGCCTTTTGTATCACGGCCGAGTGCACAACGACGAAAGGCCTTTCCGGTGCCCTGAATGTGGGAAGTGCTTCACCCAAAATCGTCACCTGGTCAAACACCAAAAAATCCATAGCACAGCTTTCGCGTGCGATGAGTGTGGGAGAGTCTTCACCTCGGATTACAACCTCGTTAGACATAAGAGAGTTCACGTCACAAGCAAGCAATACGAGTGTCGGGAATGCGACAAAGTGTATTGCCACAGCTCCGGGCTCTATAAACATCAGAAGACTCACAACAGATAAAAACGTCCACGAGAGCCACCGAGGCGGGAAGTCCTTTAGTCATTTAATTGAAACATTTAAAGATCACAGGAAATAAAAAAAAAAAAAAAAACTTGAGAGCTTTTCTCAGACCAGCACTTGATGGAACCCTCATCTGAGGAACTGCTTGCCGGTAGTTAACTTGGGGAGCCAGCCACAACTGGCCAGTGTGCAGATAGTGAGAGACTTGGCATCACTAAGCCCTAAATAGGATGTCTTCTTCAAACCCTCCTCTCAAGGCTCAAGGATCTCTGGCAAAAAGATTATATGAGGGTTTTTGACCCACAGAAACGGCTGACCTGAGCAAGGGGGAGCTCTTGGTCCCCAGACTGATAGCTGGGAAACCAGCATGGGACTGATCCAGACCCCATGAACGTGGGTGTCAGTGAGGAGACCTCGGAAATCTATGGGGCCTCTTGTAGTAGATCAGTACTTATCCCTAGCATAGGAATGGACTTTGGGAGCCCATCCCACATAGAGGAATACTCCCTGAGCCTAGACACACGGGGGTGGGCCTAGGCCCTATCCCAAAGGATACAATAGACTCTGATGACACCCTATGGAAGGCCTCACCATCCAGGGGGAGCAGAAAGGGTATGGGATAGGTAGGGTGTTAGTTGGAGGGCTGCAGGGGAGGAGGGGAGGGAAAGGGAACTGGGATTGACACGTAAAACAATCTTGTTTCTAATTCAAATTTAAAAATGGGGAAAAAATAAGATTGTATGAGCCAGACATAGTGGATAACTCCTAGGAAAGAGAGGCTACAGGCAGTAGGACTCATATAGATATGAACCCACAGAGACTGGCAGCATGCACAAAACAGGTTCAAACCAGATGAGATCCTAGTACTGACGAGGGGAAGTGCACACAAAATCCCATTTCTAACCAAGAAGAAAGTGACACATGCTGGGAAAGGTAAAATCAACTTTTCTCCAATGGACAGTCGTTAGGTCTGTCAACCACGCCCTAGGGCAAACCCTTTGCTTAGGAGTAGATGGCCAACAGAAAAACAGACTGTGCGTGCATTCATTCATGTGCATGCAAACACATGTGTGTTTTGTATTGCTTTGGTGTGGTTTTTTGTTGTTTTTTTTTTTGTTTGTTTGGTCTTTTTATTTAAAAACTGTTTATTTTTTTAATATTTTATTTATTTATTATGTATACAACATTCTGCTTCCATATATGTCTGCACACAAGAAGAGGGCGCCAGATCTCATTACAGATGGCTGTGAGCCACCATGTGGTTGCTGGGAATTGAACTCAGGACCTCTGGAAGAGCAGTCGGTGCTCTTAACCTCTGAGCCATCTCTCCAGCCCCTGTTTAGTCTTTTTTTTTTTTTCTTTTAATTTTTTTCAGAGAACATGAAGTTGGGCAGGTTGGAGGTGTGAAGACTCTGGGAGGAGTTGGGTGAGGGGAAAGAATATGATCAAACTACAATACACGAAAAATTTTAAATAAAAATGATACATTGTATCGCATTGCAATGTGATACAAGAATGATACATTGTGTAAATAAATTTTACACAATGGAGTGCTACTGGGGGGGGGGACAATGGAATCTTGAAATTCCAAGACTAATGGATGGAACTGGAAGAAACCATTCTGAGGGAGGTAACACAGTCACAAAATGACAAACATGGTTTATACTCACTCATATATGGATTTTAGACATAGAGTAAAGGATTACCAGGCCACAATCCACACCGCCAGAGAAGCTAGAAAACAAGGAGGACTCTAAGCGAGACATACATGGAGAACTGAAGAGATAGCTCAGCGGTTAAGAGCACTGACTGCTCTTCCAGAAGAGGCGGGTTCAATTCCCAGCACTCTTGTGGGAGCTCCAAACCGTCTGTAACTCCAACTCCAGGGTATTCAATACCCTCACAGAGATGTGCAAGAAAAAAAACAAAACAAAACAAAACAAAAAAACACTAATGCACATAAAGTAAATCATAGAAAAGAGAGACATACATGGTCCCCTGGAGAAGGGGAAAGGGACAAGATCTCCTGAGCAAATTGGGAGGATGGGGCAGGGGAGAGGGAGAATGAGAAGGGGAGAAGAGGACGGGTTAGGAGGACATGAGGGAGCAGGAAGGTTGAGTTGGGGGAAGAATAGAGGAGAGCAAGATAAGAGATGTCATAATAGAGGGAGCCATTGTAGGTTTACAGAGAAATCAGGCACTAGGGAAAGGTCTGGAGATCTACAAGGATGACACCAACTAACGATCCAAGCAACAGAGGAGAGGCAACCTTAAATGCCCTCCCCTGATAATGAGATTCATGTGTGACTTATATCCCATCCTAGAGCCTTCACCCAGCAGCTGAAGTAGAAGCAGACACCCACAGCTACATAATGAACTGAACTGGAATCCAGTTGCAGAGAAGGATGAGTGATGAGCTACGTGGTCAAGACCAGGCTGGTGAAACCCACAGAAACAGCTGACCTGAACAAGGGGGAGCTCTTGGTCCCCAGACTGATAGCTGGGAAACCAGCATGGGACTGATCCAGACCCCATGAACGTGGGTGTCAGTGAGGAGACCTCGGAAATCTATGGGGCCTTTTGTAGTAGATCAGTACTTATCCCTACCATAGGGAATGGACTTTGAGAGCCCATTCCACATAGAGGAATACTCCCTGAGCCAAGACACACGGGGGTGGGCCTAGGCCCTATCCCAAGGGATACAATAGACTTTGAAGACCCCCCCCCATGGAAGGCCTCACCCTCCCTGGGGAGCAGATATGGTATGGGATAGGTAGGGTGTTAGTGGGGGGAGGAGGGGAGGTGTGGGGGACTGGTATTAACATGTAAAACAATTTTGTTTCTGATTTAAATAAAAATGGAGAAAAAATTTTAAAAGATTTATTTATGTACTTTATGTATGTGAGCTTTTCCCTGCATGCGTGTTTGAACATCCTATGCATGCCTGATACTGGAAGAAGTTGACCCCGTTGTTGGAAGCCCTGCAAGTGGACTTCCGTACAACTGAGAGCCATCATACGGATTCTTGGAATGATACCCAGGTCCTCTGCTAGAAACCAACTAATCGTAAGCACCGAGCCATCTCCTCAGCCCCATAATACCTGTTTTCTTTAAGGATATATGCCATCAAATTTTGTGGTGTGTATTCATTCATTTGGCCATTTCTTTGTGTGCTTATTTTTTAAACGTAGTTGCATATTATCGTTCTGAAATTTCTTTCTTTGCTTATGTTGTTTTGACAACAGGCTCCCAGTGTGTTGGCCTGGAGCTCTCTGCAGAACAGGATGGTCTCAAAGCTCAAAGAGATCCACGTGCCTAAGCCTTCCAAGTGCTGGGATGAAAGGTTTGGTGTCTCAAATCCTTGAAGCTCATAGCAAAGTCCCCGGAGCACTGGGGTTGTACGTAAACTATCACATCCAATTGTTTTCAGTTTTCAATTCCACCTCACCTTGATCCGTCAAGGTGTGGGCATTCCTCCTGCCTTTGTAATTCATTGACTATGTCTCTACCTGTGAAAGTCTAGCCATATTTATATCAAATATGACAGTGCTCCTGCCGTTAGGACAGAAGATGTGACATAGAAAGTTCTGGTATCAAGCTGGGTATCCCTACCTGGGAAGCAGAAAGGATATGTAATAGGTAGGGTTTTAGTTGGGGGGGGGTGGTAGGGGAGGAGGGGAGGGAGTGGGAACTGGGATTGACATGTACAACAATCTTGTTTATAATTCAAATAAAAAAGATGGAAAAAAGTGATGCTTAGAAAAAATAATATTTAAAAATGCATCATGTCCTCCAAAGCTACACAGAGAAACCCTGTCTTGAAGAAAAAAAAAAAGTTTTACCTAACTTCTTGAACAAAATGAAATCCAATCCAGGAACAATGGCATACACCTGGGGACCCAGCTCAGCTACTCAAGGAGGCTGAGGCAGGAGGATGGCTGGAATCCAGGAGTTTGAGCGCGATAATAACAAGAGCAGTGCTGCTATGGTGGTGCACACCTTTAGTCCTGGCACTCAGAGGGCAGAGACAGGCAAATCCCTGAGTTCAAGGCTATCCTGGCCTACAGAGTGAGTTCCAGGATAGCCAGGGATACCCAGAGAAACCCTGTCTCGAAAAACCAAAATGAAAGAAAGCCAAAAGTGTAGGGAAAAGGCTACATGTTGTTAGATTTGATAAAGTATAGAAACTAAAAAAACATTATGAAAGGACACAGTAGAACAAAAAAGCAACCAATGGACAAAAAAATATTTGAAAAGGTATGTCTAATAGGCAGATAATACCCAGAATGTGAGTGTGTGTGTGTGTGTGTGTGTGTGTGTGTGTGTGTGTGTGTGTGCTGACTTTATTTGTATTTATTTATTATGTATACAGCATTCTGCTGGCATGTCTGCCCACACGCCAGAAGAGGGCACCAGATCTCATTATAGATGTCTGTGAGTCACCATGTGGTTGTGGGGGGCGGGAGGCGGGGGATTTGAGCTTAGGACCTCTGGAAAGATCAGCCAGTGCTCTTAACCTCTGAGCCATCTCTCCAGCCACTCCCCACCCGCGCCAACATATATTTTAAATCCCTCCAATTGAAAAGCAGGGTGCTGGAGAGATGACTTAGTGGTTTTGAGTTTTAAAGACGGAGTCTTACTGTGTAGTCTTTGCTGCTCTGGAACTCAGTTTGTAGACTAGGCTGGAGTTGAATTAATAGAGATTCACCTGCCTCTGACCCTTGAGTGCTGGAATTAAAGCATGCATCACCATGCCCAGCTTTTGTTTTGTTTTTGTGAGACAGGGTTTCTCCTGTGTTACCCTGGCTGTCCAGGAACTCATTCTGCAGACAAGGTTGGCTTCAAACTCAGAGATCCACCTGCCTCTGCTTCCTGAGTGCTGGGATTAAAAGTGTGTGCTACCACCAGTTCAGCCATGCCCAGCCTTTAAAATATCTTTATTAATTTTATGTTGATTAATTTAAATATTTTATTGTGTGTTTAGGTAGTTTGCATACATGTATTTCTGTGTGCCACTCAAAGGCCTTGTGCCTATGAAGGCCAGAAGGAGTTACAGAAAGTTGTAAGCTACCATGGTGCTGGGGATTAGACCAGGACCTTTGAAAGAACAGCCAGTGCTCTGAACTGCTGAACCATCTCCAGCCCCTAAAGAGTATTATTTTTGGTGGTATTGTTTTTGTTTTTGAAGAAGGGGTTTCTCTGAGTAGCCTTAGCTGTCCTGGAACTTGATCTGTAGACCAGGCTGGCCTTGAACTCAGAGATGTGCCTGCCTCTGCCTCCTGAGTGCTGGGATTAAAGGCGTGTGCCACCACTGCCTAGCATAATAATGTACTTTAATTTTTTTTTCCTTAAGTATCCCATTACTTTCTACAATTCCTCTCTTTGGGAGCAATATGGGAAAATCTCATCTTAGCCACTAGCTCTGAAGCGACACCAGGTCTGGAAACTAGACACCACGAAGCCCTTTATTCTCACATCCGAGAACCCTGCCTTCCTCCGTCACAGGGCATTCTTTGTCTCTATTTCTCCTCCCCCCCGGAATCCTGGTGCTTTCCTTCATAACTGCTCCATGTTAGGCATTCTGTTGCAGCAACACAAAAGCAAGCTAATGCAAACCCTAAAACTACAATGCACGGATCATCACAAATAGCTTGGCTGGTGAAGCCCATCTGCTGCCAAGTCTGATGGCCTGAGTTTGATCCCCAGCTCTCACATGGCAGGAGAAGGCAACGGAGTTCTGTTGCCTTTGTCGCTTGTCTTCTGACCTCTCTGCATAATGACACGTCCTTCTTTCACATGGGTCCCAGAGATCACACTCGGGTCAGTGGGCCTGGCGGCAAGCGCCTTCACCTGCTGAGCTGTCTTGCCATAGATAGCCTCAACAAGTTTTTGAAAGGGCGGGGCTACAGCAGAGTAGAGCGCTTGCCTGGCATGTGCAAGGCCATAGGTTCAATCCCCATTATAGAAACAAACAAACAAAAAAACACGGAAAGATGTCCATCGCTTGTCATCGTGGAACACTGCAAGCAAAAGGAAAAGTGACAAATCTGCTCAACGAGACAGCTACGTCTCAAAACATCGACAATGCCAACTGCTAATAAGAAATGGGGAGGGCTGCCATTTGCTGCTTGCCGCAGTTCAAAGTGGTAGGCACTTGACCTTCTTCAAGTTCCATTTGTGTGTGTGTGTGTGTGTGTGTGAGTGTGTGAGTGTGTGTGTGTGAGTGTGTGTGTGTGTGTGTGTGTGTGTGTGTGTGTGAGTGTGTGTGTGTGTGTGTGTGTATGTGTGTGTGATCATGAGATCAGAGGACAACCTGCAGGATTCAGTTATCCACTACAGGGCTACAAGGGATCAAACTCAGGTACTTATGCTTGACAGCAGGTGCCTTAGCCTGCTAAGCCATCTCACTGGGCCCGCCAATGCATCTTCAAATATATGGTTGCTTGTCGGATACTTGCCCCACCACCCCCAAACACAGAGGATCGAACCTAGGACCTCACGCATGCTGGTCAAGTTCTGTCTTTGAGGTACATCTGCCGGTGGTGGACTAGCCACTTCCGACAACAACTTGGCAGTTTACCCAGATTAAACACACGTTTGATATATTCCTTGATAGATACTGCTCCTTGGCATGAAAAACTCTTCCAGAGAGAAACTGCACGCAAATATACGTAGCGGGTTTATTCACGACTGCCAAATTCTGAAAACAACTAATACATTTTCAGTTGGTGAATGGGATAAAATGCAGCCAGCACGTAACACACAATAAAATGTTATTCTCTCTGAACTTGAAGCCAAATCCTGCAACAGCCTTATCTGTAATAGCCAAAGCTATAAGCGACTAGAACACCCGTTAACTGAATGGATTTTAAACACGTAGCATACAATGGGGCGCTGGCTGGTCAGCAATACAAATCAACACCACTGAGTCATGCAACATGTGTGTGTGCACGCCAGAACACTGTTTCCCCATGAGAATACTAACCAAATTTCACTGCTACAGTCTACAAAACGCGTGCTGATGTCTGTGGATAGGGGACAGGAAGAGATGGCAGAGATAGGAAGGAACACGGGTCCTTGGTTGTGTGGGATATGCACGTTATCTTTTAGGTTTGTTTTTGGTTTTCTGGTTTTGGTTTTCTGTAAGTCCCGGGGTTGGACTTAAAGGTGATTGTGTGCCAACCAATATGGGTGTTGTGAACGAAACCCAGGTCTTCTAGGACAGATAGTGATCTTAACCATTGAGCCATACATTCTTCAGCCCCGACACATGATCCTGAATACGATGAGTTCACAGGGGTATCCAGATGCTGAAAAAGCGTACATCTTGTATTTTACATATTTGTAATGCATTGCATGTTAGCTATACATCAATAAAGTTTTGTTTTTCAAGACAGGATTTCTCTGTATGTAGCCCCGGCTGTCCTTGAGCTCACATCAAGTGCTGGAATAAAGGCGTGTGCCCCCACTGCCTGGCTAAGGTTAATGACTAATTTTCTAGAGACACAGTACTTGGATACCACTGAGAAGGGTGGCAGGCATACAAGGCAGGCATACAAGAAAGAATATTTGGGTGCTACCACAAGACGGTGGGGCTACCCACCAACCTACCTACCTACCTGGGCTGCATCATGCCAACTGATTAACAGTTAACAGTGACTTTTGAATCCAAGGGGATCCATGACATCAAAGGGACCCAATTCACACAGCTTCCAGGAGCAAATGCATTTTCACACTTCCTGTGCTGCCGTTGGAATGAACAATGAAATCACAGGTGACCCTTACACTCGAGCATATAATTTAGCAGACCAAGCTCTTTCTAGTTCGGCCTCAGCAATGGGGCACATTCTGTTAAACTAGACCAAGAACTCTCTTGTTATCTTGTGATCTTATCTGAGGCAAATAAAGATGGTGCCTATATATATCACCATAAATATGCCTATAAATAAAGATCACTCTGCGTTGGCAGAGCCCAACTTCTTTCTCAATCCACTGGACATTGCAAACAAAACTAAGCAGAATGGCTGCTGTCATATTCTTTGTCACTGAAAAGCAACAGCAATGGGCAAGACAGTTTCAAGGTGGGAACCTGGGCAAGATTACGGTCACAAGTCAACATTTTCCGGAACAAAATGCCTGGCAATCTGCAGTAGGACTCAGCTGGGATCCTTTAAGTCAAAGTTAGCTGCCTGCTTAGACTCCACTTGTGGCAGGAGAAAGAAGCCTCGGTGGGCTTTGAACACTCGTCATTCCCTGGAGGGGGACAGCAAGCAAATGTCTGCCTTTCTGGGGCAGAACGGACTGACGGAAACAGATAGATGGTAATAGCGAGAGGGAATCTATAATCTTTGGCAGTGACGCAACTCTGTGAAGAGCCCTGGGCAGTTTAGAAAGCTGAATACATCTCGTGAAAACCTTCCTACACGTGATGCTAACTGGGAATCTCCCTGACTGGATGTAAGAAACGGACCAGGGTAACCTGCAGGATGATGGTTGCTCCATAAACAGTGCTCACTGAGCTTTGCTCCAGTGTGAGTATTAGCTTAAAAATGGTAGCATCAGATTTCTCTCATTGCATAAGGCTTTTCTCTAGGATGAATATTTTTTTTTTTTTTTTGTAGACCAGGCTGGCCTAGAACACACAGAGATCCACCTCCCCCTGCCTCCCCGGTGTCGGGATTAAAGGCGAGATGCCACCATGCCCAGCTGAATCATTTTCTTGTTTTTATGCTAAAGAAGTTTAAGAGCTACAGCTAAGGGGTCACCAAAGCTGTCGCACACGGGAGCAGGCCTTTCTTCCTCCACGTGCACCTTCTGATGCTGTAGAAGATGAGAACTTCTGGTATAGGCTTTTCCGCATTCCGTGCAGACAAAAGGCTTCTCTCCGGTGTGGACCCTCTGGTGGAGGATGAGGTTAGAGTTACGACTGAAGGACTTGCCACACTCGCTGCACCCGTAAGGCCTTGCTCCCGTGTGAACTTTCTTGTGCTGAACCAGGTTGGCGCTGCTAATGTAGGCCTTCCCGCACTCGTCACACACGTAAGGCCTGGCTCCGCTGTGAACTCGCTGATGCAGGACAAGGCTGGAGTTGTGACTGAAGCATTTCCCGCATTCGCTGCAAGCGTAAGGTTTGGCTCCGGTGTGGATTCTCTGGTGCACAATGAGGTTGGAGCTGTGCCTGAAGCACTTGCCACAGTCCCGGCACTCGTAGGGCCTTTCCCCGGTGTGGATTTTCTGGTGCCTGGCAAGCATTTGTTTCTGGCCGAAGGCCTTCCCACACTGACCACACTCGTGCGGCTTTGCACCAGTGTGGATTATCTGGTGCTGAGTCAGCGTGTCTTTGCAGCCAAAGGCTTTGCCACACTTGCCGCAAACGTAGGGCCTTGCTCCCGTCGCGTGGGCCCTCTGGTGTTTCAGGAGGCTGGATGTGTGGCTGAAGAATTTCCCGCACTGGCTACACTCATAGGGCCTCGCTCCCGTGTGAATTCTCCAGTGCTCCATGAGGTGGGAACTCTGACTAAAGGATTTCCCACACTCACTGCACGTGTAGGGTTTCTCCCCGGTGTGAAACCGTTGATGCTGGGCGAGGACGTCTTTGCGGCTGAAGGCTTTGTCGCAGTCGCTGCACTTGAAAGGCCTCTCCCCTGTGTGAACTCTCTGGTGCTGAACAAGTGTGTCTTTGCGACGGAAAAGCCTCCCACATTCATGGCACGCGTAGTGGCTTTGCTTACTGTGAAATTTCTGGTGCATGGCTAGACGTGACGGGTGAGCAAAGGCCTTGCCACACTCCTTACACACATAGGGTGTCTCTCTGGTGGGGATGTCTCCGTGATTCAAAAGAGTGGGCATCTCCTTGAACACGTTCCCAACCGGCAGACACCTGAAGGGTTTCTCCTCAGTGAGAGGAATGTGACTGTCAGGAGCAGGAGAGGCGTGTGGAGAGGCTTGCCCACTGTCACTGTTGTGGACAGTCGGCCCATCACTCTCGCCTTGGTGTTCCCCAAGGCTGCAGCTCTGTGTGAGCGGCTCCGGGCACTCAGTGTTCTTGCACAGATTCGCCTCCTCGGGCGCTGTGCCCTGGGTGTGTTGCTGCAGGGGGCTGCCGCTGTCCAGCCGGTCCTTCTCGTCTTCTCTGCGTGCGCAGGGTGTCTCAACCACGTGGCCTGCATTCTTCCCCCCTGAGGCTTCTCTGTCCCCCCATCCAATGGCGTTCTCTCCGCAGCGCTGCTTCTGGTGCCCGGGAGGTTTTGCCGTGACTAAGGATCCTCTCCCATTGAGTCCGCATCTATGCGGGGCCTGCCTAGGGCACGAGCCATGGTGTTCAACCAGGTGCAGAACGCTCTGCAGGAGTGGGCCATACTTCTCCCAGGGGAGGGCTGTTCGAATCCAGAGACTTGATTCCGCAGCCCCGGCCTGCGGCGCTGCTTCTACAGAGACGCTCTCCTCACAAGGTGCCTCCCTGCTGTCTGCTCCACACCGACACCCTGAAAGCAGAGGAAAGCTAATGAGCAGCAAGTTGCCTTTGTTGTCAAGTGGCAGTTCATCAGAACGAAAGCCTAGCCGTCTGTCTGAGGGGCCAGGGGCAGGGTGAGAGCTGGGCCTTGAAGGGTCCCAGGATGGAGGTTGTCCTGTGACCTCCACTTAACGTTTTATGATCCATGCACACAAATGCACTATACATAAAATAAATTTCCAAAGGGGATGCAGACAGATCCAAGACTGCTCCAAGGTCAACTTATTAGGAACTTTCTAACAGAAACACAGCTGAGGGTGATGTCAACCAGGGATGCTCTGACTCGGTCAGTGGGAGGCACCATAAATCGCCAGGGCAAAAGTGACTTCACACAGAATCTACCTGGTTTAGATGAAGAACGTCAGGCGCGGTGGTGTTGATGAAACACTGTAATGGCTTTGTTTGTGGTACACTTACAAGTTTGTGGAAGGGGGGTGCTCACTTTTAATCACAGCATTTGGGAGGCAGAGACAAGTGAGTCTCAGTGGGTTCTAGGACAGCCTGGTCTACAAAGCAAGTTCTAAGATAGGCAGGGCCATTACACGGAGAAACCCTATCTTGAAAAAAACAAAAACAAAAACAAAAAAAACCTATGTGGAAGAATACCAGATCAGGGTAAATCTGTGTCAACCATGGTGATTTCCATCCAAGAAGGCATTGGTGGAATCAAACTGGGTACGTACATCCTATCCCTCACAAGCTCACGCACCCCCTCTTCTGCAATCTGTCCTGGGCTAGGGAAGGGTTTTAGCACTCAGTTGGCAGGTGCCACAAAGCTGTTTGTCCAGAGAATAAGCAACCAAAGAGCACACACAAAAGAACGCAGTCATTACGCAAAGGACAAGAACAATCATTTCTAAAATTAATTTATTAAAAAAAAACAAAATGTTTTTATTTGTATGTCTATAACTGTGTATATGTATGCACACCATATACATGCAGGCTCCTGCAAGGACAGAAGAGAGTCAGATCTCCTGGAACTGCAGTTAAAGGTGGCTGTAAACAGTCAAATAGCTGGGAACTGAACCCAGGTCCTGTGGACGAGACGCAAGTGCTCTTTACTGCTGGGCCTTCTCTCTAGCCACAACTATCATGTTTTTCTTGCCCACAGAAGGGACACGATTGGATAAGACATTAACTTGGGCTTGGTGACAGAACAACATAGAGATAGAACAATAAGGACTATGTAGAGACCCCGAGCGTCTCTGTCTCTGTCTCTGTCTCTGTCTCTGTCTGTCTGTCTCTCTCTCTCTCTCTCACACACACACACACACACACACACACACAGTTCTTCATAAGATACGAGGAAACGCTGGCATGAACGTGAGTTGGTATGAAGTCCTGTGGACAGCAGCTTGAAAGATGGCCACCCCTGACAGCTATCAGCTGAAACCCTGGCTCTCATGTAAGACTCTGCCCCCAGCATAGGCTGGACTTACTGACTCGGGTACAAGAAAGATGAAATAACGCTTTTGAGATCCGTCTCCCAGTCACTTACTAAAACAGGAAGTACCCATTCATGTTCTGAGGGTCACCATCCAATGGACATGACTGAGAAACACGATCCCAGCTCAACAGCCCGCATCCTTGAGAGGGGCAGATTCCTCCAAAGACAGGCCTTCAGAAGACACCAGATGGCTGCTTGACAATTTGCCTGAAACTCCATCACACTCTGAGCTAAGCATTTCCTGCAATCCAAAGGGATTAAAAATGGAGTGATAACAACCGTTTCCCCGCAAAGACAGGCTTCTCTGTGTAACAGCCCTGGCTGTGCTGGAACTTGCTTTGTACGCCAGGCTGGCTTCGAACCACGGTGCTGGGGTTAAAGGCACCACGCTCCACCACATCCAGCTATGAGATAGATAGCGTTTCAGCTGCTGAAGTCATTCCATTTGGAATCTGCCAAGCAGCAGCGTCACAGATACTTACCAAGTGTGGTCACAAGTGAAAGGTTCTCCAGCATCACACTGAGGTAGAGTAGCCTCTGCAGCTCATCCAGGAGCTCCCACTCCTCCCAGGAGAAGTCGACAAACACATCCCCAAAGGTCACACAGCCCTAGCACGATGGGAAGGGACAGTTAAGCCCACCAGACGCGTCGTCCATAGACACCACCCTTCAGTCCCTCTCATCCCTAGCCCCCTCCTCCCCGAGTCTGCCCACCTTGCAGGATGCACTAGGCCATGAAACCACCGGCGCCTACCGGATCCCCGGGTCTCGCATCCCACTGTGCCCAGACCAGCAAAGGACCAGGAAATGTGCAAAACGTTATCATCTAAACGTGGGGTCTTGGGCTTAGTGAGACGGCTCGGTGAAAGGCACTGCCTGATGATGACCTGCCGAGCTCGACGCCCAAAACCTCTCTGCAAACCTGGCTCTGACTTAAACTCCCCTTGGGCTCTGAAGCTAGTTAAGCCCGCTGCCACAGCTCTCCATCTACAGAGAATTTCCCAGGCGCCCTCGGGAAGCACACTCAACGCCACAGGCTGCGGGAGCCTGAACCACTGCTCTCTGGAGGAGGCTCCAGGGCTCTGAAACTCCACCAGCTCACTCACTTGTTACACCTGGTCCACGATTCACCCCGCCAGGGCCGAGCACCCGGCCTGGAGTCCCACCCCCCTCAGCACCCCCTGAGCGCTAATACCTCAGGAGAAGCAGCAATGAAGGCGAGAACACACACTCACACTCTCTCTCACACACACTCTCTCTCACACACACACACTCTCTCACACCCACACACACTCACACACACACACTCACTCACACACTCTCACACACACACACACACACTCACACACTCACTCACACACACACACTCACTCACACACACTCACTCTCTCTCACACACACACTCACACACTCACACACACACTCACACACACACACACACTCACACACACACTCACACACACACTCACTCACACACACACACTCACACTCACACACACACACACACTCACTCACACACACACACTCACTCACACACTCACACACACACACTCTCTCACACTCACACACACTCACACACACACTCACACACACACTCACACACACACTCACACACACACACTCACTCACACACACACACTCTCTCTCACTCACACACACTCACACACACTCTCACTCACACTCACTCTCTCTCACTCACTCACACACACACACTCACTCTCTGTCTCACACACACACACACTCACACACACTCACACTCTCTCTCTCACACACACACTCACACTCACTCTCACACACACACTCACACACACACTCACACTCACTCTCACACACACACTCACACACACACTCACACACACACACTCACACACACACTCTCTCACACACACACTCACACACTCTCTCTCACACACACACTCTCACACACACACTCACACTCTTACACACACACTCACTCACACTCACACACACACTCACACTCACACACCCTCTGGATCTGGGCGAGATCTGAGAGCCCCTCCAATCACCTGAGCTTGGTCCATCAGTGCGGCAGGCAGTGGGGGGAGGGGCTCACTCGCAAACACACCTGGGGTGCCCTCGGGTGCCCGGTGAGGAAACCCCTGCAAAGCTCAGGGGATGGCTGCAGGTACGAGCAGGATAAGATGTCACAGGGGATGGAGGAAGATGCCGTGGTCCCTCTGTCCCCCACCCCTCCGCGGAGCTCCACGGGTGGGATGCCATCTAGCAGAGGTCCCCTAAACCAGTGTGGACAGAGCCTGCACTAATGCGGACGTCACAATGGTGGCGACGGAAGTCCCGCCCTGCCCGACGGTGCTCTTGGCACACAGGACTGTGGGAAATGTAGTTTCCTCTCTGTACTCCCGCAGGCCACTGCCTGGAGAAAAGATAGAATCTTGGCCCACCGCCTCACCTTGTGTGGACTTCACTCTGATTTCTCGGGCTATTTGGGTTGATGCCGTGTCTCGAGAATCCCCAGCACAGCACTCATTCTTTAACCCTCCTGCTTCTGAGGTCCAGAAAGAGCGGCTTCGCACCTTCCAGTCTTGGGGATGGGGGTTTGAGTTCTTCAAAAATGTAGTGGACATCCCCCCCCCCCCCGTGGGGTTTCAGAGTGAAGCGATCTTCTGTTCATGGGCCCCACGTTTGGGTATCTTATTTGACAGAATACGAATAATGACACGTTGGTTATGCCAGTTCAGGGGGCTTGAGAGCGAGCGAGCGAGCGAGCTTACTGTCTAAGCACACTTGCAGCTCGTGCTGGAGACCCAAGGTGAGTTCCCAGCAAGCAGCAACACAGAAAGCTCAGCCGCCGGGGATCCTGACGCCCTCTTCCGGGAGCTGAAGGCATCGCACTCAAATGTCTACAGGCCCACACACAGATGCACGTTTAAATAATCAGAGGAACAAATCTTGAGAGCCAGGCATGCTAACACTTAACTTTACTCTTCGTAAGCACGAAGAGGACTATGAATTCCAGTCCAGCCTGGTGTACATAGCAAGTCCCAAGCCACACAGCTCTGTAATGTGAGAGATCCTCTCTCCAAAACAAGGTCTCAGTAGCTACACAGAGAAAACCTGTCTCCAAAACTACTACTACTACTAATAATAATATAAGAAGAAGAAGAAGAAAGAGGAGGAGGAGGAGAAGTGCAAAATAACAAAAACAATGTTTGGAGACTGTAGATCCATTAATTTTAATTTTTTTATTTATTTATTATTATTATTTTTTTTTTTTTTTGGTTTTTCGAGACAGGGTTTCTCTGTGGCTTTGGAGCCTATCCTGGAACTAGCTCTTGTAGACCAGGCTGGTCTCGAACTCACAGAGATCCACCTGCCTCTGCCTCCCGAGTGCTGGGATTAAAGGCGTGCGCCACCAACGCCCGGCTTATTTGAAATTTTAAGGGTTAATGATAGCACCCCAATGTTATATTACCGACTTGCCATTTTTATTAGACAACAAAATTAAATGAAGAAATGACTTTGATGCCATTAAAAGTCACAACTATATAAAAGGACTTAACAGGGCCATAGAGTGGGCTCAGTGAGTAATGGCACTGGATCCTGCAAAGGTCTCGGGTTTGATTCCCAGCACCGGTATGGAGGCTAACCACTTCCATAGGGATCGTGTGAGCGTGTGGCAGGTCAAAGCACTCATACACACAAAGAAAGAAAATAACTTTAAACACTTAAATAAAAGAACTTATAAAAACTAGGGAAAACCTTCAAGTGTTTTCCTTTGGTCCATTATCATCACATCTAGTATAGTTACTGACAGTGACTGTTTGGACAGTAGGTAGAAAACTGGCACTTGTAATCGTTCTAGAGGATAAGAGATATGCCAACCCAAACTCTTGTTTGATCAGGCATCATTGCATTGAACATCAAAATGCTGTGCATAAAACCATTAAAACAGATAATGCCGGGCAAATCATCACAAGATTATCAATTTCCTAAGGGACAATGAATTAAATCATTAAAAATCCATGACACCAGCTAACAATCTAAGCAACAGAGGAGAGGCTCCCTTAAATGCCCTCCCCTGATAATGAGATTGATGACTGACTTATAAGTCACCTGATAGCCCTCACCCAGCAGCTGGTGGAAATTAGAAGCAGACACCCTAATCACTGAACTGAACTGGAATCCAGATGCAGAGAAGGACGAGTGAAGAGCAAAGGGGTCAAGACCAGGCTGGTGAAACCCACAGAAACAGCTGATCTGAACATCGGGGAACTCTTGCTCCCCAGACTGATCACTGGGAAACCAGCATGGGACTGATCCAGACCCAAGGAACATGGGCTTCAGTGAGGGAACCTCAGAAATCTACGGGACCTCCTGTAGGAGTTCAGTACTTATCCCTAGCATAGGTGTGGACTTTGGGAGCCCATTCCACATAGAGGAATACTCCCTGAGCCAAGACACACGGGGGTGGGCCAAGGCCCTATCCCAAAGGACACGATAGACTCTGATGACCCCCTAGGGAAGGCCTCACCCTCCCTGGGGAACAGAAAGGATATGTGATAGGTAGGGTTTTAGTTGGGGGTGGTAGGGGAGGAGGGGAGGGAGAGGGAACTGGGATTGACATGTAAAACAATCTTGTTTCTAATTCAAATAAAAAATCTGCAAAAAAAAAAAAAAATCCAAGAATTCCTTACAAGTGATGATGTTGTCTATGGCAATATCACTTTTTTAAAAAGGACTTACTTTGTGTGGGTATGAGTGCTTCGCCTTCTTGTTTGTGTGCCCCATGTGTTCCTGGCACCCTCAGAAGCCAGAAAAGGCACTGGAAATCCTAGAACTGAAGTTCTAGATCAGTGGTTTTTAACCTTTGGTCATGACCCCCTTTGAAGTATTGTATCAGATATCCTGCGTATCAGATATTTTCATTAGGATCTATAAAGTAGCAAAATTACAGTTAGGAAGTAGCAACAGAATAACTGGGTGATTTGGGGGGTCACCACATCTGTATTAAAGGGTCACAGAATTAGAGGTTGAGAACCACTGGTCTAACGGTACCCCTTCCAGTAACAGCTTTGCTTGGGGTATTTTGAAATGCCGGTTTGACTGCATGGGTTTGGTGGTACCCAAAATTCTGAGACAAGGAGCACTTCAATTATTCCCAAGAATAATTGCAGGGCCACGGAGAGAAGCAGCAGGTTGGGCAGCCAGAGCTCACACAGAGCAGGCGCCTTTGGTGCTTTGAGGAAGAGTCAAGGCGAGTAAGCAAAGAAGGCAGGATTAGGGACCCCTAAACCCATTTTGGGAGGGGCTGTTCCTAGTTGCCTGATATCTAGGATGGAGAAAGCGGGTCTACTCTAGCCAATGATGAAGGAAATGGAAAGGTATAAGGCTCTTGAATCAAGTTTCGCAGAGAAACCCAGCTTTCTAGAGTGGAAACAGGAGTGGCCATCTGGGGTGAAGTCTGTATAAAAGGACAGCTGCATATAATATTGGGGACCAGATTCTCCAGCTGGCTGTCACTGCAGGGGACCTTCCTAGAGGAGGCCAGCTGCTCCTCCTCCTTTTTAATTTAAATTAAAAACAATCTTATTTTACATACCAATCCCAGTTTCCTCTTCCTCCAGGTCTCCTCTGTATTTCATATTGTCTGTTTAATTAATTTTTATCACTCTCCTTTCCCCAGATCTCAAGCTATTCCAGCTTCATGTCCAACCTGCTTCCTCACTGCTTGTCCACCAAGCTCTGCCTGCGCCCTGCCCTCCATTCTCTAACAGAACATGCTCTCCGCAACTTGTCCCTACACTGTCATTCCCTGTATAGTCAAAGTCCTTTCATTCCACAGACACTTCACAGTGGCTTCCATCACTACCACCCATACACACTAGTCTCAAAAAAAAAAAAACACTCCGTCAACCTCCCAAGTCCCTTTTATTTTTAGAGCTACATTTTGCCAACAACCTCTCTGGCTTTTCTGAGGTCTTTTTTTCTGACTTTTGTTGAGTCCTGTCTTTCTTCTTAAAGGCAATGTGTCTATTATCCATGAAGCGATTTTACTTCCCAGGATTTATCAGGCCATGGGTTTTTAGTTTTGGTTTTGATTTTTGGTTTTTTTGTTTTGTTTTGTTTTTGTTTTTTGAGACAGGGTTTCTCTGTGGCTTTGGAGGCTGTCCTGGAACTAGCTCTTGTAGACCAGGCTGGCCTCGAACTCACAGAGATCCTCCTGCCTCTGCCTCCCCAGTGCTGGGATTAAAGGCGTGCGCCACCAATGCCCGGCGAATCTTCAGGTGTTTTAACTTGCGAATATTATCAGTGTTAACATTTGTTACTGTGAAGGTATACTGGTCAGCTGGGATGCTGTCTATTTTCATATGTGATAAGCAGTGTCTAATCTATTTTTTACTCATGCTAATACTTCCTATATCCTGAAATGTGGATAATGTAAGACTAATTAATGTACTTTATGGGCAGCACCATGCCCTGTATGGGGAACTGTGGGCTGCAGGAGTAGAGAAACGGCTGGTATGAGTTAGCAGGTGCTATGTAAGATGGTTAAATGCAAGGTGGTGGCGCACGCCTTTAATCCCAGAACTTGGAAGGCACAGCCAAGCAGATTTCTGAGTTCATGGCCAGCCTGGTCTACAGAGCAAGTTCCAGAGAAACCCTGTCTTGAAAACAGCAAAATAAATAAATAAATAAAAAGAAAGAAAGAAAAAGCTATATAGCTGAAGGAAGAAAAACTATTTGATTGTTTGCAGACATCTATTTACTACTTTAAGGATTCTCAAAAATTTTAAAAATGGTTAGAAATACTTCAAATCTGTAGAAAAAAAAAGGCCCTTTCTATACACTATACCAAATACCATGTAGAAATTCAAAGTTTAAATATCCCAATGCTAATTACTAAAAAATAAAAGATAAATATCCCTAAAAATGTACAGAAGTTATAGGGTCTAAACTATAAAATAGTCATGGAGTAGGTCAAGGAATACTTAACTGAAAAGACATACCATGGCTGGGCAGCGGTGGTGCACTCCTTTAATCCCACCACTCAGGAGGTAGAAGCAGGTGAGTTCGAGGCCAGCCTGGTCTACAGACTAAGTTCCAGAACAGGCTTCAAAACTATACAGAGAAACCCTGTTTCAAAAAAGAAAAAAAAACAGACATACTATGTTGTTGAGCTGGAAGATTTGAAATGATACCAATATGTGAAAACGGGAAACATTCAGTAAGTTTCTAGATTTGTTCTCAATTTTTAAATACTGAACAGTAACGAATATGCATATTCATATATATAAACACACACACGTGTATATATATTCATATATATAAACACACACACGTGTATACATGCACACACAAACATAAGACACATGAAGGATCAAGGTCCTTTACTCCCTAAACAAAGTTCTCTCCACCCGATTAGAAATCCACTAGCAAATGCCAAAGGCTTGCAGGGCAGCACGAGGCCCTGCTTAGGCTCTTCCTGTGTCTCCTCCGATTCACAAAAATCCCTGAGCTTCAGACACTGCACTTCAGAGAGAGATAACTGCTGACGGTTTTCATGATGCAAAGCAAGCGCCGGGCATCTCTCCCACATGCTCAGCTGGAAAATAATGCTCAGTTCCTAACGTTCTCATCTGACAAACGGCAGCACGCAACACGCTTTCTCACAGCGAAGCCACTTGGCGGGTTTCTCTTTGGTATGAGTCAGCAGGTGCTATGTAAGGCGTTTTTGTGTGGAAAACATTCTCCTCGGTGGTGACATTAAGAAAAGTCCTCCCCCAATAGAAGCTCTTAGATGCTGGCAGAAGTCTGAGCACTTGTGAAAGGCCTTCCCTCATCTGCTCCTGGGACAGGGGCCGTCTCCCTGTGCATGTTTTGATGCTGGGTGAGGGACGCGGCGGCTGAAGGCCTTTCCAAACTCACGGCACTCATAGGCTTTCTCTCCAGTATGAACCATGGCGTGGCGGATGAGGTTTGCGCTCCAGCAGAAGGTTTTCCCACACTCAATACACTCAAAAGGCTTTTCCCCACTATGAAGGCGCTGGTGCCTCGTGAGTCCCGACCTACGGCTGAAGGCCTTGCCACACTCTCTGCACTCATAGGGCTTCTCTCCAGTGTGGACGCTCAAGTGGCGGATGAGGTCGCCCGGCTGCTAAAGGCTCTCCCGCACGCTCTGCACTCGCAGGGCCTCTCTCCAGTGTGGGCCCTTTTGTGCAGGATCAGAGTGGAGCAGTGCGCGAAGGCTCTGCCAGACTCGCCGCACACGTAAGGCTTCTCCCCGCTGTGGATGCGCTGGTGCCTCTTGAGGTAGGGCCTGTGCTTGAAGGCTCTGCCGCACTCGGGGCACTCAAAGGGCTCCTCCCCCGTGTGGATCACGATCACGTGTGGATCACGGCGTGGCGGATGAGGGCCGCACTCTGGAGGAAGGCTTTCCCACACTCGCTGCACTCCCCTGTGTGCGTCCGCTGGTGCCACAGGAGGTAGGACCTGTGCTTGACGGCCTGGCCGCACTCAAAGCACTCGTGCTGTGGATGACGTAGTGTCGGATGAACCCTGGCCTGTCTCGAAAAGCTTTTCCACATTCTTGGCAAACAAAAGGTTTCTCTCCGGTGTGGCTTCTGTTATGGAGGATGAAGGCTCCGCCACACCCCTGGCATTTGTCAGGCTTCTCCCCGCTGTGGATCCCCGGTGCTGGGTAAGGGGGGCCTTGCGGTTGAAGGCCTTCCCGCACTCCGCGCACTGGCCCATATGGTGCTGAAGACGGTCTGTGCTCGTGCTGAAAGCTTTCCCACACTCCGTACACCCACACGGCTTCCTCCACAGTGACTCCTCTCATGGCGAGCAAGCAGGCACTTCTTGCTAAATACCTGGCCACAATCGCGACATTTGAAGACACTTTCCTCCTCCTGAATTACAGGGTCCTTATCTGACTCATTCGAGTCTCAGTTATGGACAGCATTCCCTGAAGAGACATGCTTCTGTCTAGCCCTTGAACACATGTCTTCAGCTGTCCCTAAGCTATCATGTCCAGGCTGATTTTCCCAGGAAGCAGCATGCTCTGAGGATAAATCCCTCCTTGCAGAAAGTGTCCTTGCTGCATTTCTGAGGAACCAACTAGAACAGGAGTTTGCACTGACTGGGAGTCCTCTGAGGCTTCCCTTGTTAACTCCACCTGGTGTGAGTCTCCCTTAGATAGTGCTGGCTCACACGTGCTAAGTTCTGTGGTCTTGGTTTTCCCATTGTTACCTGAAATAAGTAACATATACCAGAGTAATAAAAACACAGGAAAAATAAAAGTGCCATGATAAAGAAAAACATCAAACTTAAGCAGTATCTTGATGTCTGGTAATCCTGGTTTGTAATCCCTTTCTTTTGTGATTCTTGAATTCCTGACTCTTAAAGGGAGACCAAATTGAAAGTGTACATGATGGGAAAGAGAGTCTACAGTAGACACTCCCGATTCCTGACTTAAAAGACAGCCTGGTCGCCAGGCGTTGGTGGCGCACGCCTTTAATTCCAGCACTAGGGAGGCAGAGGCAGGTGGATCTCTGTGAGTTCGAGACCAGCCTGGTCTATAAGACCTAGTTCAAGACAGCCTCCAAAAAAATACGAAGAAGCCCTGCCTTGGAAAACAAAACAAAACAAAACAAAAACAAAAAAAACAAAAGCTTGGTCTACAAAGCCAGTTCCAGAAGATCCAGGGCTGTTACACCGAGAGAAACCCTGTCTCGACAAACAAAAACAAAAAAGAATTCCTGACTTAGTATTTCTATAAAGGTAGCTCATTATTAGCTCCTAAACAGTAGCCCAGGGGCTAGTGAGGAGTTGGAGGGTAAAAAGAACTTCCACCAAGCCTGATGACCTGAGAGGACTGATTGCTGAAAGTTGTCCTCTGATCTTCACCCATGGTCCATGGTCCATACATACATGAATGAATGCACACACATAAAAGAAATTAAAAAAAAGTAGTAAAAACAATAGTCTGGTGTGTCCCAGCACACTCAGGAGACAGAGATAAAAGCATCACAAGTTTGAGATCACTCTGGGCTACATAGAAAGCTTGAGGGCCAGCCTGACACACCTATAAAAACACTCCTTCAAAAACTGAAAAATACACCCCACCCTTACAGCATCAAGTGCTAAAGAGACAACAGATCAAAGTAGGACTTGCACAAGGACACTTGTGGGGAAGCAGTAGCCACGCCTACTTAGGGGCTGGCTACAGGTGTATCTGACCACGCCTTCGAGGGCATGGTCAGAGTGAGAGGTGGTCAGGTGGCTGGGCACTTTCGGCTTGCTGCATAGACTGCTGCCTGCTGGCTGGCTAGGTCACTCTGTAAGTAAGGCTTTTTCCCTATTAAAATCCCTTGTGTTTCTATCTGGCTCTGTATTGGTATTTCCCACATTAGGATACTGGTAAAGAACTGTTTTGGTTTTTTTTTGGGGGGAGGGGGCTGGAGACATGGCTCAGAGGTTAAGAGCACTGACTGTTCTTCCAGAGGTCCTGAGTTCAATTCCCAGCAACCACACAGTGGCTCACAACCACCTAGAATGAGATCTGGTGCTCTCTGCTGGCCTGCAGGCACAAGATTGTATACATAATAAATAAATACTTCTTAAAAAAAAAAAAAAAGAACCGTTTTTTTTTGTTTTGTTTTGTTTTTTCCTGTGGCCCTACAACTCAAATTGAGAGAAAGAGATGAAAAACAGTGGGTAGACAAAAATTCAGAAAGAAGCATGAGACTGAATGAAAATCCCTCACCTTAAAACCAGGGCCATACAGGAAATTATCAAACTCAGGGCTGAAATCAACAAAATAGAAACAAAGAAAACAATACAAAGAATCAGTGAAACAGAGTTGGTTCTTGGAGAAAAGTCAATAACCTAGACAAACCTTTATCCACACCAACCAAAAGGCAGAGAGAGGATATCCAATTTAACAAATCAAAAATGAAAAAGGGGACATAGCCGGGCGGTGATGGTGCACACCTTTAATCCCAGCACTCGGGAGGCAGAGGCAGGCAGATCTCTGTGAGTTCGAGGCCAGCCTGGTGTACAGAGCGAGTGCCAGGATAGCCAGGGCTATTACACAGAGAAACCCTGTCTCGAAAAAGCAACAAAAACAAATAAAAGGGGGACATAACAACAGACACTGAGAAAATCCAGAGAATGATCAATTTATACTTCAAAAACCTGTACTCCACAAAACTGAAAACTCTTAAAAAAAAAGAAAGGTAATTTTCTTGATAGCTGTCACATACCAAAATTAAATCAAGAACAGATAAACTTAAAGAGACCTATAACTCCTAAGAAAATATAAGCACTCATCAAACCAAAACAAGCCCAGAGTAAGATGGTTTCAATGCAGAATTCTACCAGAATTTCAAAGAAGAGCTAATACCACTACTCCTCAAAGTGTTCCACACAATAGACACAAAAGGAACATTGCCAAATTCTTTTTATGAGGCTATAGTAACCCTGATACCCAAACCACAAAGACAAAACAAAGGAAGAGAATTATAGATCAACCTCCCTCATGAATACTGATGCAAAAATACTCAATAAAATACTGGCAAATTGAATCCAAGAACATATAAAATGGAAAAAAAAAATCATCCACCATGATCAAGTAGGATTCATCCCAGAGATGCAGGGATGGTCCAACATATGAAAATCTGTCAATGTAATCCACCATATAAATAAACTGAAAGAAACACGATCATCTCAATAGATGCCTTCGACAAAATCCAACACCATTTCATGATAAAGGTCTTGAAGAGAATAGGGATACAAGGAACATACCCAAACATAATAGAGGCAATATACAGCAAACCAACAGCCAACATCAAACTAAATGGAGAGAAGCTCAGAGATTCCACTAAAATCAGGAACAAGTAGACAAGGCTGTCTACTCTCTCCAAATCTATTCAATATAGTACTCAAAGTTCTAGTTAGAGCAATAAGACAACAAAAGGAGATCAAGGGGATACAAATTGGAAGTCAAACTCTTACTGTTTGTTGATGATATGATAGTTTACATAAGTGACCCCAAAAATTCTACCTGGGGAAATCCTACAGCTGACAAACACCTTCAGTAATGTGGTGGAATAAAGACTAACTAAAAAAAAATCAGTAGCTCACCTATATACAAATGATAAACGGGCAGAGAAAGAAATCAGGGAAACAACACCCTTTACAATAGTCATAAATAATATAAAATATCTTGGGGTAACTAACCAAACAAGTGAAAGATTTATATGACAAGAACTTTAAATCTTTGAAGAAATAAATTAAAGAAGATATCAAAAAATGAAATGAACTCCCATGTTCATGAATAGGTAGGATAAACAGTAAAAAACAAAAATCTTACCAAAAGCAATCTACAGATTCAATGCAATCCCCATCAAAATCCCAATAATATTCCTGACAAACTTTGAAGGAATAATATTCAACTTCATGTGGAAAAACAAAAAAACCCAGGATAGCCAAAACAAATCTTCTGGAGTCATCACCATTCCTGACTTCAAGCTCTATTTATAGAGTAATAAAAACAGGTTGGTATTGGCATAAAAACAGACAGGTGGATCAATAAAATTGAATCAAAGACCCTGACATAGATCCACATTCCTATGAATACCTGATTTTTGACAAAGAAGCTAAAACTCCACAATGGAAAAATGAAAAGTATCTTCAACAAATGGTGCTGGTATAACTGGATATCAACACGTAGAAGATTGCAAATAGATCCATATCTATCACCCTGAACAAAATTCAAGTCTAAGTGGATCAAAGACCTCAACATAAACCCAGTTACACTGAACCTGATAGAAGAGAAAGTAGGAAGTAGCCTTGAACACACAGGCACAGGAGACCACTTCCTAAATATAACACCAGTAGCCCAGACACCGAGATCAACAATTAATAAATGGACGTCCTGAAACTGAAAAGCTTCTATAAGGCCAAGGACACAGTAAATAAGACAAAACAGCAGCCTACAGAATGGGAAAAGATCTTCACCAACCCCCCATCTGAAAAGGGCTGATCTCCAATATATATAAAGAACTCAAAAAACTAGACATCAAAATACCAAACGATCCAATTAAAAAATGGGATACAGATCTAAACAGAGAATTCCCAACAGAAGAATTTCAAATGGCCAAGATACACTCTTATTAAAGAATTGTTCAACGCCCTTAGTCATCAGGGAAATGAAAATTAAAATGACTCTGAGATCCCATCTTACACCTGCCAGAATGGCTAAATTCAAAAACACTGATGACAACTTATGTTAGAGAGGTTATAGAGTAAGGGGAACACTCCTCCACTGCTGATGGCAGTGCACACTGAAACAGCCACTTTAAAATCAATGTGGCAGTTTCTTAGAAAAATGGAATCAATCTACCTCAAGACCCAGCTATACCAATCTTGGGCACAAACCCAAAGGATTCTCAATCACACTACAATGACATTTGCTCAACTATGTTCTTTGCAGCATTATTCATAATAGCCAGAACCTGGAAACAAGCTAGATGTCCCCAAACTGAAGCATGCATAAAGAAAATGTGGTAATTTACACAACAGAGTATTACTCAGCTGTAAACAATCAATGACAATATGAAATTTGCAGGCAAATAGATAGAACTGGAAAAAGTCATTCTGAGGTAACCCAGACCCAGAAAGACAAACACAATATGTACTCACTCATAAGTGGGTATTAGACATGAAGTACAAGATAACCCACCTACATTCCACAGCACCAGAGAGGCTAGAGAACAAAGAGGGCCCAGAGAGGGATGCATGCATTTCCCTGGGAAGGGAAAAAAAGAGATCTCCTGGGTTAACCAGGAGCAGGGGTTGGGGAGATGGGAGGATGGGAACTTGGGGACTGGGGAGTTGAGGGCAGTACAGAGGGGGAGAGTAAAGAAAGAGACATCTTGATAGAGGTGTCTTTCAGGGTTAAGGAGAAACCTAGTGTCAGGGAAACTCCCATGAATCCACAAGGATGATCTCAGCTAAGACTCTTAGCAACAGTGGAGAGAGTACCTGAACTGGCCATCGACTGGGATTAGAGTGGCGACTGTACTGTTGTCATCAGAGAGCCTTTATCCAGTATCTGATGGAAGCAGATGCAGAGATCCACAGCCAAGCACTGGGCAGATCTCCAGGAGTCCTCCTGAAGAAAGGAAGGAGGGATTGTATGAGCAGGGACAGGGTGAAGATCACAACAGAGGAACCCACAGAGACAGCTGACCTGAGCTCGTGGGAGCACATGGACTCTGGACCAACAGTTAGGGAGCCTGCATGGGACTGACCTAGGCCCTCTGCCTGTGTGTGACAGTTACCTTACCCAGCCTTGGTGCAGGAAGAGGAGCTTGGTCCTGCCTCAACTTAACGTACCATGCTTTGTCCAGGCCCATGGGAGGCCCGCCCTTTCTGAATGGAGACAGAGGAGGAGTGGATGGGGGAGGGGTAGATGGAAACGGTGTGTGTGGGGGAAACGACAGAAGCAGAGGAGAAAGAAGGAACTGTGGCTGGTAATTAATGTTAATTAGATAAAATGTAAAAAATTAAAAAGCAAAACATCAAAAAACAAAACAAAACAAACAAAAAATCAGGGCCATAAACAGGCCCAATGGTTCAAGAAACGTATCTGCCAAGCAGTCTCAGAAAAGAGCTAACCTTTTTCACATATTCACAGGAAATCTGGCTTACTTTTTTATCCTGAGGTTTAAACAAAAGAAAACAACAACAGCAAAAAAAAGCAGTTTCTAGCCCTTCTACCCCCTTATTCTCTGCTACAAAAACTAATTCTCAGACCCTGCACAAACCCTTCTTCTCCACAGGGCCTGGGGGCAGCAACCTCTCAGACCAATAGTCTGCTCTTGCTATTCTGAGGTTGAGCTGAGTCTATTCTTTCACATTCCCCATGAGTAAATCTCTTACCTACAGAACACTGACGGTAAAGCTTATGTTTTTGTTGTGTTTTGAGACAGGGTCCCACTGTGTAGCCTTGGATGGCAGGGAACTGGCTATGTAAACCAGGCTGGCCTTGAACTCATGGAGACCGCCTGCCTCTACCTCGCAAGAAGAGCTTACTTTTGGTGTGTCACTTTCTGGTCAGAACGCTTCAGTGGGTGAGGGGCTTGTAGGCAAGGCTGAAAAACAGAGTCTGAGAACGAGAGCCAACTCCCAGCTCCCACAAGGTGTCCTCGGACTTCCATATGTGCAGTGTGGCACACATGTGCACTACACACAAGATAAAAAGGAAGGAGAGAGGAAAAGGAGAGGAGAGGGAGAGAGAGAAGAGGAGGGAGGGGAGAGAGGGGGAGACACACACACACACACACAGAGAGAGAGAGCGAGAGAGAGAGAGAGAGAGAGAGAGAGAGAGAGAGAGAGAGAGCGTGCCCACCCTCAAGATGCCGCCCGTCCTGCCCACTGCCCTCACCTGCACCGATCCTTGGGGAAAGGTTTCTCATCACCGACCACAGCTCCTGCCCACGCTCTAGTTGACACATCAGCTCCGGTTTGGGAACAGGATACCCTTCAAGGAGAGAAATGTGCATGCATGGATATACATACATACATACATACATACATACATACATACATACATTCATTCATTTATTCATATTTGTGAAAGGTGTGCCTGGTGGGACAAGACGAGAATCCAGCTGCCAGAGAGGCTGAGGCCGGAAGACAGCAAGGCCAAGCCTGCCTGGGCAGCTTGATGAGGCCATGTTTTACAATAAAAGGAGGGCTAGGGACACGGCTCAGTGGCAGAGTGCTTGCCTAGACTGTGCAGAGACAAGTACACCCCTTGTACTGAGGGGAAAAAACAAGTGTTTTTATGCAGGGTAGCTTTTGTCAACTTGACACAAAACTAGACAGATTTCGGAAGAGGGGCCTCCAAGGAGAAAATTCCCTCCAGCAGGTTGGCCTACAGGCAAGCCAGTGGGGCATTTTCACACTGGTGAAGATGTGGGGGGGTCCAGCCCACATGAGTGGTTCCACCCCTGAGCGGGTGGTTCTGGGTTCTCTAAGAAAGCAGGCTGAGGGGCTGGAGAGATGGCTCAGAGGTTAAGAGCACTGGCTGCTCTTCCAGAGGTCCTAAGTTCAATTCCCAGCAACCACATGGTGGCTCACAGCCATTTATAATGAGATCTGGTGCCCTCTTCTGGAGTGCAGGCATACATTTATATACATAATAAATTAAAAAAAAAAAAAAAAAAAAAAAAAAAAAGCAGGCTGAGCATCCAGGGGACGCAAGTCAGTAAGCAGCACTCCTCCATGGCTTCTGCGTCAGCTCCTGCCTCCATGGTTCTGCCCTGTTTGAGTTCCTGTCTGGACTGTCTCCAATGATGGACGATAACATGCAAGTATGCGGGAACCACAGAATTGACTCCATTCCGTTTTGACTTAAGGTCAGAGAGTTTCTGTCTGGCCTAACATGTGACTGCCACAGGGTGTCTGGCATTGGATAGGATGTTGCTGTATGTCCTGCTGTATGACACTGTGACCAGTAGGATAATTAACTCAGGACACAGTTACTGGAGGTTTTCAGTATTGAGAAAGTAATTACTCTTGCTTGTTCTTTGTACCATGGTAAAGAAGTCCTTTGCCTTCTCCCCCTCTTTTGATGGGAGTATAAAATAATTGTTTTGTTTTTGTTTTGTTTTTAGAGACAGGGTTTCTCTGTGGCTTTGGAGGCTGCCCTGGAACTAGCTCTTGTAGAGCAGGCTGGCCTCGAACAAAATGATTGCTAACAATAAACATGGGCGTTCAATATTCACTGGAATGCCCTCTCGACTTTATTCTGTGTCTCTATCTTTTCCTAGGGACCTTTACCTCCCATTTTCTTAATCCACACTCTCCCTCTCAGGCATGAACACAGTCAGCAACAGAAGTATAAGCCAAGGGCAACGACTGAATTATAAGCCAGATAAACCCTTTCCTCCTCAATCCTGCTTTTGGTCATGGTGTTTCATCACTGCAATAGAAATTCTAAGACAACTGGCACTGGGGAGGCTGAGGCAAACAGAAGAATTGCCACAAGTTTGAGGCCAAGCTGGGTTACACATTAAGTTCTAAACCAGCCTAGGCTATAAAATAAGACCTTGTCTTAAAAACCAAACAAACAAACAAACCAAACCAAACCAAACAAAACAAAACACATACTGGGTATAGGTACACATTCCTTTAATTCCTGAAATAAAAAGAAACCTTTTGCTTTTGCATCAGAGTGTCAACTCCTTGGGTTAGTCTCTGGGCTCCGAGAACCTGGCACAACAGTTACAGCCTGGTGACCTCTGTGCTGTCTGTGTGGCCAGGCCACACCCGGCTCCCCCAGACTCATATGTTCATTTCAGTGGATCTATAGTGCTATCCTCTCCTGGACCCTTATCATGAGCTATTACTTTGAGCCTGCTTTCCTAGTTAACCTATACAACTTCTCTTTACAGAAGAGATCATATGTACTTTACAAAGAGTTTCAATGCAGCTGTGCCTTAAGATTTATTGTGTATTACCAGGCATTTTTTCCTACCTTGTACTGTACTTCAGTATGTCTCAAATAAGCTGCCTGGTGGGAAACTCTCCACGTTTGAACCAACACCAGTCACTGAGTTATGCCGGAACAGACTTCCTCCTTGACTAACTAGATCAATTCTCTGCCAGCTGCGGTGTTTGCATATACTCACACACACACACAGATGACTAAAAACAATAAAATTGAATCCTGTGAGGAAAAAAACGCACTGGAAAAAAGCACTGGCTAAAGAAACTGGAAATTCTGCCTCTAGGGTCTAGCAAACACCCCTTGCTCCCACTACCATCCTCTCTACACTGTCCCTGGAGCCTAAAGGGACAGCACTTTGTAGAAAATGTCTGAAGCAGTAGGAAGAAGGGAGACTCTGAGGCACTCTTAAGCATCAAGGCCTGGAGCCAGAGGGTAGATGGAAAGTGGCCGAGGACACACCCCCTGGAAGGGGCAGATAACAACACTTACCCAGAGAGACCAGAAGCCCTCGGTTTTCCAGCATCACCTCCTGGTACAGGGTCCTCTGAGCTGGTGCCAGCTGCCCCCACTCTTCTTGGGTAAAAATTACAGCTACATCCTCAAAGGTGAAAGCCACCTGAAAAGTCACTAAACGTTATTAGTGTTGGCCTCGGGCTGCCCTGGAGGATGTCAGGTGTGCTCTGCTCAAAGGGTACAGAGAGAGGTTAAGGCCCAAACTACATACAAGGTTATGCTGCTTCCTGGGCTCCAAGGGGAGAAAGATGCTGTTGGGGCATGTAACAGCTAGACTTCACTGACAACTTGACACAATCCACGATCACCTGGAAAGAGGATCGCCAGGAGGGACTGTCTAGATCAGGGTGGCCTGTGGGCATGTCTGCCAGAGGTCGTCTTGATTATGTTAAGGTGGAAAGACCCAACCTAAAAGTGACCGAAACCATCCCCTGGGTTTGTGCCCTGGAATGCACACAGAAGGGGAAAGCCGAGTCACTGAGCTGGCTCATCATGGGGAGGCACTTGGGGCCAACCAAGCTTTACAACTTCATCTATCCCCTGGGACCTTACAGACCAAAAGGCAAGAACTCAACTCCCAAAAAGCAGTCTCCTCATTTGCAAATGCAAACCTACAGACATAAATGCATAAATGTAACTTCCCATACATAAAAAGTAAGTTCTGGTTGTGACAGCTCACACCTTTAATCCTAGCAATTCAAGAAGCAGAGACAGATGGGTCTCTGGGAGTTCCAGGCCAGCCAGGGCTACTCGGTGAGACCCTGCCTCGGAAACAAACAAGCAGAGAAGATGAGAGGAGCACAGGCATGCATGCATCTATTGCTCTCTTTTTCTGACCACGAACACACACTGTAACCAGTTCTCTCAAACTCCTGCTTCAATGACTTCCCTGTTCAGGACAGACCCAGAAGTGTGAGCCAAATAAACTGCTTCCTTCAAAGGCTTGGTCAGGGTATCTTATCAGGGCAATAGGAAGCAAAGCTAAGACAGAGCACAATATGTCAGTGCTGAGGGCAGCAACCTCTCGTGCAGGAGCTCTTAGGAAGCAACAAACAACGGACACTTTTGAACTGTGTGTTGTGAGGAAGGTTCTGTCTGGGGTAACACAGTTACGACAAAATGACAGTAATGACAGTGGAACCAATACCAATCATGTTAAGAACAGCAATTCTTGAACTCCACTGGTCCAGCTAGTTTCCTGCCCATGCTGAAGGCTTCACCAGTCCTCAGTTCTGAAGTCAGACTGCCTCAGCTTCCATCCAAGCTCCTGAAACTACCACTCGACAGCTGTGCAACATTAGGTACCTCACCTCAGCTCTGAGCTTCCATTTCCAGAGCAACACAGTCATTCTCACTTCATGGACAACAGCTATGAGGAGAAAAACAAAACAAAACAAAAACAAAACAGAAAAAGGTAAACATGGGTAAAGAAGAGCCTTGAGACTGAGATGAGATTTTTGAAAGATAAAACATACCACATGTGGGTAGGGTGGGGGCGGCACACACCTTTGATCCCAACACTCAGGAGGCAGAGGAAGGTGGATCTCTGGGTTCGAGGTCAGCCTGGTCTACAGAGAGAGTTCCAGGACACAGAAAAACCCTGTCTCAAAAAACAGAAACAAAACATACCACACACCATACTTAACTATTTTAGTTTCTGTTAACTTTTACAGCATCTGGTCACCTAGGCATCAGTCAGTAACTTGAGGCTAAAAGATGTCCACAGACTCAAGTAGGGTTTCATGTCTTTGTTTTTGTTATGTCAAGGTCACAAGTAGTCCAAGCTGCTCTCAAAGTTACTACATAGCCAGGGCTGACCTTGAACTCCCAATCCTCCTGCTTCTGCCTCTCCAGTGCTGGCATTTACAGGAAAAACTAAATGAGCACTATGGGGGCAAGTGAGATGGTTCAGAGAGTAAAAGTAGTTCCCCCCAAGCCAGACTCCTGAGTTCAATCTCCAGTGTAGGGGCATCTTCCTCGATAGTGCATTTGTGTTAATGGCCACACCCCCCTTGGACATGGCTTCAGGTGATGGAAAGAGGAAGGCGTGAGGTGGGGCTTGCTCACTCTTGGGTCTCAGATTGGATCGGAAGGGCAGAGAAGCGCTACGGAGGTTCTTTAATTTTATCTATTATTATTTATTGTTCCTTAATAAAACACCCATTTATCATTTAACTTGGGTCTAGTGAATTCTTTATCACCTGCCTTCACTCCAGAACCCGTAATCTCTAAAAGCTGTCCTTGACCGCCACAATCAAGCCATTGCTTCCACTTTGTGCGTGCTCGCCTCCACCAATTACACACATTTTGCAATTTTTGAAAAGCACCATCTGAACAGAAATGGTACGGAGGATGATAGTCTTGCGGGGATCTGAGGACCGTCGGAGGACACGTTTGGTCAGGTGGGTACAGCTGACCAGCAGTGAGCCAGAGAGAAAAGGAAACACGGTCATAAGTGGTCAGAAAGAACAGAGACTCACAGACCGTGTCTGATTGGATTATGAGTGGATGAAAGTCCTTACAGTGGAGCTTCACTCACTTTTAGTCTCTTAAATAACTATTGGAGGTCTGACATTCATTCACCTTCCTTCTTTTCTCTTTTCTAGTTAAGGTTTCTTTGTGTAGCAGCCCTGACTGTCCTGGAACTTGCTTTGTAGACCAGGCTGGCCTCGAAATCGCCGAGATCCGCCTGCCTCTGCCTCAGGATCATTCACCTTTCAAACCTTTAAAATAACTGCAGGAGGCCTGGCATTCTTGCCTTGAGGAAGCTATGGGGGGGGGGGTTGCTAACTTTCAGAAGGGCATTCTGGAAACTGAGGGCTGTGTGTGTCCTTTATTAGAGACAGGCACAACAACGACAAGTAGGAACTAGTTATTAAACCAAATTCTCGACGTCTGTTACAGCCTGTTGTCACAGAAGTTATCGTTAAGTCATCTGGGTCACTGTAGATACGACTTACAGACCGATTTCCAAGGTGTTTTACGCAGAAAAGGTGGCTCTTGCCCTTTTCAACAAAGGTTGCTACAGAATATGGCTCAAGGTCCTATTTCTTTAGATATGCTCTTCACTGTCCATGTGTGTAAATGACCCTCTCAGTTACTAAGTGAGTTTAAAAAAATAAACAAAAGAAATCAAAGTTCATGGCGGCTCCTAGGTATGGTGGGGGAGAAAGTTTATTATAGATATGGGGTAAAAATTGTGTGTGGGGGGGAGAAGCTATGAAACAAGGAGGTCCCTAAGAGAGACATACATGGTCCCCTGGAGAAGGGGAAAGGCACAAGATCCCCTGAGCAAATTGAGAGCACGGGAAGAGGGGGAGGGAGCTAGGAGAATGAGAAGGGAAGAAGAGGAAGGATGCAGAGGTCATGAGGGAGCAGAAAGGTTGAGTCAGGTGTAGATTAGAAGAAAGGGTATGTGATAAGTAGTGTTTTAGTTGGGGAGGTGGCAGGGGAGGAGGGGAGGGAGAAGGGAACTGGGATTGTCATGTAAATCAATCTTGTTTCTAATTCAAACAAAAAAAATCTGAAAAAAAAAAAGAAATGGGGGGGGCGTGGAGCACACTCAGAGACAGGGACATGTGGAAGAGTCCAGAGCTGACAGGACCCTGAGTCACGTGGGGGTGAAGGGAAGGGGGAGGAGACCAGGTTCATCAGTCAGGAGGCCCCAAAGAGGAGGGGAAATCAGAAGTTACATTATACAGGGAGGGTTGGCAGGGGGAAGGACAGCCCCGCCCCTGAGACCCTGTCGCGGGTGTAGACACCCCGAGGGCTGCTGGGAGAACCTGGCGACCATGTGGTCCGCCTAGACGGGCTCAGTCCCGGGCTTGACCCCGAGAACGCTAAGACGGGCGACAAATCGGGCGACCACCCAGAGCCACGTTTCCTGAGCAGACACAGCTAGAGACAAGCCGAGAGGCTCGCTCTCCCTCTCGACTGACAGGCTTCCCAAACCTAGGAGGCATCAAAAATAAATAAAAAATAAAATATAAACTGCCAACCCACCTGCCCGGAGTCCATCAGCGCCGACGCCACCCGGAGGGAGACCCCGCGGGCTGCGGGCTCGGTGGGGTCCCGGGGGCGTCCTGCCCCGAGGCAGCTGTGCTCAGGACACGGAACCCCCGCGGTGGCCACGCCTGGCGCCCCTCAGGCCGTCCAGGAACGCCGCTAGGATCTCCACAACCGTGCGCCCACCACACCGGCGCGGGACGATGACGTCGTAGCGCGGAGACACTAAGCCCCGCCCGCTGCTCCTGGACGGACCAGGAGGCGCCCTATACCGGGCCATGACTCGTGTGCTGTGCCTTCTGGGTAATGTAGTTCTTTCTCTGCTGGCGCCCACCCCTCAAAAGGAGTGTATGGGTTTTTTTTCTCACGACCGACGGGGGCGCCCTATACGGGGCCATGACGCGTGTGCTGTGCCTTCTGGGTAATGTAGTTCTTTCTCTGCTGGCTCCCACCCCTCAAGAGGAGTGTTGTTTTAAGATTTTATTAACAATCAAAAACACTTTGCACTTACATAGGAAAAGAAGTGCTTCTTTGAGCAATAATTAAATGGAAACTACCCAGGACCTTCTAGACTTTTCAGCAGGTACCAGATATGATGTTCAGAAGTCGGATGCTAGCTTGCCGGGATCAATAGGACAGCACTTTGTTGGAACCTATTCAAAAATTTACCAAACAGCTTTCCTAATAGTTTAACTGAAATTACAACAGGGGGAAAAAAAGCCAGTGTTTATACTTAGTTTTATATATAGCTCACACACAAAATGAATCAGTCCCGATTGTTTGGCTTAGATACTTTTTTATAAAGGAGTGCTGTTTTCTTAAAATAGGCTACAGCCCCAGCTTAGACATAACTATTGCTATCGTTTATATTATTTGAAATTGTTTTAATTTTGGAGACAGCCTCCTCGCTAAGCTGGTCCAGTTGGCCTTGAAAATCGTCCTGCCTCAGTCTCCTGAATACTTGAGATTGTAGGCATTGGTCACCCACCGGGCGTGGCTTCAGACACACCCATAACAGTGCACACAGCCCGGGAGGAGGATTCAGGAACTGGGTGAGACTACCATTTCTTTCAACATTAAAATGTAGACTAGAGGAGGTGGGGGCGGGTTTGGAAACTTTGCCAAAAATTCTGGGCCAATGAAAAATGAGAAACTGGTGGCTCTGCAGGACCCCCAACACCTACACACACTATCGTTTCTCCTCATCCACCCCTCTTTTCATTTATGCACTTATTTGTGTGGGTGTGGGTGTGTCCCTGTCTGAGCGGAAGCACAGGACTGAAGTTGGTCCCTGGCACCACGGTACAAGCTGGACACAACGAATGTGTGTCTGTAATCTCAGTGCTGGGAGCTGGAGATAGGAGAATCAGCGTTTTGTTAACAGCCAGTCTAGCCACATAGGTGACTTTCATGTTCAGCTGAGGGACCTCCCCTCTCAAAAAATGCGCTGGAAGCCAGGCATGGTGGCCCACGCCTTTAATTCCCCACCAACTGGGAGGCTGGGAGGCAGAGGCCGGCGGATCTCTGTAAACTGGAGGCCAGTCCAGTCTATAAAGGGAGTTCAAAAACAGCCAAGGATGTTAACACAGAGAAACGCTGTTTCAAAACACCAAACAAACAAAAACAGAAAACGAGATGGAGGGCAATAGAGCCAGATACACGATATGGACCTCCGGCCTTCACCCCTGCCACACAAACTGAAATACTAGCTCACATAACCAAAAAGATGGAATTCATCAGTTATAATCTGCATTTGGAGGAGAAAACAAACAAACAAACAAACAAAAAAACCCAAAAACCAGTTTTATTTAATGTGGATTTTAAAAGAGAAAACAAGCAGAACAGAGGAGATAACAGAGCCTGGAGAGCTCCCTGAATAAATACAAAGGAACAGAGGCAGGCAGGGCTCAGGAAGCCGTCTGACAAACAGGAGGCACAAGCCTACGGGAGTGTTCCCGCACCCAGGGGTGCTTCAGGATCTGGGCCAGGTCCAGCCGCTCTGAGGGATGGTACCTAAGAAGCTTGGAGATCAAGTCCTGGGCTCCCAAGGGCACCGAATTCGGAAACCTAAAATCCACCTAATGAGGCCGGGGAAGGAGGAGGGGAATCCAGTTAATCTCTTTAGTTAATTTCTCCTTGTTCTTTCTGTCAGTCTCTTCAGGGCACCCTTCTGGCTACAGCGATCATGGCTAGCGAGCACTGAGGAGCGCCTGTTCTCACCTTGAGGATGCGTTTGTAAGTCTCGTTGTGGCTGCTGCTTTCAAAGGGTGGCTGTCCCACCAGCAGCTCGTAGCAGAGCACCCCAATACACCACAGATCCACCTTCTCGTTATACGTCCTCCCTTCAATCATTTCTGGGGGCAAGTAGTCCAGAGTCCCGCACATTGTCTTTCTCCTAGAGCAGGAAGGGCACAGAGGGAGCACGGTGCATAGGGGCTCAAATGAGGGGAATCTTCCCTGTCCAGGGAAGTGGGAGGGGCTAGGGACATCCTGACGAGGCCCCTGTCCCAAGCAGGGGGTTTAGGAAACACCAACTGTTAACATGGCTCAGAGGGGCCCGTGGGAGGTGACTCAGTGAGTAAAAGCTCTTGCAGCAGCGAAAGCTCCGAGGACCTGAGTTCTAGCTCCACGATCCACTTAAAGCTGGACCAGAATCTATAGTCTCAGGGCTCCCTACAGTGACGATGGGAGGCAGAGAATTCCTGGAAACCCCTAGGCCAGTAGGCCGGCTAGCTGACTGCGAGCAGCAAACAAGACACCCTGTCTCAAATAAGGTAGAAGGCTGAGCGTTGGTGGCCCACGCCTTTAATCTCAGCACTCTGGAGGCAGAGGCAGGAGGATCTCTGTGAGTTCGAGGCCAGCCTGGTCTCCAGAGCCAGTGCCAGGATAGGCTCCAAAGCTACACAGAGAAACCCCGCCTCGAAAAACAAAAACAAAAAAAAAAACAATTAAATAAGGTAGAAGGTAAAGATTCACACCTGAGGTAGTCCTGATATGCCCCCTCCCCCACTCCCCATATACAACAGGACATTCCTGGAATGCTTGCTAATTTGACACAGAATCTTATTAGCAAAGATAAACACTAATAAAGACCAGAAAAGAAAAACTCTGGAGGGGCCTTTTTTGTGAGTAAACAATCCCCCCCACGACCACACACACACACACACACACACACACACACACACACACACACACAGGACATTTATTGCTCTCCACTTTATTTCATTCAGGCAAGGTCCCTCACTGAACCTAAACCGGCCATTTCTGCCAGGCAGGCTGGCCAGCAGGCTTCCAGGATCTGCCTGTTTCCACCCTTAATTCTGTGTTTACAAAGGAAGGGCTTTCCATCTGCAAATGCATTTTAAATGCCCTTGGAAAATATGGTGTTCTAATTAATACCTAATAGGTGTGAGATGAATTCACCTAGGAGACCTCCTCCCACCTGACCTACCTGAGAGAGGGGGTGTGCACAGACCAACCAAAGTCTGCGATCTTCACCTCACCCCTGAGCCCCAGCAGGAGATTCTCTGGCTTGATGTCCCTGTGAATCACCTTCTTCTCGTGACAGTAGGTCAGGGCATCTGCCAACTCCTCTATTATCTGCAGGAATAAAAGCAGTCTGTCAGGAGAAAGACTTTCTCAGCCTCCCTGTGAGGCAGAACAGGCATTTTGCATTTTAAGATTGCAATCTCATTTCCTGACAGGTAATTCCAACGTTTCTCTGTGTTTATACACATGGATGGTATGTGGAGCCTACAGGACAGTCCCCACTGTGGCTCCTTATTATTGTCCATACGCCTTGTTTTTGTTTGTTTTGTTTTTTCAAGACAGTGTTTCCCAGACAGCTTTGGGGGCTGTCTGGAACTCCCTCTGTAGACCAGGCTGGCCTCAAACTCAGAAATCTACCTGCCTCTGCCTCCCAAGTGTGGGGATTAAAGGTGTGAGCCACCACCACCCACTCAGGTTTTTTTTTTTTTTTTTTTTTTTTTTTTTTTTTTTTTTTTTGAGACAGGCTTTCACTATGTAACTCTACTGTACTGGCCTGGAACTTGATATGAACCAGGCTCACCTTGAACTCCTGATCCTTCTGCCTCAGCCTTCCAGGAGCTGGAATTATGGGCCTGCAAAACTCCATCCAGCTAACCAGCCAATATTATGAGTATGGTTTCCTTTTCCGCATGACAAAGTCGGCTTTTTTTTATATGCTCTTTTTTTAAAAAAGATTTTTATTTATTTATTATGTATACAACAGTCTGCTTCCGTGTCTATCTGCACACCAGAAGAAGGTACCAGATCTCTTAACGGATGGTTGTGAGCCACCATGTGGTTGCTGGGAATTGAACTCAGGACCCTTGGAAGAGCAGTCGGTGCTCTTAACCTCTGAGCCATCTCTCCAGCCCTTATACGCTATTCTTATTATATTTATTTATTTATTGTTTTTGTGTGGCTCTATGTGTGTGAGTGCATGCCCAGCTTCCCACGACTACCTTCTGGATTTGTTCTCTCCTTCTACCACGTGAGTCCCAGGAGACCAAACTTAGGTGCACAGCCTAGGCAGCAAGCATCTTTGCCGGCTCAGCCAGCTTTCAAGCCTAAGTTAGAATCTGATGCTTGACATAAAAGACCCCAGGCAAAGTGCAGTAGCAGCACTCGGGTATCAGGGGACCTCCGAGTTTGAGTTTGAGGCCAGTCTGGACTACATAGAGCATTGCAGGTCAGGGTTACTGTCTTAGCTGGGATTTCTATTGCTGCAATGAAACACCAAGACCAAAGAGCAAGGTGGACCAAAAACAAAGCAAAACAACCAGAGCTTATAAACTGGGCGTTGATATCACATGTCTTTAATCCCAGCACTTGGGGAGGCAGATCTCTGAGTTCAAGGCCAGCCTGATGTACAGAGAGTGTGCCAGGATAGCCTCCAAAGCTAAACAGAGAAAAACCCTGTCTCTAAAAAACAAACAAACAAAAAAACCCAAAGAGCAAGGTGAGGAGAAAAGGGTTTATTAGGCTTACACTTCAGAGTTGTTCATCACTGAAGAAGTCAGGACAGGAACAAAACAGGGCAGGATCCTAGAGGCAGGAGCTGATACACAGACCATGGAGAGGAGCTGCTTACTGCCTTGCTCAATCTACCTTCTTATAGAACCCAGGACCAGCAGCCCAGGGATTGCACCAACCACCATGGGCTGGGCCTTTCTCTTTCGATCACTGAGAAAATGCCTTACAGGGGGTCTCATGGAGGCATTTCCTCAGCTGAGGCTCCTTCCTCTGAAGACTCTAGCTTGTGTCAAGTTGACACTATGAACACTAATACTCTAGAACTACACTGGGCATCAAACCCAGGACCATACACATACTAGACAAGAAACCGGACCATCAAGTTACAATCTCAGCAACCCAGAAAAAAATAATTCTTAATGGAAACAGTTCAAAAAAAAAAAAAAAAAAGCTGGGTGTGGTGGCACATGCCTGTCATCCTAGCACTCAGGATGCTGCAAGTTCAAGGCCAGCTTGGGCTATATACAGGAATTCTAAGTCATGCTCGACTATCTAGAAAAACCCTTCAGGAAAAAAAAATATAGCACCCTGACTGAGCCAGGCACAATGGCTTGTCTATAAGACTAGCACTATTGCCGGGCGGTGGTAGCACACGCCATTAATCCCAGCATTCGGGAGGCAGAGGCAGGTGGATCTCTGTGAGTTCGAAGAGCTAGTTCCAGGACAGCCTCCAGAACCAGAGAAACTCCGTCTCGTGGGGGTGGGGTGAGGTGAAAGACTAGCACTTGTGAGGCTCACCCAGGAGAATCACACATTTCAGATCAGCCGGGAGATTCTGGGGAAGTCTGAGCTAGCCTGGGCTACACAGTAAGAATTTCCCCAACTCAGGAAAAAAAAGGGGCGGGGAAGTGAAAGCCAGCAAGATAGCTCAGTGGGTAGGGAAGCTTTGCTGTGCAACCCTGGTGACCCCAGTTCCCTGTAATCCACATACAGGTGGAAAGAGAAAACAGACTGCTGTCTCACGATTTCCACATGTACACTACGGCATGTGTGCCCTCCCCCACCACACACACACACACACACACACACACACGCACACACTCACACTCGATAATAAATGAAGTGAAAAGTGGGAAGGGGGTATTGGCCGCCACAAACGGCCCTGGCCCCAGAGCTCCCCTCACCGTGGCTGTACGCTGCTCATCTAATCTCTGTTTCCTCTGAAGCTCTTTAAACAGCTCCCCCTGTGGAGCATATTCCAGAATCAAGTACACCCGGCGATCATCGTGGAAGTAGTTGTACAGGCGTAGGATATTCGGGTGTCTGAAGGAGGGATGAAGGAAGAGTTGGAACAGGCCGGGTGGCACGTCAAATAAGGACACTTGTTGCCAAGCCTGCCAGCCTGAGTTCCATCCCCAGGACCCACAGGGTGGAACGTGAGAACCAACTCCTGCAAAAAGTGTTCTCCGCATAGGCACTGTGACACACCCGTGGCCCACGGGCTGCCCCACCCCCTCATAAAAAACAACAAAACAAAACAAAAAAACCAAAACTGACTACTTTTAGTGGGACAGTGGTGAAGCACGCCTTTAATCCCAGCGGCTCAGGAGACAGAGGCAGGATTTCTGAGTTCAAGTCGTCATGATCTACAGAGCAAGTTCCAGGGCAGCCAAGGCAACACAACCCAAACCGCTCCCCCAAAACAAAACAAAAAAATCAACTACTTCCGAGACAGGGTCTCATGGTGTAACCTAGCTGTCCTAGAACTCACTATGTACACCAGGCTGGCCCCAAGCACAGTGATCTACCCGCCTCTGCCTCCCAGGTGCTGGGGATAAAGGGATGATTTTTTTTAAAGATGTCACCCGAGGAGCAACACTGGGGGCTGCTATCTGACCCGCACAAGTGTACACACACAAGCCTAGCGTGTCCAACGCGGGGAGAGAGAATGTTACATGGTCTAACTGGAAAGAGCTACGGAGAAGAATCTCCAAAGTGAAAACAAAATGCTTAAATATTGAGGACTCGTGAAGCAAGCCAAGCTCAGAGGTCAGGCCAGCCAGAGGGAAATCGGGAAGCTTGAAACCCCCGCCAGCCGCCAGTCCCACACAGCCCACGCTTACTGTAGGTGCGACTGGATCTCTACTTCCCTTCGGAGCTGGTGCTCCAACCCCTCCTTCTCTATCTGGGACTTGAAGAGGACCTTCAGGGCCACGATGAAATGGTTTTCCTTGAGCCGGGCCAGGTACACGTTCCCAAACTTCCCCTTGCCCAGAGGACGCCCGATGTCAAAGTCCTTGATGGTGAAACGCCTCCTCAACAGAAGGGAAGAGAGGACCACATCTCAAGAGACTAGGGCAGTTAGGACCCTCAACTAACCCCTCCCCACGCCCTCATTCACTCAGCTCACAGCCCCAGTACTAGGCGCTCACTGGTTATAAATAAATAAACAAGTAAACAAATAAACAAATAGCATCTTGGGTTCATTAGCTCGCTCTCCACCTGAGTCCCATATCTCCTTTCTCCCAGACCCGGTGTGGCGAGGCACTCACTCACCTGGTTGACATGCTGGGCTCCATCTGGCCACTTAGCTGAGGGAAAGAGGGAGAGCAGGGCGGGCGGGCGTTGGTGGCGATGCTCGCCTTTAACCCCAGCACTCGGGGAGGCAGAGGCAGGGGGATCTCTGTGAGTTCGAGACCAGCCTGCTCTACGAGAGCTGGTTCCAGGACAGGCTCCAAAGCCACACAGAGAAACCCTGTCTCGAAAAAACAAAACAAAAAAAAAAGGGGGAGAAAAGGAAACTGGCGCTGTGATGCTCAACTGCAATCCCAGTCCGTGGGGGGTGGGGGGGGTGGGGGCGGGAGGGTCACACGTTCGAAGTCGTCCTCCTCCACCGCTTGGAGGCTGCAGGAGAACCTGTGGGGGGTTGGGAGTGGGCAGGGAACGTGAAGGGCTGCGGGAGAAGGGGCCGCAGGGGGGAGGCTCACCCTGGCGGCAGGGCAGACCCGGCTCCCCTCTGCTGCTCCTCGCCCGCCGCCAATCGTGTGTCCCGCTTCGGTTTAAGTCGGGGTTTCAGCCGAGCGGCGGTGGCGATGCTCGCCTTTCGTCCCAGCACTCGGGAGGCAGAGGCAGGGGGATCGCTGTGAGTTCGAGGCCAGCCTGGTCTACAAGAGCGAGCGCCACGAGAGGCTCCAGAGCCACGCAGAGAAACCCTGTCTCGGAAAAAAAAAAAAAAAACCATAAAAAAGAAATAAAAGACGGGGTTTCCGGGTCCACCCGGGCCTCCGACCGCGTCCGTCCATCCTCCTGCCTCGGCCTGGACCCACCCCGGGTCCCGTCCCGCTCACCTGTGCACCCGAGGGCGGTCACCGTCTCCCCTGACCTCTGGAGAGGGAGTGACAGCCAACTCGAGTCCCCGCGGGCAGCTGGGGTGCGGGGGCCGCCCCGGGGAGGGGTGGGGCGGGCGGGTAGCGCGGCGGCGGCGGCGGCGGCAGCGGCCGCTCGCTCCGGGACAGCCGCCAAGCCAGCCGCCAGCGAGCCTTTCGGAGAAGGCGCCGGGTCCGGGACTCGCAGGCTCCGGCGCGCCGCCATTGGCCGAGCCTTCTGACAGTCAACGGCATGCGCGTGGGCGCTCGGCCAATAGGACGTTGGGGGCGGGACCGGGACCCCCGCCGGCCTCGGGAAGGCCAGGGAAGAGGAAGTCGGTGGGCCAGGCTTGCAGAAGGCAGCTGGCGGGCTGGGGCGAGCTTGGGGCGAGCTTGGGGCGGTGCGCGTACACATGAACGTCAATCAGCTTGAGGGCCCTCGCTCTAACAACTATTAAATAGGTGTCTTTTCCATTAAGAGCATATAAAAATTAGGTGTATGAGGGGGCTGGAGGGATGGCTCAGTGGTTAAGAGCACTGGCTGCTCTTCCAGAGGTCCTGAGTTCAATTCCCAGCAACCACATGGTGGCTCGCAACCACCTTGAGTCTTGGTACCCACTGCTGGCACCTTCTGTCTGCATGTGCAGACTGTATACATAATAAGTTTATTTAAAAAAATTAGGTTTATGAGGTTAGGCAATTAAAACCTTTAAAAAAAAAAAGGATGCTGCCCTCGAAGGGCGGTGGTGGTGCACGCCTTTAATCCCAACACTCGGATGGCAGAGGCAGGCGCATCTATGAGTCAGAAGCCAGCCTGGTCTGCAGAGCATGGTTCCAGGACAGACAGCCAAGGCTGCGAGAATCTTGCCCACTAGGACTCACTCTGTAAGACTTCTGTGCTGTTTTTACTGTGCTTTTACCTTAAGGTGTCTCCTTTTTCCCCTGGAGACAGCTATGGAGCTAGCTCTGGCTGTCCTGATCCTAGGTAGACCAGGCTGGCCTCCGATCCTGTCTCTGCCTCCCAAGCTCTGGGAAACACCATCCAAGTGTTTGAATCCTCCCTACCCGGGAAAACTTCTTGTTTGCACAAAGGTTCGCTGCTTTCTTTTTTGATGTCCTGGAGCAGTAACCCTTTCCCCTTTATTTCTTTTCAGACTAGCCAGTTTGAGTAAGATTGAGAAATCCAACCCAGTCTAGGGGGCAGGGGAGCGACTACCACCTGAGTGAGAATCAAGAGTTCACCTCTTGTCTCCCTGTGTGTCCCACCTGATGTAATCTAGAGTGCCAGAACCGTGTCCGGGAATGGAGCCTTGTGAGAATTCTGAGTGCTTGGGAGAAACTCCAACAACAACAACAAAAAAGTCTTGTGACCCTAGAAATTGTTCTTGGAAGGTGTTTTCGTGCCTCTCCCAGGTGTAGTGGTTTGGAGTGAGTTTACCAAAAACACTTCAAATTGAATTCATTCAGGCCAGAAACAAGACAAATTTTACACCAGATCAATTGAAAAATACAGCAAGACTGGCCAGTATGTAGCCGTCCACGCCTGTAACCCCAGCACTTGGGAGACAGAGGCAAGTGGACCACTGAGTTCGAGGCCAGCCTGATATATAGAGCAAGTTCCAGAACAGTCACAGCTGTTATACAGAGAAACCCTGTCTTGAAAAAAACAAAACAAAATAAAAACAAAAACAAGTGTTAAACTGTGCTTAAGTAAAAATGTATATAACTTTCTGTTTTTAATAATTATTGCTTGGGGTTTTATTTTTATTTTTTTGAAACAGTTCTAACTCTGTATGTAGCCCAGGTTGGTCTGGAATTCACTCTGAAGCCCAGGTCTTGTCATGTAGCCCCTGGGTAACCTGCCTCACCTCCTGAATGCTGGGGTTGCAGGCACACCTGGCAACACTAGGTGGCTTCCTTCTCATTATGTAGCCCCGGCTGGCCTGGAATTCATGGGTTCACCCACCTCTGCTTCCTGAGTGCAGGGATCAAAGGCGTGTGTGGCTAGTGCCCACAGGTGTCAGTTGCAAATGGAGTTACGGATGGCTGTTGGGTCTTGCCGTGTGGATGCTGGGAACCAGACCCAAGTTCTCTGCAAGTGCAACGGGTGCTCTCAACACTGAGCTATTGCCAGGCGTTGGTGGCGCACGCCTTTAATCCCAGCGCTCGGGAGGCAGAGGCAGGAGGATCTCTGTGAGTTGGAGACCAGCCTGGTCTACAAGAGCGAGTGCCAGGATAGGCTCCAAAGCTACACAGAGAAACCCTGTCTCAAAAAAACAAACAAACAACAACAGTGAGCTATTTCAGCTACAGGGCTATGTAGACAGACCTTGTTTCAGAAAAGACACACACACACACACACACACACACACACACACACACACACACACAGAGGACACAAACATATACACACATTTCCAGACTTGCTCTGAACAGCAACAAATGACTATAAGACACACAAAGGCAAAGGCCTTTTAGCTCTGAAATGCCCACCTCACTCTAAATAAACTGAGGACTCAGTATCAAAGTGTCAGAGATTGAGCAGAGAGGTCGGAAGAGACCTGTCTTTATTTTTCTACATCTGCTCCTTTGTAAACGATTCCTGAGGTAACACTGCCATGTAAACTAGGAGAGAGATGTGGCTGAGGCTTTTCCTATGTGAAAAGAAAAAGATCCCCAACCCCCCAAACCACGAATCTCTCTCCTGGGTGAATTTTCAGATGCAATATAAGGCTATAACGGGTCTGAGGCCAGTGTTGGTCTTCAGATGACAAAGAATACTCTCGAGACAGGGGCTTGCTTTCTTTTTCTTTTTTAATAGTAGTCAAGACACTTGTGGAGTTTCTCTTTGGTATAAAGGATCAGATGCTAAGGAATCTGTTTCCCGTGACAAAAGATTTCCCTCAGAGGCCACATTCAAGAAGTCTTTCCCTAGAAGGAGTTCTCGGAGGGTAACTGAGGTGTGCGTGTTTGTGAAAGGCCTTCCCTCATCTGCTCCTGGGACAGGGGCCGTCTCCCTGGGCATGTTTTGATGCTGGGTGAGGGACGCGCGGCGGCTGAAGGTCTTTCCGCACTCACGGCACTCATAGGCTTTCTCTCCAGTATGAACCATGGCGTGGCGGATGAGGTTTGCGCTCCAGCAGAAGGTTTTCCCACACTCAATACACTCAGAAGGCTTTTCCCCACTATGAAGGCGCTGGTGCCTCGTGAGTCCCGACCTACGGCTGAAGGCCTTGCCACACTCTCTGCACTCAAAGGGTCTCTCTCCAGTGTGGACCGTCTGGTGCTGAAGGAGATGGGTGCTCTTTATGAAGGTCTTCCCTCACTCGGTACACTCCTAGGGTTCACGCCAGAGTGGATCTTCTCGTGGCCAGCAGGGAGGTGTTTCTTACTGAACACCTTCCCACAGTCGCTGCATTTGAAGACAGTGTCCTCTTCCTCCTGGGTGAGTGCTGGACACAGTTCCTCCGTTGTCCCTACGTCATCTGGCATAGGTCCCGTTTTCCCAGGAGGCTTCTCCCCCTGGGCCTCTGCCTCTTCTATGAAGAGTCTTTTCTGAACTTGTGACGGATCATCGTGGCCTCTGGTTTGCACCCACGGCAGGCATCCGGGGGTTCTTGGTGTTGACTTCTCCCAGAATGAGGTTCCCTCAGGCAGTTTTGGCTTATAAGTGGTAGGTAGGTCCTATGACCTTGGTTTTTCCACTGTCACCTACAACAAATTCAACACACATAAGGGATTGTGAACAATAACATAGGAAAAAAAAAAAACAACCATGCCATTGAAAACACATTAATAACACTTCCCCAAGAAGATAAAAACAGTGCCTCCATGGCTGCCATATTATCTCCAATGCCTAGATTAGCACTTTCCTAGTCCTTGGATTCCAAATACTAAGAAACGGAGATGTCAAGGGATAGACCGGGTCAGTGGCTAGAGAGAGGCCTCTCACAGACTTGTTTTCAAAATCACAGGCTGGATGTGGCTTTCAGAGTGACACTGACACCGTGGGGTAAAATTCCTCTAGGTGACACACCTGACATACTGTCCCCACGGAAGACCTGGAATATGTAATGAGGAAGAAAGCACCCACAGGGAGCCTCAGCTTTTGTTCAACATCGTATGGAAGAACCTTCACGCACCAGAGGTATTCAGAACTCCTTTTGAAATTCAGTATGGAGTCCTACCATTGAAACTGGTAAGTGGTTTTTATCTTGTTTTGCAGTTTTATTTGTTTTTGTTTTTCCAAATAGGTACTTCATTTCTGGCCCACAAGCAATTTATATAGAAGAGACGACTCAGGGAAAGACATGGCTATACAAGGAAAGCAAATTAGCCGGGCGTTGGTGGCGCAGGCCTTTAGTCCCAGCACTCTGGGGGACAGAGGTAGGCGGATCTCTGTGAGTTCGAGGCCAGCCTGGTCTACAGAGTGAGTTCCAGGACAGCCAGGGATATATAATAGGGAGACCCCGTCTCAAAAACAGACAAACGAAAAACCAAGAAGGTTTTGTTTGGGCTGGAGATATGGTTCAGAGAGTGACGACTGCTGGCTGTTCAATCCAGATGAGAATGCTATCACCTTTGGTAGAGGAAGGAGAAAACCAACTCCACAAAGTTGTTCTCTCGCCGTCAACACTTGTGCTACCCACCTCTAATAATATATTCTTAAAAGTTTTTTTTTTTTTTTCTTTTCAAATTAAGCCAATGAGGGCTCAAGAGATGGCTCAGAGGTTAAGAGCACTGGCTGCTCTTCCAGAGGTCCTGAGTTCAATTCCCAGCAACCACATTGTGGCTCACATCTACAGTTGGACCTGATGCCCTCTGCTGGCCTAAAGTCAATAAAGCACTCATATACATAAAATAAATAAATAAATCCTAAAAAAATAAACCAAATAAATAAATAAAGCCTAAATGCCGACTAACACATGGATGGTACCTGACTTTAACAGCTCCAAGGCAGAACATGGTGGTGCTGAGGTTTTACACAGCACATTACTCAGGAAGACATGGACAAGGGACTGCCTCTTAGTGTCTGAAGGACTCTCATGAAGAGAAGATTGGGAAGGGTTTTAGGTAGACCAGAGCTGTGGATGGAAATTGGGAGGACACCTTTCCCCTCCATGTCTGGGAGGAAATGTGAGAAACAGTTACTATTCTCACTAGTATTAGGTAAGGACCAAGCGTACCCCTCTTCCCCATGGGCCTCACCGGGGCATCAGAACGCTCACGGCCCTTAGTGAACAATAAGCAACAAAGCTTTAGACGCCTCACCTCTGGCTAGACATGCTAATACATCAACACATCAGGGGATTATGTCTTCTTCAGCGGAACCCCATGGTCAGTGAGTGCCATCAAGGCCCAGGACAGACTGGGTGTAGGCCACTAATGTCGATAAAGAGATCTGCTCTTCTTGGACACATAGCTCACTCAGTCACACATCCCAGCCCTGTGGACCCTGACAAGGCCAAATGCCTAGTTCTTTGAATAAGAACTGGTGTCCCTGGAAGTGGGTAGGACATCTCTTCCTCTTGCAATCTTTGGGCCAGCCAGAGATGGCAAGACAACCTTAAAAGCAACAGGCTGATGGCAGAAAGTGCCAGAGTCTCTGAACAGCTAGCTGTGTGACACAAAGAAACAGACGTCCACACAGACACGGGAATGAGCAAGGAAACGTTGTCTGCTGAGCCACAGAGTGTGGAGTTTGACATGGAAGGTTGATGCTAACTTAGTGACACTTATTGCGGTGGTCTGAATGGCAGTCAGGCATTGAATATGCTGTCTCCAGGTGGTGGCCCTGTCTAGGGATGCGTGGGGGGTGTGATATTGCTGGAGGAAGCACATCACTAGGGGCAGGCTTTGAGGTTTCAAATGCCTTGCATCATTCATTCCCAGTGTGGTCTCTGCTTCCGGACTGTGGCTCAGAAGGTGAGCTTCTCTAGGCGCCAATCTGCTGCTTGCCTGAGACCTCACTTCCCTGCCATGATGGACTCTTACCCTTCACGAACCACAAGCCAAATAAGCACTTCCTTCTATAACCTGCCCTGGTCGTGGTGTTTCATCACGGCAATAGAAAAGCGATGAATATGCTTCAAACCACAAGTGATCGTTCAGATTCACTTGAGCCACAGAGCCCGTGACAAAGAAGCCAGGTTGTAGCTCCAGCAGACAGACAGGGTCCTGAGACAGCAGCTTGTGAAACAGATGGACTCCTTCCCGGGAGCAGTGACAGCCAAATGGGACAGGGCTGGAGAATCAGAAGAGCCACCGATCACAGGGCTCCACAGATCCTGAAGTGACTGACACACTAAGAACTCTCCAGCAGGCTGGAGAGATAGCTCAGTAGTTAAGAACACTTGGTCTTTCAAAAAACCTGAGATCAGTTCCCAGCACTGGCATCAGGCAGCTCACGACTGCCTGTCACTTTAGTAGCAAAGGAATCTGGTGCCCTTTTCTGGCCTCTGAGGGCACCTACACACCTGTGGCACACACTCAAAGACACATAAATAAAAAAGAAGCTTCCCAGGAGACGCCTGGTACAGACCTCCATGCCCTTCCACCTGGACTCTTACCTGAGCAGGCACTTTGGGAAAGGGACTTTGCCACCTTCCATGACTCCTGCCCTTGCTCCAGTTGGCACAGCAGCTCCAGTTTGGGGACAGGATACCCTTCAGGGAGAGAAAAAAAAAAGCAGATAGAGATTTTGATGAAACAAGATAAAGACCCTTGAGCCCTCAGGAATTGGCCTGGACCTTGGAATAAAGCTGCTCCCTTCAACACAAAAAATGGTGAAACATAACTCAGAAGCTACAAGTTTGCTATGCCATACTAATCAGCCCATCAGAAACTAATACTTGGCTGCCAAGATCACTCAGTAAGTAAAGTAACATGCACGTACATGTGTGCATGCAAAAATGTTAAAAATTAATAAATTGTTTTGTTTTTTCTTTTCCCTTTTTTTCTGTTTGTTTGGGGGTTTTGTTGTTGTTGTTGTTGTTGTTGTTGTTGTTGTTATTATTATTAGGCCTACCATTTCTCTGTGTAACAGCCCTGGCTGTCCTGGAACTCCCTATGTAGAACAGGCTGGCCTTGAACTCACAGAGAGCCACCTGCCTCTGCCTCCCAAGTGCTGGGAGTAAAGGTGTGCGCTACTATACCAAGCTTTTTTTTTTTTTTTCAAGACAGAGTCTCACTATGTAGCTCTGCCTGTCCTGGAACTCACTATGTAGACCAGCCTAGGCTTGCGCTCACAGAGATCTGCCTGCCTCTGCCTTCTAAGTACTATGATTAAAGGTGTGCAACCACCATGCTGGGCTGTACTAATTTTTTAAAAGAAACTAATAGCAGGACTGGAGAGATGGCTCAGAGGTTAGGAACACTGACTGCTCTTCCAGAAGTCCTGAGTTCAATTCCCAGCAACCACATGGTGGCTCACAATCATCTGTAATGAGATCTGGTGCCCTCTTCTGGCCTGTAGGAATACAAGCAGGCAGAACACTGTGCATAATAAATAAATAAATCTTTAAACTACACACACACACACACACACACACACACACACACACACACACACACTATACACACACACACACACACACACACACACACACACACATTAATACCCAGGTGGTGATAGTACACACCTTTAATCCCAGCACCTGGGAGGCAGTAACAGGTGGATCTCTGAGTTCCAGTACAGCCAGAGCTACACAGAGAAACTCTATTAAAAAAAAATATGCCATACTGTGTAAAATGACACTTCTCTGTAACCCCAGCATTTTAGAAGCTGAGTAAAAAGCCTGTGACTCTGGGGTTGGTGGTGGCGCACGCCTTTAATCCCAGCACTCGGGAGGCAGAGGCAGGAGGATCTCTGGGAGTTCGAGGCCAGCCTGGTCTACAGAGTGAGTTCTAGGACAGGATCCAAAGGTACAGAGAAACCCTGTCTCGGGGCAGAGTGGGGGACAGCCCTTTAGAGGCCAGCCTGAACTACACAGTGAGTTCCAGGGCAGCCTGTCTACATAAAAAAAATCTTCTTCAAAAACCAGAACAAACAAACAAACAAAACAATTAAGTTATGTGTACTAGCTTGATTTTTCTGTAACAAAAGGGACAATACAATGAAGAATATAGTAAGATAACAGGCTTAACTCACTCTTGAAGTCTACCTCAGTAACCCCATTGGTGTGCTCCCACCGTAGAGGACAAGCAGGAGCAGACGGATGAGGTAGGTATGATTTCAAAAGGCAGGAACAGTCACACCCTTTATAACTGCCCACTCTCTAGAGGAAGGAATGTATTCACCACTAGTGTGATGGTTAGCTTTGTCAGCTCAGCACTCCCTACAATTAATTACCGGGGAAAAGAATCTCAGTGGCATGTTATCTACGCTGGGCTGGCCTCTGGGCATGTTTGCCAGAGGATTGTCTTACTTAAGTTAACTGATGTGGAAAGACCCCGCTCAGCGTGGGGGAATCACCCCTAGGCAGCAGTCCCAAGCTGTAACGAGCTACATCCCCGTTCTTAGAGATCCCGCTATCTCAACAACCTTGTGTGGAAGAACAAGCCTGCCGTCACAAAAGCCAGGGAGACCAAATAAACATATAAATAAAATAAAAAGAAGCCAGTATGCATCTTCCCCGGTACAAGTTTTTAGTTAGATACAGTGCACAGGTCTGAGAAGGACGTGGTGGCATTTGCTTGTAACCCTGCCACCTGTAAGGCTGAAGCAGGAAGATCACTGTAAGCATGCGGTCTAGCCTGGGCTATCACTGTAGCTAGTTTCATCTAAAAAAAAAAATGTGTAAGTGTGTGTGTTGGGGGGGGGGGCTGGAGAAATGGCTCAGTGGTTAAGAGCATTGACTGTTCTTCCAGAGGTCCTGAGTTCAATTCCTGGCAACCACATGGTGGCTCACAACCATCTGTAGTGAGATCTGGCGCCCTCTGCTGGCCAACAGACAGAAGACTGAATGCAAAATAAATAAATGAAATTTAAAAAAAAATAAAAAATGCGGTGGGGGGGCACTAAGCAAGGTTTTATAGTGTTCTTCCTGTAGGTCACAGACTCAATATGGATTCTATTTCAGAATTTTCTCAGCATCCATAACCATTATGCGATCATTTTATACATGGCCAAACCAAGGCTCAGGTTTCATCACAGGAGGGGTTCGAGATTCCTAGTCCCAGACATCCCTTTTCTATGTGCTGTTTAACCCCAAGGTCCGGAAGGTGTGGAGTGCAGGCCCAACTGCAGTGCTAACCATGAGGCCCTCAGTCAGGGCGATGGCAGCTGGGGATCCTCATGGAGCTGGCAGGGCAATGCTGTTCTGAACCCTCTCCTGTAACAACTTACGAGAGACTGACAGGAGTCATGGGAAAGGATCCTCAGTACGTTCACATCTCAGGAGGTGGGGCCGGGCCACAGGGGAGCCGGATAACAGGTCCCCGGTGACACAATCTGAAGGAGCAAAGCTGGGGGCTGGAGAGGTAGTTACAAGCACTCCCTCGCAGAGGACCTCGATTTAGTTCCCGGCACCCACCTGGCAGCTCACAGCTGCCTGTAACTCCCGGTCCAGGGGATCTGACATCCGATTCCTATACACATGCACAAGAAATTTTAAAACAACCGGGAGGCCAGGCGGGCGTTGGTGGCGCACGCCTTTAATCCCAGCACTCGGGAGGCAGAGGCAGGTGGATCTCTGTGAGTTCGAGACCAGCCTGGTCTCCAGAGCGAGTGCCAGGATAGGCTCCAAAGCTACACAGAGAAACCCTGTCTCGAAAAACGGAGAAAAAAATAAAACGGAAGAAAGAAAAAAGGGAGCAACGCTGGGGTTGGACACCAGAGATCGGGCTGCAGACTCTGGACTCCCAAGTACTACAGAATGGAGAGAGCTACAAGCATCCCCAGGGAGCTCAACAGCAGAGACTGAGGAGTAGGTGGTGATGAGGCAGGGCCTTAGCCAGGCAGATAAGTTACCTTCAGGTAGCAGATGTCAGAGAGGGGAACACTCAGTGATCACAGCACAACACAAGAAAACCATACATTTGGGCTGGAGAGATGGATGGCTCAGAGGTTAAGAGCACTGACTGCTCTTCCAGAGGAAGAGCATCCATCCGTTATGAGATCTGGTGCCCTCTGCTGGTGTGCAGATATACATGGAAGCAGAATGTTGTATGCATGATAAATAAAATCTTTTGAAAAAAAAAGAACATACATTTAAGACAGGTGGTAACGGCGCACGCCTTTATTCCCAGCACTTAGGAGGAAAAGGCAGTGGATCTCTGAGTTTGAAGCCAGCCTGGTCTACAGAATGAAATCTAGGACAGCCAGGGGTTACACAGAGAAACCCTTTCTCAAAACAAAAACCAAAAGGTTTTGTGTCTGTTGGGGGTGGCATGCCATGATGTGTGCATGGATGGAGAGAAAAAGACAACTTGTGGGGGCTCGGACCCCAGGTGGGATCTGGGAACAAACTCAGGTCATCGGGCTTGGTGGTGGCAAGCGCCTTTATCACCCAGCCACATCACAGATCAGAATATTTAGTGGCCGAGAAAGATCTATGAGAAATGACAACCAGGTGAAATGCCGCATTGTGCTGAGAACACTCCCCAAACAAAGGAAAAACGCCAAGCTCATCTTGACGGTGAGCAGGGAGCCGGGGAAGCCTGCAGCACTTAGGGTGAAGACCATACACAGGTCTTCTTCTTTTTACAGATTTATCGTGCTGAAGGGACCAGCTTCCCTTTTGGCAGCCATAATGGCCGAACACGTGCTTCTATGACCTTGTCCTAGACACTAGAAAGTCAGATGCCTGCCTCGTGACAAGGAACCAATCAGAAGTTAGCTGGTGGTGCTATGCTTTATGGCTCTGTGTGTGCTTTATGGACAAGTGCACAGCAATGACACACAGAGCATAGCAACCACCCTGGGAGGGCCTATGGGCCATAACAACCAGTTGACCAATCAACACAGGGCAAGCCCTCCAAGCCTGGAGGCACACCAATCCTGAGCCTGTGCGTACCCCTAGACACTCCCCGTACGCTGCCCTACAAGATCTCTCGGGAGCCCCTAGGAGCCGTCTTTCCTAGCCATCCGCCATGGCAGGTGGGTGAAAGACCCGAGCTAACATGGGGTTAGCTCGTTAAATTACAATAAAGCCTTGTGCAGTTTGCAGCAAGCTCTCGAATCTGCCTGGTGATTGGGGTGACCGCGAACCTGGCCTGGGACCCGGATACTTGAGTTTTCGGGGGTCTAACAGTGCTATTTATGTGTGTTCCGGCTGCTTCTCTTTTGCTGTGATAAAATACCATGACCAAGGCAATTAGAGAAGCAGGGGCTCATTGAGTTCCAGTGGGATGAGAGTTCACAGCCGTAGGGAGACACGCAGCTCGCAGGCATGGCCGGCCGCAGGAAGCCGAAAGATGGCATCACTCACCCACAAGCATGAAGCAGAGGGAACTGCAAGGAGGATGAGGCCTTCACCTCTCAAAGCCCACCCTCGGTGATGCTTCATCCAGCCAGGCTGCACTTCCTCCCAACCTCTCCAAACAGCATCACCAGCCCAGGACCAGCTGTTCACATGGCTGACTCTATGGGGACATTTCTCACTGGAATCACAGTGCGAGCATGTGCAAGCATGTGCGTGTAATCCCGAAAGGACTGCCTGTGAGTTTGAGGTCACAGTGTGATCCCAGGTCAGCCTGAGCTGCAGCGAAGATCCTGTTTTTAAAAAAGGGGGGGGGGGGCTGGAGAGATGGCTCAGAGGTTAAGAGCACCGACTGCTCTTCCAGAGGTCCTGAGTTCAATTCCCAGCAACCACATGGTGGCTCACAATCATCTGTTACGAGATCTGGTGCCCTCTTCTGGTGTGCAGATAGACATGGAAGCAGAATGTTGTATGCATGATAAATAAAATCTTTAAAAATAAAAAACAAAAAAAGGTGGGGGGTGGGGGAGCTTGCAAGATGGCTAAGTGGGCAAAGTTGCTCACCACCAAGCCTGATGACCTGTTTGATTCCTAGGACACATTCAGTGAAAGGAGAGTTTCTGCAAATTGCCCTTTGACCTGCGCACACAGCATGTGTGTACCAACACATGTATACAAAATAAACAAAACATATTTTAAAAGTATTTTTAGAGTAGAGTAGAAAGCCTTTACCCAGAGAGACCAGGAACCCAGAGATTTCTAGCCTCACCTCCTGGTGCAGGGTCCTCTGAGCAGGGTCCAGCTGCCCCCACTCCTCCTGGGTGAAAGCCACGGCCACATCTTCAAAGGTCAGAGAAAGCTTGCAAAATCAAACAGAGGCATCGGTGTTAGCCTTGGGGTTCTATGGGCGGAGCCGGCCCAAGCTTCACTGAAAGAATAAGAGAGAGACTAAGGCCCAAACCACATAGGTTATCTTCACGCCCACGCTCCATTGTGGGTCTCAGGGTCAGGGACACAATGCTGGGAGAACACAGACGAGTAAGGAGAGAGGCCTCCTGTGTTGTGTCATCAGAGCCTGGGAGTTCACTCCTACAACCCCAGACCTTCAAGGCGGAAGGCAGGAAGATCGCTATTATTTCAAAGCCAACCTGGGCTACACAGGAAGCTCAAGGCCAACCTGGGTTACATGAGACTGTCTCAAAAACAGAAAAAAAAAAAAACAAAGTAACGGGCTGGCAAGATGACACAGTGGTTTAGGGCGCCCAGTTACCTTGGACTCATGTGATACAGAAAGAGAACTGACTCCCTGAAGTTGTCCTCTACACCTCTACACCCAGGCTGTGGACTCTGAGAGGCAGGCAGTAAGGATTCTAGGAAATCAGAAGAATGACGCCATGAGGGTGATGCCAACACCGGCACAAGCAGAGCCTCTCCGTGCTGTTTCACAACAACTGCTCTCTAGGGCTGCCAGGATGGCTCGATGGGCAAAAGCGCTTGCTGTCCAGCCTGATGGCCTGACTTCCATCCCTGAAACCAACACGGTGGAAAGTGGGACTCCCTTAAGCTATTCTCTGACTTCCTTACCCCTGCACACGCATGCACACATACACACTAAGTGAATGTACAAACAAAACAAAAGTAGTTCTATCTGATAATAGGAATTTCTTAATTTACTTTTTTGGGGAGAGGGTTTCGAGACAGGGTTTCTCTGTGTGACAGCCCTGGCTGTCCTAGAATTTGCTCTTTAAACCAAGCTGACCTAGATCTCACAGGGATCCTCCTGCCTCTGCCTCCTGAGCGCTGGGATTCAAAGTGTGTGCCACCAACCCTGGCTAATTTACTTATTTTTATGTATGCAGATGTTTTTTGCCTGCATTTATGCCTGCCTGTCTGTTTGAAGATGCCAAATCCTAGAACTGTAGTTACAGACAGTTGTGAGCTGCCACGTGGGTGCTGAGAATCAAACCCCGGTCCTCTAGGACAGCCAGTGCTGTTAACCACCGAGCCATCTCTTCAGCCCCTGACAATAGGAATTTTTAAAAGAGAAATTCGCTAATGCTCATTGTGAAAACTGTCTTAATTTCCCATGGCCTGTGAAGTCACCGTCATCAGACCTTCACATGGTAGGGCTAAAGGAGCTTTACCAGCTCACAGCAGGAATTGCGCTCTGGCTTTAGGTTTTGTAGCAGTAATTCTGACACCCCATTAGTACCAAGGAGACTCGAAAGTAACAAGCTTATTCCAAAAAGGAGTTGCAGAGCTGGAGAGCTGGCTCAGTGGCTAACAACTCAGTGGTCCTGAGTCTGGCCCCCAGCACCCACCTCAGTATCTCCAGCTCCAGGCAATGGTCTATTCCAGCCTTCGAGGGCACCTGGACTCCTGTGCACATACCCTTATGCTGGCATCTGCTATCATTTAAGAAAGCCTTTTTTTTTAATTTCTTTAAAACAAATTAGTAAGTTCGGGTAGCGTTTCCACTTTCTTTTTTCTTGCTGACATTTAATAACCTCTGAAAAAAACCCTTCAGAAATAGCTAGACAAAGTAGGGTTTATAGCTGGCTTTGCAACAAACGAGTTGGTTGCTGTGGTTCCCACCTGTAATCCCAGCATTAGGGGAGCTGGCATAGAATTTCAAATTCAAAGCCAGCCTGGGCTGCACAGTGAGACCTTGCCTGAATACAACAACGACAAGAAGGTACAAGCGTCTACTTGAGACAAGGTCCTGACCAGCTTCCCAAGTGGCCTAGACCTTTGTTAGGCCTCCTAGATTCCCAGAGAAATTCCACAATGAGACGCCTACCTTTTTCCTTGCAGGAATTCTGACAGCCCTGTCCCTGATGGAAGGACACTTCAAAAACAGGGGGCACAATGGCCAAGGACAAATAATACCAGCTGTGGTTCTCAGAATCAAGTCCCTTCACTGGCTGGAAGTTGGAAATACCTGGAAATTGCTCTTCGTTTCTTCATTATGGCAACCTCATAGGTACCGCTGGGGCTTCTTAACGGGCCAATATACCTGTATTCCTTCAAGTAAGACTCCCTAGCTGGAATGTCCTAACCTTCCTGGCCTTTCTTAAACCAGTACTGTTGCACAGAGATCCTGTAAGTCTGAGCGGGTCCTTACACGAACAGGTAGAGTTATTAGTATGACAGGATCCCTTATAGGACATCATCACTCCTGTAACCGCCTGCCACCAATGACAACGGGAAAAACACAGCTCTCAACTTAAAGCAGAGAAGAGTTTATTCTGAAGCCAAATATGGGTGACTATGGCCCTGGCACTCAGATTTAGGTTAACCGAAATGCCATGTTCCAAAAGTTTTAAGATACAGAACATTTGGGCATATACCCAAAGGAGGCACATTCCCACAAGGACATTTGCTCAACCATGTTCATAGTAGCATTATTCGTAATAGCCAGATCCTGGAAACAACCTACATGTTCCTCAACTGAAGAACGGATAAAGAAAATGTGGCACATTTACACAATGGAGTACTACTCAGCGGTAGGAAACAATGGCATCCTAAATTTCACAGGCAAATGGACAGAACTAGAAAAAAAAACATCATGAGTGAGATAACCCAGACCCAGAAAGACAAATACAGTTTGTGCTCACTCGTAAGTGGATTCCAGACATAAAGCAAAAGATCCCCAGCCTACAATCCACAACCCCACAGAAGCTAGAACCCTCTTCCAGAAACAGATGGAAGCAGATGCAGAAATCCACAACCTAACACTGGATCAAGCTCCTGGAGGACAATCTAAGTGAGAGAGGAGCAATAATACAAACAAAGGAGCCAAGGCCGTGATGGGGAAACCACAGGATCAGCTGACCTGAGCTAACGAGAGATCAGTGACTCAGGTCTGACAACTGGGGAACCTGCCTAAGACTAAACCAGACTCCCTTAATATAGGTGACAATGGTGCGACTGGGACAATATATGAGGCCACTGGCAGGGTCCAAGATCTGACTCTAATGCACAAACTGACTTAGTGGAGCCCATTCTATGTGGAGAGACACCTTGCCCAGCCTGGGGGGGGGGGGGGACAGGCCACACTCAGGACCGTGGGGCGCTGCAGGCGGAAGGACGAGGGCCCCGAGGTCCCGACGCTCACACAGGCTCGCAGGGCTTCCGGGGACGAGAAGTTTTATGTCGCGGTCCTTTCCGAATCCCGCCACAGGCTGCGAAACGGACCCTAGGCTCCCGGTGTCCACTTAACTCAAGCCCCCCCTCGGAACCCGAAGCGCCGAGACAAACGGCGTCCCCGCCGGCGAGCATCCCGGAAGTGCTGCCCATCCCGGCCCGTGATTGGCCCGTGCGCAGCACAGTCTTCTGGGAAATGAAGTTTTTTTAGTACGTTTTGCCTCCACGTCCAACTAAACGGGGAGAGCGCTTCTCCCCGGTTAAGAGTGAAAGGCGCTCAAAGGTCCCGGTTTTCCTCTCAAATGCGGGGGCATCTAGAGGACCGAGTTGGTGGGGGAAGGACCCCAGAACAGGTGTAAGACCACCATTCTTCATCCGGGGAAACCGAGGCTCCCGAGGCAAAAGGATTTGCCCATCTTAGGGTTCCTGGCTGGAGCTCAGCTGATCTCTGGGTTCGTCCCTTTCGGATACTTCCTACCGAGATCGTTTTCTGAGCCGACGACAGAAAAATGTAGCCCAACATTCCTCCTGGGGAAGAGGATGCTGGAGGCCTCAGCTGAACATATCAATTCCATAATCCATCCTTACTGTCCTAGGTCTTTTGTGGCCCCAAACAGCTTCCGCGGAGGCTGGGACACCTGGGTCACTAGATCATTGGGTTTGCAGTTTCCTGACCTGTGAAGGCTGCAAGGGTAGGAGGTCTAGGGGCCTCGGGGTCAGTCTGATAAGTCTCTAAGACAGAAAAGAAACTGTGTCATATAAGCAGTGCAGTCTAGGTCTGAACACTGGGAATGGGCACATAAGAAAATTTGTACATTTACACAATGGAGTACTACTCAGCCGGGGGAAAAGAAACAATGAAATCTTGAAATCCACAGTTACATGGATGGAACTGACAGAAACCATCCTAAGTGAGGCAACCCAGACACAGAAAGACAAGCATGGTTTGTACTCACTCATATATGGATACTAGACATAGAGCAAAGGATCACCAGCCTAAAATCCACACCTCCAGAGAAACTAGTGAACGAGGAGGACCCTAAGAGAGACACACATGGTCCCCAGGGGAAAGGGACAAGATCTCCTGAGCAAATTGGGAGCATGGGGGGGGGGAGGGAAGGGGTGGGAGGTAGGAGAAAGAGGAGGGGAGAAGAAGAGGCCGGGAGATCATGAGGGATCAGGAAGACTGAGTCAGGGGAAGAAGAGAGGCGAGCAAGAAAAGAGACACCTTAATAGAGGGAGACACTGTAGGTTTAAAGAGAAATCTGGCACTAGAGACATCTCCAGGGATCCACAAGGATGACCCCAACTAAGAATCTAATAGTGGAGAGGCTACCTTAAATGCCCTTCCCCTATAATGAGATTGATGACTACTTTCTATGCCACCCTAGAGCCTTCATCCAGTAGGGGATGGAAGCAGAAACAGACACCCACAGCTAAACACTGAGCTGAACTCCTGGAATCAGTTGCAGAGAGGAAGGGGTGATGAGCCAAGGGGGTCAGGACCATGCTGGGGAAACCCACAGAAACAGCTGACCTGAGCAAGTGGGAGCTCACAGACCCCAGTCTGACAGCTGGGAACCAGCATAGGACCGAACCAGGCACCCCTGAGCATGGGTGTCATTTGGGGGGCTTGGGCAGTCCAAGGGGCCTCTGGCAGTGGAACCAGTATTTATCCCTTGTGCATGAATGGACTTTGGGAGCCCATTCCCCGTGGAGGGATATTACCTCAGCCTAGATACATGGGGGAAGACCAAGGTTCTGCCCCAAATGATGGGACAGATTTTTTGATGATCCCCCATGGAACACCTCACCCTCCCTGGGGAGTGGTTGGAGGGTGGGATGGGGAGTCAGTGGGGGGCACGGGAGGGTGGGAGGGAGACATAACAGTTTACTTATATTGCTGAATTATATGCACATATGGGCCTGTGTGTGTGTGTGCCTGAGAATGCGTGCCTATGGAGGCCAGAACATGGCATCACAGACCATTGTGAATCACCTGACGGCTGACACTGCATCCTGTCCCGCGCGCTATGTTCTCGCTGGCAAGAACGACACAGGACACTCGGATCCTTCTGCAGGAAAGCTTTAATGCATCTTGAGGGTGGGAGAGCATAAGCTTACCAGAGCGGAGACCCTGAGCCAAGAATCCCATCCCTTAATAAAGGCTGGCAGCCCTGCCTGGGATGTGTTACCCTATGAATGGCTTCAGCTCCTTAGGCCATATGAGCCACGGGATAGGCAGAGATCAAAGGAATGGAAATTACCCAGCGCCTGTGAAATAATTTACATTTGGTGCCTGCAGGCACCATCATTGTAATGGAGAATGCAGGAACGGCTCCCTACAGAATCCGTGCTCTTAAGCAGAGTGGCCTCCATGGCCACCAAGCTTTTATTTTGTTTCTTCTTTAAAATAAACTATTATCACTGTGTGTAGTGTAAGCAGGCGGCACACACGGGCTGTGGCGTATTCATGGAGGTCAGATGACAACTTGCGGTAGTTGGTTCTCTCCTTCCCACGGGTGGGGTTCCAAGGGTGACACGCAAGGGGTCAGGCCTGCGCAGCAAGTGTGTTAGCTGAAAAAGTGGAATGAGGACAGCAATGGCCCTGGCCCTCGTCAGAGTTCCCCCAGGGACTCCCTGAAGGAATCCTCTCACAGCTTCCCCTAGGATAGAGATGTCACCTCAGAACAGGGCCCTTAGAATATCCAAGGAGCATCCAAGTCCGCTTGACACAGAGAACGGGAAGCTATGGAGAGCCAGATGAGCTTCTGACTTGTACATAGTTGGCTCCTCCTGCCCTCGGAAAGGCCCTTTTAGTTACAGCACAAACAGATGAACAACAAACAGTCATGGCTGGCCGAGGTGATGCTGTCTTTAATACCAGCACTCAGGAGGAAGAGGCAAGTGGGCCTCTGTGAGTTCTAGTCCAGCTTGGTCTACAATCTCGAGAATTCTGGGACAGCCAGAACTACAAAGTGAGACCCTGTCTCAACCAAAACAAAATAATAGTCCTGATCTTAGGGAATGGGACACTTGAAATAAACCCTGGAAGGAAGGGCAGGTTTGATCCCAAACCACTGACAACCCAACGGTTTCAGCATGGTCAACACCCCCCAACACACGCGCGCGCGCGCGCGCGCGCGCGCGCGCACACACACACACACACACACACACACACACACACACACACACACACACACAGAGCGAGCTCACCCACAGCACTTTAGTACAAATTCAGACCCAATCTCAGAAGGACTGTTCTCATTAGGTCAGGTCATTACGTAGGACTAAGCTAAGAGAAGAAATGTCCCTGCCCTGTGGACAGTCCAAGCCAAGCTCTGCCCTCCCGGTGTCTTGCTCTCCTTGGGGGACTTCCCAGGTTAACCAGCTCCAGAGACACCACGACAAGCAGTGCTCAGTCCAGCAGAGCAGAGTCAGGCAAAGTCTTTGTCCCAAGGTAAGGTTTGCAGTGCAGAAGCCCAGGGCTCCAGTGTCCCCAGTGTCCCCCAGTTTAGTTCTCCAGGCCCTAACCTGTGTCAGGTCCTTCTGCCACGATAGATAGTAAAGACAGCTCGGCAGTTCTCACCCACACATTGGGTGTCGAGATCCCGGAGATCCAACCAGCGACGCCGCGGGCACAGGCGGCTATAAAGTCCAAGCTGACTTCGGACTCGGACGCGCCCAGATCTAAGATAGGGGCGATGGCGCCGAGGCACGCGCTGCTCCTGCTGCTGGTGGCCGCCCTGGCCCCGACCCAGACCCGCGCGGGTGAGTGCGGGGTCGGGAGGGAAACGACCTCTGCGGAGAGGGCGGGGGACAGCACCGGGGAAGCCGGGTCCCCGCAGCATCGCCCAGCCCAGACCCTCCCGCCCCTGCTCCACCCATCTATCCGCATCCCGAGCCCACGCGCCCACCCGGGATCCCGGGACGAGCGTCGGGGGTGTAGGTGTAGGGGCTCACCTCGCGCCACACACCCCCCTCCCCCGTCCCCCAGGCTCGCACTCGCTGAGGAATTTCTACACCATGGTGTCCGGGCCGGGGGAGCCCCGGTTCATTGTCGTCGGTTACGTGGACGACACCCAGTTCGTGCGCTTCGACAGCGACGCGGAGACCCCCAGGTACGAGCCGCGGGTGCTGTGGCTGCGGAAGGAGTGGCCGGAGTATTGGGAGAGGAACACGCGGAAAGCCAAGGACAGCGAGCAGATCTTCCGAGCGAGCCTCAGGACCCTGCTCGGCTACTACAACCAGAGCGAGGGCGGTGAGTGACCCCCTCGACGTCCCCGCGTAAGGGCCGGGAGTCGCCCCAGGTCCCAAGTCCGAGGTCCAGGAGGAGGAGAGCGGGGACCGGGATGCGGGTTTCCCTTTCGGTTTAGAGGATCCGAGGTTGGGCGGGGCCGACGGGCGGGGCAAGTAGTGATGGGGACGGACGGGACGCGGGTGACCCCCAGGGAGTGGGACAGGTGGGTCGAGCTGACCTCGCTGGAGGGGGTGGGGGTCACCCCACGCCAGGCTCTCACACCATCCAGCTCATGTACGGCTGTCACGTGGGGCCGGACGGGCGCCTCCTCCGCGGGTACCATCAGTACGCCTACGACGGCGACGATTACATCGCCCTGAACGACGACCTGAGGACCTGGACGGCTGCGGACACCGCGGCGCAGATCACCCGGCGCAAGCTGCAGCAGGCTGGCGCTACCGAGAGATTCCGGGCCTACCTGGAGGGCGAGTGCGTGCAGTGGCTCCGCAGGCACCTGGAGAACGGGAAGGACCAACTGATGCGCACAGGTGCCCCCGGGGCGCGGGCAGCTCCTCCCTCTGCCCTCCCTCCTGCTGGGCTGTGCCCCTGTCTCTGTCTTCTTTCCAAAGAATACATTCTCCCAGATTCCAGTGAGCGAGGTTTGCATCCCTCCCTCACCCCAGTTCTATGTATTCCTAGAAGGAGCACTTACGGGTACCCTAGGAGAATTCTAAATTGTGGGTTCTCTCTCTCTTTCTTTCTTTCTTTCTTTCTTTCTTTCTTTCTTTCCCTTCCTTCCTTCCTTCCTCCCTTCTTTCTCCCTCCCTCCCTCCCTCCCTCTCTTTCTTTGTTTCTTTCTTTGTTTCTTTCTTTCTTTCTTTCTTTCTTTCTTTCTTTCTTTCTTTCTTTCTTTCTTTCAGGTTGTCATTTGCTTTTAGTCAGTTTTTCTCCCTCACTGGGATGCTCCTGCTTCTCTCACTCCCTCCCCTTGTATGATCACAGATATCCATCTCCACAGGTGCCAAGAAGCACTGAGGCTCGGGATAATTAGACAAATTAAGTCAGTGTCCTCTTTAAACGAGAGAAAATCCGGCGATTTAAACTATCTTGTGCCCGACTTAACCATCCGGAGCCCCCTGCTCTCCCTCAGCCCCAACAAGTTCCAGTGTTGCCCCAGTGAATTAGGAGTTGAACTTCCTCAGGAACAGGGTCTTCCCAAATCAAGGACTGGAGTGACAGGGAAAATCCACACACCCCCCCCCCCCGTGGAGCACCGCTGTGTCCCAGTGAGTGCTGTCCTGGGCTCCACAGCACACTTCCAGGGCTTGGGGAGTCATTTACTCAGGCTGAGTGTCAGAGGTTCACCCCATTTCTGATGCACACTTTGGTGATGGCTGTTCACTTGGACAGACAGTGAATACCGGTCAGTAAGACTGCCACAGTGGTTATGCCTCAATGGTGGCATCAGTAGTTGGTGGGCAACCTTTATGTATCCTGTGCCTCTAATTTCGTATTTTGATATTAATTTAATCACACATTACAAATTATTTTCCATCCCTTCTTGCATCCTTTTATTAACACCTAACTTATGCTACAGAACGTCACATAAGGAAGACCATGTGGACCTGCTGGTTAGTGTGATTCTGGGTTCCCCCCAGAAAATGCGCACATCTGCAATGAGGGAGAGCAGCTCCACCTGCCGGTCACTAGTGTGATGACAGTCAGAAGTGTTCAGACGCATAGCTGGGTGTCATCATTGGTTTAGCATATCTTTGCAGATGGCAGTTTGTCCTGTTATTGTGGGATTTCTTACATCTTCCACACAGATCCCCCAAAGGCACATGTCACCCATCATCCCGGATCTAAAGGCGATGCCACCCTGAGGTGCTGGGCCCTGGGCTTCTACCCTGCTGTCATCACCCTGATCTGGCAGAAGGAGGAGGAAGAACAGACTCAGGACATGGAGCTGGTGGAGACCAGACCTTCTGGGGATGGAACCTTCCAGAAGTGGGCATCTCTGGTGGTGCCTTCTGGGGAGGAGCAGAAATACACATGCCATGTGCACCATGAGGGGCTGCCCGAGCCCCTCACCCTGAGATGGGGTAAGGAGGGAGGGGTGCAGAGCTGGGGTCAGGGGTAGCTGGAGCCCTCTGCAGAGCCTGAGCAGGGTGACACTGAGGGCTGGGGTCATGAGCCTCCCCTCCCCTCCCTGCCCTTCCCTTCCCAGAGCCTCCTCCTCAGTCCACTGTCCCCATCATGGCAGTCATTGCTGCTCTGGGTCTCCTTGGAGCTGTGACCATCGTTGGAGCCTTGGTGGCTGTTGTGAGGAAGAGGAGGAGAAACACAGGTAGGAGAGGGCAGGGTCTGAGTTCTCTCGCGGTCCTCTTTAGAAGTGTGCTCTGACTCGTGGAAACGCATCCACCCCCACCCCCACCCCGCCCCCCCCCATTGCTCCTGTCTCTCTCCTGGGTCTGCTGTAGGTTGAGGAAAATTCCTAGGGACGGGATCATCCCTGGTCTCTCACGAGCTTTTCTTCTGACAGGTGGAAAAGGAGGGAACTATGCTCCCGCTCCAGGTAAGTGTGGGGAGCAGGATTGTCCCTGAGACCCTGGAGATGGACCTGGAGTATTTGTGGAGCTCCCCCAACCCGTGTTAGCTCCTCCAGCAAAGTCTTCTAGGGGCCATGTTTTTTTGTTTTTTTTTTTTTAATCTTCCTATGATATTTATTTATTTATTTATTTATTTATTTATTTATTTACACTAGGCGGGGACAGTTCCCAGAGTTCGGATATGTCTCTCCCAGACTGTGAAGGTGACACTCTGGGACCTGATATGAGCTGTTGGGGGGAGTGGGGAGAGCAAAATGGACATGATTGGGTCCAGGGACTCCCAGAATCACCTGTGGGAGTGAGTGGTTGTCATCACAGTGCTTGTTGTTCATGACTTGTTCTGTAGCATGAAGACAGCTGCCCGGCATGGACGGAGTGGCAGAGAATGTGTTCAGGCCTCTCCCGTGACATCCAGGACCCCTCAGTTCACTCTCTGCGACAGTGTCTGATGTTCCCAGTGATCCTACGGGCTCAATGTGAAGAATCGGGAGCCCAGCCGAGCCCTGCACACCAGGCCCCTGTCCCTGCACTGCCTGTGTTCCCTTCCACAGCCAACCCTTCTGTTCCGGCAGACAGCAGGGGCCATCTCCGACCTGTCACCTCCATGCCGCCCTGAGTTGCAGGCCCTGACTTCCCCACTGGAAATAAGGACCTCAATTTGAACTTGCTTGTTGACATCATTGATCGGACGGGTTGACTGGCTGTGAAATAAATTATTGAGATACTTAGAGTTTGTGGAGGGAAATGAACGGCGGCGGCGTGGAGAACCTCCCAGATATGTGTTCATCGTGCTGTGTGCTTCTGGTGGCACAGGATGGGATTGTGGGAGCTGAGTGAGAACAGGGCTGCGCCCAGGCGGAGCTCAGGAGTCTGTTGTTGGCTGTGACAGGGTCACTCCTCGGCTCTTTCACCTCCTGGCTCAGCTGGTCTGCAGTGCATGCTTGATTCCCAAACAAGTAGGTTCTAAGGCAATGAGGGAATGGGCGTTCCAGTGAGACACACAAGCACCTACACACACACACCACACAAACACACACGTGTGCGCACACTCCACACACACACACACACACACGTGTGCACACACTCCACAGACACATACATACACCACACACACACACACACACACACGTGTGCACACACTCCACACACACATACATACACCACACACACACACACACACACACACGTGTGCACACACTCCACAGACACACATACACCACACACACACACACACACACACACACGTGTGCACACACTCCACAGACATACATACACGTGTGCACACACCACACACACACACACACACACACACACACGTGTGCGCACACACACCAGACACATACATACATCACACACACACACACACGTGTGCACACACTCCACAGACACACACACACTCACACACACACACTCACACACACACTCACACTCACACACACTCACACACACACTCACACTCACACACACACTCACACACACACTCACACTCACACACACACTCACACACACACACACACACGTGTGCACACACTCCACAGACACACACACACACACGTGTGCACACACTCCACAGACACACACACACACACACACGTGTGCACACACTCCACAGACACACACACACACACACACACACACACGGGACTGCCCCCCCCCCCCGGGAATCCCATTACACCCGTGTTCCGGTCCCCTGCCCCTTGCCCCGGGGCCTGTCTCCCCCACTGTGCGCTTTTCCGCAGGTCCCCATCCCGCGGGGTCCCGGAGGAAACAAGGACCCCCAACAGCTGCCCGGCCTCTCATCGCTGTGAAGCTCGCACCCAGCTCGCACTGAGAGGAACTCTCCGCCGCTGCCGCATCCGCCCGCTAGGGGGCGTCATCCCTCCCCGCCCCGCCGCCACTGCCCAGCAGGCAGCCTCTTCCCGCCGGACGGCACCACGGTGCCCGGAACTGGCTACGGCCCTGCTGGTTTCCAAAACCCTGCTGCCCATTTAACCTCCATCGCCACTTTGAGAAGGGTTAGGGTTTCAGATGGCATCGCGGCGACCACAATAGACCATATTCGGCGGTGACGCCTGCTGTACACCTGCGCCATCTGCTGGCCAAACACAGTTACTGCGGCTGGACCGGAAACTTTTCCCTTCTCGTTTTTTGAGACTCTCCCTCTCAGTATCCTCTCTCTTTCTCCTCTCTCTCCCTCCCCCTTCCTCCCTCTATCCCCCCTCTCTCTCCTGCTCAGTCCCCATAGCTTGGCACATGCTTTGAGGCAGGACCAAGTTCCTCCCCTTGCATCAAAGCTGGGGAAGGCAACCACAGGCATGGGGAATAGGTTCCCAAAATCCAGCTCAAGCGTCAGGGATACACCTGGGCCATGGCAAGCACACCAGCTTACACAACTGTCACACATAGGTAGAGGGCATAGGTTCATCACACGCTGGCTACATAGCTCTTGGTCCGTATCCGTGAGCTTCAATGAGCTCAGGTCAGGGGTCTGTGTTGGTTCCACCCATGACACTGACACACCCCCCACCCCCGCATATGACTCCGGAGCTCTGTTCAGTAATTGACTGTGGATCTCTGCATCTGCTTCCATCAGTTACTGGATAAAGGCTCTCTGATGACAATTAGGGCAGTCCCCAATCCAATTTGAGGAGAAGACCAGATCTTTCAACCTCTCTCCTATTACTGGGTGTCAAGCTGGGGGTCATCCTTGTGGATTCCTGGGAAATTCCACGGCACCAGCTTTCTCCATAGCAGCAAGACACCTCTCCCCCCACCAAGACTTCTATTTTATTACCCACCCCTCAGTACCACCTCAACCTACCCAACCACGTCTCCTCATCTCTCCTCAACCCTCCCCCCATTTACCCAGAGGAACCCTTCTATCTTCGCTTCTTAGGTAAACCCTTAGGTGTTTCTCTTGGGAGCGCCTTATTAGCTGCTCTCCACGCAGCTGTGGATTGGAGCCTGGTTATCCTCTATTTTATACCCAATATCCACTTATGAGTGAATGCATACCAGGTTTGTCTTCCCAAGCCTGGGTTACCTCGCTAGGAAGAGTGTTTGTCTGTTTCCATCCCTTGGATGCAAATTTCATGAGGTCGTTATTTTTTACAGCTGAGTAATACTCCATTGTGTAAATGTACCACACTGATAAAGATGCCCCCAAATGGTTGAGGGGCATCTAGGTTGTTTCCAGGTTCTGGGTATTATGAATAATTCTGCTAGGAACATAGTTGAGCAAGTGTCCTTGTGGTGTGATTGAGCATCCTTTGGGTATGTGCCCAGGATTGGTATAGCTGGGTCATGAGGTAGGTTGATTCCCAATGTTCTGAGAAACCATCATATTGATTTCCAAAGTGGCTGTACAAGTTTGCACTCCCACCATCAGTGGGGGAGTGTTCCCCTTTCTCCACACCCTCTCCCACACGAGTTGTCATCAGGGTCTTTGATCTTAGCCATTCTGGCAGGTGTAAGAGGGTATCTCAAAGTCATTTTGATTGGAATTTTCCTGAAGGCTAAGGATGTTGAACAATTCTTTAAGTGTATCTCAGCCATTTGAGATTCTCCTCTTGAGAATTCTGTTTAGACAAGTACCCCATTTTTAAACCGGATTATCTGGTATTTGATCTCTGGTGTCTTAAGTTATGTATTTTAGCAATCAGCCCTCTTTCAGATGTGGGGCTGGTTAATATCTTTTTCCCATTCTGTAGGCTGCCCTTTTGTCTTGTTGACTGTGTCCTTGGCCTTCCAGAAGCTTCTTAGCTTCAGGAGGTCCCATTTATTAATTGCAGATCTCAGTGTCTGTGCTACTGGTGTTAAATTCAGGAAGTAGTCTCCTGTGCCAATGCAGTCAAGGCTACTTCCCACTTTCCCGTTTATGAGGTTTAGTGTGGTTAGATTTATGTTGAGGTCTCTGATCCACTGAGACTGGAGCTTTGTGAATGGGGACGGATAGAGATCTAACTCCATTCTACTACACGCCAGCATCCAGTTATGCCACCAACATTTGTTGAAGATGCTTTCTTTTTTTTCTATTGTATAATTTTGGCTTCTTTGTCAGAATGCAGGTATTCATAGGTGTGTGCATTTACATCAGGGTCTTTGACTCTTTTTATGCCAATACCACCCTGTTTTCGTCACTATAGTTCTGTAGTAGCTACATTAGACCAGTGTCAAAAACTAAAGTTGGTTAAAGGTGCCTGCTGCCAAGCTGGGCATCCGGGGTTTGATCCCTTACTCCCACCTGTGGAATGAGAGAGCAACTCTATTTTATTATTTGTATTTCTTGCTATTGTATGCGTGTGTGAATGGTGTGAGTGTGTGTTCATGTATGAAGGCCCTCGGGCAATACCATGGAGTCAGAACTCTCCAGCCACCTTTATGGGTTCTGAGAATCAAACTTGGGGAACTAGGGCTGTTCAGGAAGTGCCTTTATACACTGGATATCTTGTTTGTCTTTATTTTTATTTACTTAAGGTGTATTTATTTATTATGTTGGCCAGAAGAGGACACCAGATCTCGTTATGGATGGTTGTGAGCCACCATGTGGTATCTAGGAATTGAACTCGGGATCTCTGGAAGAGCAGCCAGTGCTCTTAACCGCTGAGCCATCTCTCCAGCTCAGAGAGAGAGAGAGAGAGAGAGAGAGAGAGAGAGAGAGAGAGAGAGAGAGAGAGAGACCAACTCTTGCACACTGTTCTCTGACCGACACACTCCAGCTATGGTGTGCAGGAGTCCCACTCTTGAGCAAACACCCGAGTTCTGGGGTTAAAGGTGTGTGCCACCACCCTCCCGCCCTCGGTCAATTTATGGTGGAAGTTGAGTACGGTTACACTTGCCTATAAGCTCAGCCAGTCCTCAGAAGGCCAAGAAAAAGACACTGTCCAGTTTGAGCCAACCTAGAATTCTGCAGTTGTCTGTAGTTCTTTGTGTAGGGCTGAGATCTCCTGGGCTTATCCCTGTCCACTTTGACAGGTCTATGTGTGTTCCTTGTTCCACTCGCATTGGGGCAGTCGTGTTGGTGAGACTTGGTGGGTGTACCATCTGGCATTGGCAGACACAATCACACAGTGGTGTACCATCTGGCATTGGCAGACACAATCACACAGTGGTGTAGCATCTGGCATTAGCAGACACAATCATACAGTGGTGTACCACCTGGCATTGGCAGACACAATCACACAGTGGTGTGCCATCTGACATTAGCAGACACAATCACACAGTGGTGTGCCATCTGGCATTGGCAGACACAATCACACAGTGGTGTACCACCTGGCATTGGCAGACACAATCACACAGTGGTGTGCCATCTGACATTGGCAGACACAATCACACAGTGGTGTGCCATCTGGCATTGGCAGACACAATCACACAGTGGTGTACCATCTGGCATTGGCAGACACAATCACACAGTTGTGTACCATCTGACATTAGCAGACACAATCACACAGTTGTGTGCCATCTGACATTGGCAGACACAATCACACAGTGGTGTGCCATCTGACATTGGCAGACACAATCACACAGTGGTGTGCCATCTGGCATTGGCAGACACAATCACACAGTGGTGTACCATCTGGCATTGGAAGACACAATCACACAGTTGTGTACCATCTGACATTAGCAGACACAATCACACAGTTGTGTACCATCTGACATTGGCAGACACAATCACACAGTGGTGTACCATCTGGCATTGGCAGACACAATCACACAGTGGTGTAGCATCTGACATTGGCAGACACAATCACACAGTGGTGTACCATCTGGCATTGGCAGACACAATCACACAGTGGTGTGCCATCTGACATTGGCAGATACAATCACACAGTGGTGTACCACCTGGCATTGGCAGACACAATCACACAGTGGTGTGCCATCTGACATTGGCAGACACAATCACACAGTGGTGTGCCATCTGGCATTGGCAGACACAATCACACAGTGGTGTGCCATCTGGCATTGGCAGACACAATCACACAGTGGTGTGCCATCTGGCATTGGCAGACACAGTCACACAGTGGTGTGCCATCTGGCATTGGCAGACACAATCACACAGTGGTGTGCCATCTGGCATTGGCAGACACAGTCACACAGTGGTGTACCATCTGACATTGGCAGACACAGTCACACAGTGGTGTACCATCTGGCATTGGCAGACACAGTCACACAGTGGTGTACCATCTGACATTGGCAGATACAATCACACAGTGGTGTACCACCTGGCATTGGCAGACACAATCACACAGTGGTGTGCCATCTGACATTGGCAGACACAATCACACAGTGGTGTGCCATCTGGCATTGGCAGACACAATCACACAGTGGTGTGCCATCTGGCATTGGCAGACACAATCACACAGTGGTGTACCACCTGACATTAGCAGACACAATCACACAGTTGTGTACCATCTGACATTAGCAGACACAATCACACAGTTGTGTACCATCTGACATTGGCAGACACAATCACACAGTGGTGTACCATCTGGCATTGGCAGACACAATCACACAGTGGTGTAGCATCTGACATTGGCAGACACAATCACACAGTGGTGTACCATCTGGCATTGGCAGACACAATCACACAGTGGTGTGCCATCTGACATTGGCAGATACAATCACACAGTGGTGTACCACCTGGCATTGGCAGACACAATCACACAGTGGTGTGCCATCTGACATTGGCAGACACAATCACACAGTGGTGTGCCATCTGGCATTGGCAGACACAATCACACAGTGGTGTGCCATCTGGCATTGGCAGACACAGTCACACAGTGGTGTGCCATCTGGCATTGGCAGACACAATCACACAGTGGTGTGCCATCTGGCATTGGCAGACACAGTCACACAGTGGTGTGCCATCTGACATTGGCAGACACAGTCACACAGTGGTGTACCATCTGGCATTGGCAGACACAATCACACAGCAAACCTCCTGATCTCCAGCTCTTCGGCCCCTTCTTTCAAATCTTTCCCCCAGCCATAGGGTTTCGTAGGTGTTTTGCATTAGGCTTGCAATTGTGCCGTTTCATGGTGTTTTCCATCAGTCTCATGAGTTTGAATACTTGGTCTCTAGTTGGTACCCCTGTTTGAGGAGCCTTGGGAGGTGTGACCTTGCTGGAGTAAGTGTGTCATTGGGGATAGACTCTGAGATTCCAGCAGCCATGTGTTATTTCCAGTGTACTCTTTAAAAATATTTATTTGGGGCTGGAGAGATGGCTCAGAGGTTAAGGGCACTGGCTGTTCTTCCAGAGGTCCTGAGTTCAATTCCCAGCAACCACAGGGTGGCTCACAACCATCTGTAATGTGATCCGGTGCCCTCTTCTGGCACACACTGTATACACGACAAATAAATAAATAAATCTTTAAAAAATATTTATGTGTTATGTATACAGTGCTCTGCCTACAGGCCGAAGAGGGCACCGGATCTCATTACAGATGGCTGTGAGCCACCCTGTGGTTGCTGAGAATTGAACTCAGGACCTCTGGAAGAGCAGCCAGTGCCCTTAACCTTTGGGAGCCATTTCTCCAGCCCCCTCTTTTTGCTTCCCGTTTAAAGTTCAAAGTGTGAGCTCCCAGTGCCTGCTCCAACCATCTACTGCCTGCTGCGTCAGCTCTGCCGTCATAGACTCTTACCAACCCGGAACCGTAAACCCTTTCTTCCGTAAGTGGCCTTGGCCATGATGTTTTATCGCAGCATAGAAGAGTAACTAGGGCAAAAGACCCTCTATATTTTTTGCAGGTTTACTGTAAAACGAGTGCCTAGACATTGCTGAGTCCAGGAGGTGGCGCAGTGTGTCAGGGTGCTTGCTGACAGACGTGACACCCCAAGTTCAATCCCCAGGGTGTGTATGTGTACCTGGTATCCGTGTTGTGCCAGTCTGCAACCTGCAAGATGTCATCTGACGCCCACATGTTTACAGTTGCAGGAATACTCACACGCCCACACATGTAATGAGAAAAACCCACAGTATAGCATAAATAAATAAATAAACCAGGAACCTAATGTGTACTGTCACTGGTAAGTGTCGTGTGACAAGGGAGGAGAGGTGGCTCAGTGGTTAGCAGTGCTTGCTGCTCTTCCAGAGGACCTGAGTTTAGCTCCCAGGTCCCTCACGAAGCAGTTTATAACCACCTGTAACTCCAGGTCCTTGGGGTCTGATGGCCTTCTCGTGTGTGTGTGTGTGTGTGTGTGTGTGTGTGTGTGTGTGTGTGTGTGTGTGTGTGTGTTCGTGCATACACACACACACGTGGCATGCACTGACACCAGCAAGCCAATGAAATTAAATCTCTGTGTTAGATACCACTCGCTGTGTTACACACCTGGCGGCCTAACTGTTTTGTCCATGCCAGACTGACCACCAACACACGGTGGACGCTATTGAACGCAACATGTGACGGGAGTCACCTGACATCATCGTGGGCCTGAAGAAGGTCTTCAATGAAACATGCTTTACTCCCTATTCCCTATCTAAAAAGTCCTTCTTCAGCCGGGCGTTGGTGGCGCACGCCTTTAATCCCAGCACTCGGAGACAGAGGCAGGTGGCTGTCTGTGAGTTCGAGGCCAGCCTGGTCTCCAGAGCGAGTGCCAGGATGGGCTCCAAAGCTACACAGAGAAACCCTGTCTCGGAAAAAAAAATAAAAATTAAAAAAAAATCAAATATCAGCGCAGACAGCTGCAAAGTGACTCACTGGTAGAACACTTGCTTAGCCTGTACTCCATCCCGGGTTACAGTCCAGCAGTGCAGACATAAACACGGGGTGGGCTTGGTGAAATGCACCTTTAAATCCCAGCACTCGGGAGGCAGGGGCAGCTGTCCATGGCAGGGGGCTCCTAGCTCGGGTATCGCCACATCCTGTGGTCTCAAATTCAGCCCAGCAGAGACAAGGGCAGGTTGATCTCTGTGAGTTCCAGGCCAGCCTGGTCTACACGCTAGTCCAGGTCAGTCAAGGCTACATAATAGTCAGAGCCTGTCTCAAACTATATAGCAACAGCCACCTCCGCCACTGCCACAGAAACAACAGCAATGACTGATATTCAGGTAACACTTGAAAATCTCCAAGAAAGCATATTTCAAGTCTTTTCACTCTCAGGGAAGGGTGTGGGGCAAGGCATATGAAGACAGCTTAGTGTCGCAACTCCAGCATGTATCAAAACTATGAATATATTCATTGAATATACTCATTGAATATATTATATTATACTCAATGAATATATTCATTGAATTTTCTTAGATTTATTTATCTTATGTGTATGAGCCTTTTGCCTGTCCTATGTGAAGAAGGCACTGGAACTCCCGGGACTGGTGTTATGGTTGGTTATGAGTTGCCCAGTGGGTCCTGGGAATTGAACCTGGGACCTCTGCAAGAGCAACTGGTGCTTTTTTTTTTTCCAATGCAAAAGCAATGAGTCTTTTACTGCAGTTGTTTAAGGAGCTAACTCCATTAGCTCGGGCCCTTCATCCACCCACCATGGCAGATGGTTGGGAAAAGACACCGAGAAGCCACGGCATAGAGATCTTATAGGGCAGAGTAAGGGGAGTGTCTGGCTAGCACGTGTTACTGTCATGGCTGCCGAAATGGGGAGCTGGTCCCTTCATTCCCCCATTTTCTTTTTGGAGATTCCAATCATGGAATTGCTGTCTTTCCAGTATCCCCATCAGCGAGTGAGAGATACTGGCATCCCTTATGTAAGGGAGTTTATTTTGACTTAGCATTTCAACCAGGGAAAATGGGCGACGTATTCTTTCCCATGCTACTTCCTGCTGACTTTGGGACGAAGTTAGGGACCAAGAAGGCTGAAATGCTAGTCAAAAGCAAAAAGGGAATTCAGGCAACAGGGAAGCAGCTGGTTGGCAGACTCTGTTGAAGAGACGGGGGGGTGTCCACATCAGCTGGACTGGTTCACATCCAGAGCATGTCTGCAACTGGTGCTTTTAACCACTGCTTTGTAGAGACACTTTTTTTTTTAACTTGTCAAACATTAAGTGAAAATCAGGGGGAAAGATAGAGCTGGGGATATAACCAAGGAGAGTGTTTGCATAACATGCATGAAGCCCTGTGCTCGCTGCCCGGTACACCTAGAACTGGGCATGGAAATTTATTTGATTATTTCAGCACTTGGGGCCATGGTGGGTAGAGGATCAGAACGTACCTTAGACTAAGATGTAGTGAATTCCGGGCCAGCCTGGGCTACATAAGACCCAGCCTCAACTAAACAAAATGTGCCAGGAGAGATAAACACAAAAGCACTCAGGAGTGCATCTCATACTGTCTTGGCTTTTTCAAGTTTGGTGTCTACCACCATCTAGTGGCGGGCAGCAGCAACTGTTACAGAAATTCACAGTAAAGAGCAAAATGATGGGGTTTGTGCCTCCAGGAATACAGAGTCACAGCACGTACAGACATTAGTTACTTGGAAAACTCTTGTGTCCACATGGGCTTAGTCCCACTCCCTATTTAAATGGCTTTATGGCTTCACTATGGGGAATGTCCACATGAATACATATGTAGACACATAACAGAATTGTAAAAATCTAACTTAAAGCTGAGCACATTTGAGTTGTTCAAGTACATTGCAGTCATAAGCTACATTTTTTTTAACTTCTGTACCTTTTCAAGGTCTTTCTGACTTAAAATGGAATGTATCTTGACAGACTCCTCTAATTAAATCAAAAATTCCATTTTGTGGTTTTTTTTTTCATTTGGTATTTTTTGTTGTTGTTGTTGTTAGCTTGCTTATTTTAGTTTTTTTTTTGAGACAGGGTTTCTCTGTGTAGCTTCAAAGCCTGTCCTTAGAACTCACTCTGTAGACCAGGCTAGCCTCAAACTCACAGAAATCCACTTGCCTCTGCCTCCCAAGTGCTGGGATTAAAGGCATGCGCCACCACCGCCCTGCTATTTTTTCTTTCTTAAACAAACAAACAAACAAACAAAAGCAAAGTCTGAGCAGGGCATTGGCAGTGCATGCCTTTGATCCCAGCACTAAGGAGGCAAAGGCAGGCAGATCTCTGTGAGTTCGAGGACAGCCTGGTCTCCAGAGCGACTACCAAGATAGGCTCCATAGCTACACAGAGAAACCCTGTCTCGAAAAACCAAAAAAAAGCAAGGTCTGGAGAGATGGCTAGGTGGTTAAGAGCACTGGCTGCTCTTACAGAAGATCTGGGTTCCCAGCACCCACAGAACATCTCACTGACATCTTTAACTACAAGATTTGACACCCTTACCCAGACATAGATTCAGGCAAAACACCAATGCACATAAAATTAAAAAAAAAACACAAGAATTTGTTTCTTTTCATTTTACGTGTGTGAGTGTTGGCCTGCGTGGACATATGCATGCCTGGTACTGGAGGAGGACCAGGTGAGGTCTTAGTGTGTAGCCCTGGCAGGCTTGGAACTCACTTCTCCATAGAGCAGGCTGGCCTCAAGTTCTCAAAGAGTCACCTGCCTCTGGCTCCTAAATGAAGAACTTTGCTTGTTCAGGTTATTCTTGGATCTCCTAGCCCTGTTTCCTCCATGGTGAGTGGCCAACATTAAGAAAGGAATCTGCTCCAGCCGGGCGTTGGTGGCACAGCATTTGGGAGGCAGAGGGAGGTGGATTTCTGTGAGTTCGAGGCCAGCCTGGTCTACAGGAGCAAGTTCCAAGATAGCCTCCAAAGCCACAGAGAAACCCTGTCTGGAAAAAACAAAACAGAAAGAAAGAAAGAAAGAAAGAAAGAAAGAAAGAAAGAAAGAAAGAATTCTGCTCAAACCCTCATCTCAGCACATCTCTGTGGAACCAGGAGAGAAGTGTTTACCAATGAGAGTTTCCTGTGACTGGAGTAGCTGCTGAGGACTGTGCCAGGCCAGCAGGTGTTAGAGGACACGTCTCAGGGTATGACATCCCTCAAAGTGGGGTGGTGGTGGCACACTCTCATCTCAGCACTCAGGAGGCAGAGGCAGATGGATCTCTGTGAGTTCAAGGCCAGCTTGTTCCATAGAGTGAGTTCCAGGACAGCCAAGGCTACACCGGGAAACCCTGTCTCAATAAAACAAAATAAGACATTGTTTATGTCACCACGTGGGAAGGAAGTTTAGCAAGAGGGGGTGTGTGTGTGGCCCGGGCAAACTTCTTTGGTATTTTTTTTTTTTTTTTTTTTTTTTGGTTTTTTGAGACAAGGTTTCTCTGTGGCTTTGGAGGCTGTCCTGGAACTAGCTCTTGTAGACCAGGCTGGCCTCGAACTCACAGAGATCCCCCTGCCTCTGCCTCCCAAGTGCTGGGATTAAAGGCGTGCGCCACCAACGCCCGGCAGGTTTTTGTTGTTGTTGTTGTTGTTGTTGTTTTTAAACCAGTGAGCCCTGAGAAGGTTTTGGATTTGCAAATCTGTCATACTGTCTCTTTTGAACGCTGTGTAACCCTGATGTTATGCCCTGCGATTCCGAGAAAGAAACACAAAACAAGTTGGTGGTAGCCAAATAATTTCATTAGCAATGTGTCACACACACATACAAAACAATGGTTTTAATAAACCGACAAGAGAACACTCTATATGTATTCAGGGGAAACGAACACTATCATGGAAATCCTGTCGATGACATGAGCAATTCATACATACACTAACAAAATAAGACATTCCACTCACTGTTTCTCAATATTTACATCCATGAGTACCCTTTCTGAATCCACTTTTATCTGGGGTCCTAACACTTGGACCTATAATGAGTTCTAGCTGTGTTGTGTTGGTTTAGAATGATGATTAAAGTCCATCCTGCTGGGGCTGGAGAGATAAGATGACTCAGTCCACTAAGAGCACTGGCTGTTCTTCCGGAGGATCTGGGTTCAATGCCCAGCAACCACAAAGAGTTCACAACTGACTGTACCTCCAGCTCAGAGGATCCAACAGCGTCACACAGGCGTACATGCAGGCAAAACGGGACTGCACATTAAATAAACATAAATAATTAAAAAAAATAGCAAGGCAGCGGTGGCACACACATTTGATCCCAGCACTTGGGAGGCAGTGGCAGGTAGATCTGAGTTCGAGGCCAGCCTGGTGAACAGGGTGAGGTCCAGGACGGCCAGGGATACACAGACAAACCCTGTCTTGAAAAAAAAAAAGAAAGAAAGAAAGAAAAAAACAACAGAAACAAAACCCCACAAAAAGCACCATCATAGCCTTGTTGAAGAGCATGGTGCTTAGCCTGTTATCAGGGATGGCGGGGGGGTTTCTGTTCTAATGGGTTTGTTTGTTTCTTTTATGGGTTTTTGGCTGACTTTTTGTCTTGAGCTTTGCGATTCTTGTGGGGTGGGGTTTAGGATTCTTCTAGAAGGTAGGTAAAGCCGTTAAGCAGGGTTGAGAAGAGATCCATGGTTCTCTTTTCATCCTTCGGGGTGCTCAGAAGCCTGCACTCCGATGCCTTCTTCAGCAGCCACTCAAAGATCTCATTTTGCATGTAAAAGAAAATGTAGCCGGTGTGAAGCCGATTCTCTTGAATCAAGGCCTCGGGGATCTCGAACACTTGGACATCGCTGTACAGCAGCCAGGCTCGCCGTTGGAAGTCATACACGTCGCTGACGTAGTGGCCTGAATCTTGGGAGCTCCCAAAGTGGCTGACGACACCGACAAGCCTGTAATTCTGAGGGTCTTCTGCCATGGCCTCATTGGCTGCATCTGAGTGATCCATTCCTGCAACTCTGGGGCTCTCGGTGTACCCCAGAGCGCTCAAGAAGTCGGCATCGATTTTCGGATCGACCATTTCTGAATACCTGTTCATGTTCTTCCCCATGTCTTCCTGAGTACCCCTGACACTTTGGGGTAATGCCCAAGGAAGCAATTCCTTCTGGATTCTTTTCCCATGCTGCTGGAGGAGCTGCTTGCCTATTTCTTGAGTATCTTCCAGGAACTTTTGTTCTTTGAGATCGCAGAAGTTGTTGCAAATCTCGATGATGGTATGGTGATTTGGGTTTCCATATACATTGATTTTCTTGTAGTTCTTGCTGTCTGGATTCTCAGGGAGCTTCTGGAGACCCTTCTCTCTGAGGCCCAGGTCTTGGATGCTGATGGGTTCGCAGATGATGGAGTCCCACGAGGGCGATGTATTTTCGCAGAGCATCCATTTTTCCGTCTTCAGTAGGTCCGGGTCTATCCCAGAAACACCTTCTAGGCCGAGCTGCTGCTGGTCGTCACACATTATCTGGAAGTTTTGCATCTCGGCATCCTCGTTCGAGCCCACCTGCAGGACTGTGAAGTCGATGGACACGGAAGTTGGCTGGATGGAGGGTATCGAGTGCCCAAAGATCTCGTGCATGGTTCCTTCAACGCCTGGGACGTCAAAGTCGCCGTTGGAATTCCTGGTGGTCACCGGAAATGGCTGCTTCGTGTTTTCGTTGCAGTGGGAAGCCACCGTTAGGTACTTCGAGATCTCCACGGGCTGCTGACTCTTCACCAGCATCCTGTTGGCGGTAAAGTGGTAGCGTTTCAGGTGCACAATCAGGACCCTGGGGAGCCTCCTCCAAGTGTACCTGAGTACAGAATTCTTGTTCTTGCAATTCTCACAGTTGTGCTCGATTTTCTCAGGTGTGAAGAAAAGATCCAGAGACTTCTGAATGGACAGAGGGTGATCCTTCGTCCCCTGGGGCAGGTCGACAGAGAGATAGTTGCTGACTTCGGTGTTGAGAGTAGCTTCTCCACAACCCTCGCAGACGATGGAGCTGTGCAGCTCGATTTCAAAATTCGCAGCCACCGGGCAGATGAACCTTCTGGAGGAGGCAGCTTCATTTTCCCTCTCAGAACAGCACATGGCGTTGAGCTTTTCCATGTTCAGTTTCAGCTGCTCCAGGCACTGACTTAGAAACTCGTGGGCATCGTTCTGCTCGTCGCCCAGGAATGTGTCTGCCACGGTGGAAATGGTTTTCTTCACCGTCATGAGTAGCTGGCCCTTGATCTCCACGTCGCGGATGTCTTTCAGGACAAGGAGCTGGCTCAGGGGCTTGATGAGGTCGTCGCAGGACACTTTGTCCCAGGGGATACCTTGTGTGAGCAGGTCCTTCGCGAAGGTCGGAATCCCAAAGACAGACTGCAGAATGGAATTCATGTAGCAGGTGTTGCCCAGATTGGGGAAGCCTTCCCGGTTCAGTTGCTTGGCGTAAGTGTCGAGGGGAAGCTGTATCTCGGCGCATACCGGGGGCTCCTGGTTAAACTTGGGGCCGCTTCTTTCCTCAGCAAGCGTTTGTGTGGACAGGACGGTGGTGTCGTCGAGGTTAGTCTTCCTGCGGGCGCTGGCCATCAGGGAAGTTTCCAGTTTCCAGTTGGTGGGTTTTTCCTGCTCTCGTGAGGCCATGGGCTTCTCTCCTTTGCCTCTCTTGCTTCTGGGGTTACAGATCTTGTACTTCTTCTGTGGTTCGGGACTGAATTCGGTGAGGATCTCTTCCTCCACGTCCACGCTGGGGGCTGCCATTCTCTTGCGCTTCTTGATCTCCTTTTCTGCCTTGTCTTTTTTAGCATACCGGCTGGTGGATTTGGCCAGCGAGAGCGGCATCTTCCCGGGGAGCGGCGCCTCCCTCTCCTGTGCCGTCTCCGAGGACCCACAGACCGGCTCTGGGTGCTTCTTGCAGAAGGGATGCCCGCCTTCAAGAAACTCCTGCTTCCTCATGGGGTCGTCGGGGTCTTGGGTATCAGACAGATGAGCCAAATCCAGGAATGCCTTCAGTTGCTCAATATCAGCAGAGGACAACTTGTCAATGAGTAAAGAGGTGTCACCTTTTAGAGTTAGATACAGACAGTGCAGCCCCATCTCACAACAGCTAACCACAACGCCCGCCACATTATTCCCCAGCTGGAAAACCCGCTTCCTCTTCTCCAGCTTGAAGGAAAACACCATGGTAACCTTCTGCTTCCTCTCCACTATTTCGATGACGGCCTCTTTCCACTGAGAAGCCCGGGTGTGTCTGTTCCGGTTCTTGCTTCGGATCTGGACCAAACCCTGGATCTTTATGGGAGCCATTGTTTTCTTCGCCAAGAAAACTGGTGTGGTCTAAAACAACAAATAAACAAACAAACAAACAAACAAACAAGCAAAAACAGGACAGACACAGAGGTTGTGAGTTTAAATGCATTTATCGTATTTTTTTTCTTTTTTTAAAACTTTAAATTGGCTTTTAGTCCTCTTTTGGACTTAAGTACAACACTATGGAAAAACTTACAATTCCCATTTAATGTTGACAATTTTGCTTATAGATTACAATGAATAGAAATTGGAGTGCCCGGGCTGGAGAGGTGGCTCAGAGGTTAAGAGCACCGACTGCTCTTCCAGAGGTCCTGAGTTCAATTCCCAGCAACCACGTGGTGGCTCACAACCATCCGTTATGAGATCTGGTGCCCTCTTCTGGTGTGCAGACATACATGGAAGCAGAATGTTGCATACATAATAAATAAATAAAATCTCTAAAAAAAAAATTGGAGTGCCGCTGGGCGGTAGTGGCACAGGCCTTTAATCCCAGCACTGAGGCAAGTGGATCTCTGTGAGTTCGAGGCCAGCCTGGTCTACAAGAGCTAGTTCCAGGACAACCCCCAAAGCCACTGAGAAACCCTGTCTCGAAAAAACAAAACAAAAAATTGGATTACCTAACATCCTTTTAATAAAAAATTATTTCATTTTATTATGGGAGGAGTAGGTGGGTGTATTTGTCTACATGTGTGTGCAGTGCCCTCAGAGTCCAGAAGAGGGCGTCAGATTCCCTAGACCTAGCATTATAGGCAGCTTTCAATTACTCTGTGTTAGGGCTAGAAACTGAGCTCCCGTCCTTGGTAAGAGCAGTGAATGATCCTAACCATTGAGCCGTCTCAACTACGCTCAAGTATAGCTCTTAACCACTGAGCTCTTGAAGCTGTGCCCATTCTCTAGAAGACACAATCAGATCTAGTTTGCTCTCTTGTAGAAAACAAGTGTCCCAGTGTTGCCTGGGGGATTGCCTCGGTTGCATTCATAAGTATGGAAAAGAGCCAGCTCCAAAGTGTTTGGCACTATTCCCTGCTCTGGGTACCATGCCCATAAGAGTAGAGAGAGATGTATGGAGGTGTGCATTCTCTCTCTGCTCCTAGCTGGGCCTGTCGTTGGCCCAGCTGTGGCTGTGACGTCCCCAGAGCAATGGACTATGTAACCCGAGACTGTGAACTGAACTAAAACCTCCTCCCCCGCCCCAAGTTCCCGTAAGTTTTACTTTCCAGAGTGTTGTATCTTAGAGCGAGAAACGGATACTCCAGGTACCTTAAGTAAAGTCTGGTGGTGGTTAAGTCTTCTCTGCCGCTCCGATGCCGCAGAGACAACGCAAGTTCTGGTCAAATTCTAGTCTCTCCTGCAAATGCAGCAGCTAGGAAAGACCAGGCTGATGAGAGTGGTCACCTCTGGTCCTGCAGGGGTCAAATGACAAACAAGGAGTACACACGTGAATGGATGCAGGGAACTGAAGATATATATATATGTATATCTCAGAGGTTACAGCACTCAGCATGCACAAGACCCTAGACTCACACAAGACCCTAGGATCACACACTGGCAGTTTTGGGCTTGAGCCTAAATGAAGAGATGGACGTGTGAGGCAAGAACGGAGTGGATAGAAACACAGCATAGGAAGGAAGGAAAGAAAGAAGGAGGAAAAGGAAGGGAAGGGGAGGGGAGGGGAGGGAGGAGGAGAAGGGGGGAGGAGGAGGAGGAGACAAGGAGGAGAGGGCAAAACAAAACCCAAACCAAGGAAAAGAGGTGGGAAGGGAAGGGAGTTAGCCTGAGGCTAGCCTAGGCTACATTAGAACAGTGTTTAAAACTAAGCACAGCTAGCCGGGCATTGGTGGTGCTCGCCTTTAATCCCAGCACTCGGGAGGCGGATGCTAGCAGATCTCTGTGAGTTCGAGGCCACCCTGGTCTACCGAGCTCCAAAACAATACAGAGAAACCCTGTCTCAAAAAAAAAAAAAAAAAAAAAAAAAAAAAAAAAGAAAAACAAACAAAACAAAACTACACACAGCTGGATAAGATGGTTAAAGGTGTCTGCTGCCAAGCCCGGCAGCCTGAGTTTGACCCCTCGCGCCCCCATGTGGAATGAGAGGCCGACTCTTGCCGACTGTTCTCTGACCTACACGCTCCAGCTATGGTGTGCAAGAGCACAAGCATATACAAATAATATAATTTTTGAAAAAACCAAATGCAGAGGCAGTGGGTATACACACATTTAATTAAATGCCCGCAATTGGGAGGGATCTCTGTGAGTTTAAAGTCAGCCTGGTCAAGAATTCCAAGACAGCCAGGTCTGCAGAGAAAGACCCTGACTCAAAACACAGCAAAAGTAATGGGGAAACATGCACAAAAACCAAATCTAGTGGAGTAGAGACACCCAGAACTCTCCTGCCTCCCCTGGAATCTGAAACAAAAATGGAACTATTTTTGCTAGGAGAGGTGAGGTATGGAAGGGACAGTTAGATACCAGATGAAAACTGGAAATACTAAACTTAAATTTTTTTATGATTTATTTATTCTTAGGCGGACTATGGTGCAACACACACACCTTCGAGCTCAGAACTGGAGAGACAGGAAGACCTGTGACTTGGAGGCTGGCTCTGTCAGTCCTGGAACTCTTTCTGTAGAACAACAGGCTGGCTTTGAATTCACAGACATCCACTTGAGAGGCTGAGGCCAACGGATCTCTGTGAGTGCGAGGTCAGCCTGGTCTACAAAGTGAGTTCCAGGACAGGCAACAAAGCTACAGAGAAACCCTGCCTTGAAGAAGAAAGGGGGGAAAAAAGCAATATGCTTCTTGAAGACTCCCAGCTTCGTCTCCCATCCTGTCACATAACAGCCAAAATGAGTCTTTCCCAGGAGATGCGACTGTACACTTGGAACTCTCAGGTGTCTCGACATTTTCCATTTGTATGTTTGTTTGTCAAGACAGGGTTTCTGGGGGGGGGGGGCTGGAGAGATGGCTCAGTGGTTAAGAGCACTGATTGTTCTTCCAGAGGTTCTGAGTTCAATTCCCAGGAACCACATGGTGGCTCACAACCACCTTGAATGAGATCTGGCGCCCTCTGCTGGCATGCAGGCAGAAGACTGTATAATAATAAAAATAAAATAATAATAATAATAATAATAATAAAAAGACAGGGTTTCTCTGTGTAGCCCTGGATGTCCTTTAACTCCCTCTGTAGACAAGGTTGGCCTTGAACTCAGAGTTCTGCAGCCTCTGCCTCCCCAGTACTGGCATAAAAGGTGTGTGGCATAGATATTTTAATTACTCACTCCAGGATCCTCTCTGTAGTAAGATTCGCATATATAATACAATATAAGCTATAAAACAAGCCATATGAACATGCTTGAAAAAGACAGGAAATCTACTGGTGGGGTGAGGAGAATCCACGCACATCCCACCAAGCAAGTGATATCAATTTGTTACAGTATTAGTTTTTATGGCTGCTTCAGATCTTTTTTTTTTTTTTTTCTTTTTTCTTTTAGAAAGGATCTCACTGTATCCATGGCTGGCCTCGAACTCACAGACATCCACGTACCTCTGCCTCCCGAGTGCTGGGATGAAAGTGCAGGGCACCACCACGCCTTGTTGCTTTTCTCCTCTAGCTCCTGCTGTTGTTTCTTTGGTGTTAATGCATACTCTTTTTTTTTTCTCTCTCAATCCTATCTCACTTGCTCCTTTTCTTGTCTGTTTCACGGAGACGGGGTCTTGGTTTGTATCCCTGGCTGACTCAGAACACACTAGACTACCAGACCGACCTTGAACTCTTCTATCTGGCCCCCTCAGTGATGGGATTACAGGTGTGCATTAGCAAGCCAAAGTATTTGCCGTTTAATTACCTTCAGGTTCTTCCTGTTTGTACTGTAGTGAAGGCTGGCCTTCAGTTACAACAGGAAACGCGCAGACCTAAGAAGAAATACAGGAGGCGTTTACAACCCCAGATAGACACCAGCAGAAAAGAACTTTCCCACAACACGTTATAGGTAGGGTTCTAAGACGACAGATAAATGAGTCAATAGTAAATGCATCTCCTTGGTATTCAGTCCCAGACGTCTTCCATCTTAATGGTGACATCCACAATTAGGGAGAGCCTCCCCACCTTAAATAACCTAGCATAGATAATCTTGGACTTGCCTGGAGGTTTAGTTACCTAGTGATTCCCCATGGGTGTGCTCAGAGGCTGTCTCCTACTTGGTCCTAGAGTTGGAATATTAACCATCCCAACTCTACCTCTGGACAACCAGACACCCAAGCACATTGCTTTGAAGCCCTAATTTTCCTTCCCTTGTTCCCACACGCTCAGACACTTAATTACACAAAATCCATTCAGTCCAAATGCAAAAGGTCTGTAGCCTTTAACCATCCCAGAGCTGTCTAAGAGCCCAGAGTGCAAGCTGGCAAGCTATCTCAGCAGGGGAGGGCGCTCGGCACCAAGCCTGAGGACCTGAGTTCCATCCCTAGGGGCCAAGTGATGATGGAGGGAGAGCAGCAAACTTTGCTATTGGTTCTCTGATGGCCACGCCCATGGGTGTCAGGCAGACACTCACACTAAGTAAATGGAATAATACTAAATCCGATGGGCGGTGGTGGCACACGCCTTTAATCCCAGCGTTTGGGAGGCAGAGGCAGGCGGATCTCTGTGAGTTCGAGACCAGCCTGGTCTACAAGAGCTAGTTCCAGGACAGCCTCCAAAGCCACAGAGAAACCCTGTCTTGGGGAAAAAAAAATGTGTCAAACTGAGACTCAGGGCAGGTTTTCATTGGCAGCTCCTGGGGAGAGTTACATATCTCTACTAGGAGGGGGTGACTGCCACAGTTGATCCCAACACTCAGCATAAGAGGTAGAGGCAGGTGGATCTCTGAGTTCAAGGCCAGCCTGGCTACTTAGTGAATTCCAGGACAGCCAGGGCTACCCAGAGAAACCCTGCCCACAAAAACTGAAACCAAACAAGTTACCTATTTTTGAAATACAGCCACAGCACAAACATTCCAAATTCCAATATGAAGAAGGCAAGTGATAGCAAAGAATTATCAGAGCAAAGGCACACCAAAATACAGCAGGGAAAATGCACCATCTTGTAAACAAAATACCTATACACAAAAAAATGTAGAAAAATGATTGAAATTAAAAATAATTTTTAGGGGCTGGAGAGATGGCTCAGCAGTTAAGAGCACTGGCTACTCTTCCAGAGGTCCTGAGTTCAATTCCCCGGCAACCACATGGTGACTCACAACCACCTTGAATGAGATCTGGTGCCCTCTGCTGGCATGCAGGCAGAAGACTGTATACATAATAAATAAATAAAATCTTTAAAAATAAAAAAATAATTTTTAAAATCAACTGAAGACAAAAATATATCTGGACCTAGTGACTCAGGCATGCAATCTCCTCTCCCTGGGAGGCTGAGGCAGGAAGATTAAACTTCACAGCCAGGAGGGCAAATGGCAGAGGCAGGTGGATCTCTGTGAGCTTAAGGTTGACTTTGAGGACAGCCTGATCTACAGAGCAAATTCCAGGACAGCCAAGGCTGTTACACAGAGAAGTCCTGTCTTGAAATAAATAAATAAATAAATAAATAAATAAATAAATTCCCTGTCTTAGCATGTGGCTCATATCCTTAATTTCAGTCCTGGAGAGGCAGATGCAGGCCAATCTTTATGAGTTCCAGGACAGCCAGAGCTACACAGGGCTTTGAGCATTCATTCCGGGGAGGAAATCTATTAACTGAGCCACATTCCCAGTTCTCCCCTTTTGTTTTTTTAAGAGACGTTCTCATGTGGCATAGGCTGCCCTAGAACTTGCTACGCAGATCCTCTATCCATTCAGTACTGGGTTTACAAGCCTAAAAAGCCTGCTTTCAATGAATTTTTTGGGGGTCTATGGCCTTAAGGACATTCGCCAGTAATTGCGACCAGCTGCCATAAGGTGGCGCACGGAGGACATTGACTAAAACAGTTGGAGCAAGACTAGGGAACCAGGCCTCTTTGGCTTCTGTGCTCTAATGCATTTCAACCGGTTTACCCCACAAGATAAGGGTAGATGCAATTTAGATGGCACTCACTGATGGCGTGTCTCGAGGCCAGCACAGCAGCAGGCCGAGAGCAAGGGAGTTGGGATTTGAGTTCACACCCTGGCTCTGACTTACACTGGCCTGCTTGTCATTGCATCCAGGGTTTCTGGCCTCTGAGCACGTCCATTCGGCACAGTGTAACGATTCTACTGAGTTACAGAGCTGCTCGGAAATTACTAGGAGAGATTTTCATTTTACATGTTCTCACCACGGGGAAGTGATGGCTTTGTCGTCAATAGCTTGACTGACACATACATCAGAGCGTCCGTGCGGTGAACTGCAAATATATGTAATTTTTCATTTCAATTTTATGTTCTTAATTTTACTTTTATTTCATGTGCATTGGTGCTTTGCCTGCATTCATGTCCGAGTGAGGATCGCAGATCCCCTGGAAATGGAGTACGGACGGCTGTGAGCCATCGCGTGGTTGCTGGAAATTGAACCCCGGTCCCCCGGAGGAGCAGCCAGTGCTCTAGACCTCTGAGCCATCTCTCCAGCCCCAATATAACCAATTTTGATAGTTCAACTTCAGAAAGAAAGAGGGACAGGGTGGCACACCTTCGGAGGGATGCCCTCTCCGAGGTGGAGGGAGGAGGAGGAATTTAATGCCATCCTTGGCTACTCGTGGAATTCGAGACCAGCCCAATAGCTAGGCACCCGTGTGTTCCCAGTCTTGGGAGAGCCGAGGCAGAGGGGTCTCTTGAGTTCTAGATCAGTCTGGTTTGCGTGATGGGTTCCAGGCTCTCCATTGCTACATGGCGAGATCTTGTCTCAAAACAAATGAGAAGAAAAAACCCAACCAACCGGCCAACAGACCAAACAAAATAATCCAAGCTCTAGGAGACCCTACCTCAAAACAAACAAACAAACAAACATTGAAATGAAACTAGAACATAGCTCATGGTTACAGCACTTCCTTCCAGAGCTAGGCACAGGTCCCATGTTCAATTCCCAGCACTACACAAACCAAATCTAAGAATTAAAAAAAAAAAAAAAATGGGTCCACTGTGTCTCTCTCCAGTGTAGGTGACCATGGGTTTCCAACTCCATCTTTCAGACTTTATGTTCTAATGGTGAACAGATAGCAAGACAAAGGGGTGAGGTGTATGGTTTGTTAGTGCTGAACACTAAGGAAGTCAGTGGCCTGAGCCCCAAACACCAGGACGTTCCCATGATGAAGCCAATTGATGGTGGCACACACTTTTAATCCCAGCACTTGGGAGACAGAGGCCAGTGGATCTCTGAGTTCCAGGCCAATCTGATCTAGGGTTCCAGGACAGCCAGGGCTACACACAGAAACCCTGTCTGGAAAAACAGAAAAACAACAAAAAAATTCCCATGATGAGATACCATAGTCTTGTTACAATGAGAAAGAAGTCACAAAACAGGTAATTGTAGGGATGCCTCAGGGGAAGAAAACAATTTAAAATTTAGGGTTTGTGTCAAGTGATTTGGGGAAGGTTGTTTGTTTTTCTTTCTTTCTTTCCTTTTTTTTTGTTGTTTTGTTTCCCGAGACAGAGTTTCTCTGTGTAACAGCACTGGCTGTTCTGTGGAACTCTTTTTTGTAGCCTAGGCTGGCCTTGAACTCACAGAGATCCACCTGCCTCTGCCTTTTGTTTTTAGTTTGTTTTGTGTTTTTTGAGCCAGGCTTCATTCTGAATTGGATGCTGTAAGCAGGCATGAACTATGTAAAGCCATGTTTTTAAAAAACCCCAAACGGGCTGGAGAGATCACTTAGAGGTTCAAAGCAATGGCTTTTCCAGAGGTACTGAGTTCAATCCCCAGCAACCACAGGACGGCTTACTAGTATCTATAAATGAGATCTGGTGCCCTCTTCTGGCCTGCAGGGATACATGCAGGCAGAGCACTGTATACATAATAAATAAGTCTTTAAAAGAAAATTCAATAAATAAATAAAATTAAAACGCCAAACAGCTGGGCCTGGTGGTGCACACACTGTCCTCCAGAGGCAGAGGAAAGCAGACCTCAGAGTTTGAGGCTACTCTGGTCTCCAAGGTGATAACAGCAACAAAAGCAACATCCCAAATTCCCAAACTTAATAACGGTGATGATCTACAAATAAAAAGGTCACAGACTGTAACACAAAATGCTTAATTAAAACTGTATCAATCAAAGAAATCAGCTCTAAGGCATCTCATCAAACTCCAGACACCAGTTGGCAGGCATGGTGGCACACACCTGCAAATTTCAGCCCTCGTTCCAAGGCCCATCTTGACTCCAAAAGAGACTCCTCACCGGGTCTCACCCCTCCCGACACTTTCCCCCGCCTCCTCCGCTCCCCGAAGCAATAAATCCTGCAGATTATAAAATTCAATGTTGTCAGCTCTCAAATTCTGGATGAAAATGAAGGCTACAATCAGGGGGAAATTTGCAAAGCAGATGGCTCTTTTGGACAGACGTGATTTTAAACAGACGTCTCAGAAGACTGTCCGCATTGTTTTGCGTCTAAGCGAGACCTTTTTTTCCGTCCCTAATTACACAGGGAGGTATATAATTCTCGGAACGAAGCCTGGCCCTTTTAGCTCAGTGGAAAATTCCGTGGCTGATTGGAGAGCTGAGCTTCTTCTCCTCTGACTTCCCCGGGGGAAATTGGTGAACAGCCTGTGGCTGTCTGCTCTCCCCAAGCCCGGGCTCTCTGTTTGCACAGCTAATGCATTCACAACAGCTATGTTTCTTTGCTAGTCCACGCCACTGCCACCCATCCCCTCGGGTGGGCAAAGTTTCAGAGTCGTATTTATTCTTATCACACGTTTTAAGCTCCTGTGCTGTGGCCGTCCTAGGGCAATTAGCACTAGTCAGCTCTCTCCTGCCCCCATGTGGGTTCCTGGGTTTGAACTCCGTTTGTCAGGCTTTATTTTTTCTCCCCCCATTTTTCGAGACAGGGTTTCCTCGTTGTAGCCTTGGCTCTCCCGGAACTCTTAGAGCAGGCTGGCTTGGAACTCACAGAGAGCCGCCTGCCTCTGCCTCCCGAGTGCTGGGATTAAAGGCGAGCGCCACCAACGCCCGGCTTTCCGTTTGTCTGACTTTGGTGGTAGGTGCTTTTTACTCACTGGGTGCGTCCTGGCCCTCCTTAGTCTCTTCTTCCTGCACACCATGCTGTCCCATCTTAACCCACGTCAGCATGGCCCTCAAAATTTCTCAGCGTGCTCACCTAGGTGGGATTCTGCCTTTCTTTGTTCCCACTCCTGTCTGGGACCCGTGCATCTCGGGTATCGCTACCCACTGAGGCATCTCGCCATCCCTATAATTGAAAGGTATCGCTACCCATCCCTATAATTAAAAAATGTGCATCTTTTGATCAATATCTCCTTGACCCCTGCGTCACCATCACCTCCGGGAAGTACCCTTCGTCTGCTCCTAGGATTCCAGGTTTTTAGATACCGCCAGCAAGTGAGATCATGTCCCTTATCCCTCTGCATCTGGCTGACTTCAGTGACATCCTTCAGGCGCACCCAGGTTGTCAAAAAAAAAAAAAAAATGAAAGGATTTGGAAAAGTTATGTCTTTGGAAACTTTACTCAACATTTAAGTTTTTCCAGACCAGCCACAACTGGAGAGGTCTTTTAAAAAGGCAAATGTGTCCCAAGTACTTGGGTGATGGAGACAGGAGGTTTGGGAGGTTAAAGTTATCCTTAACTCAGGGCCACCTGAGACCCTGCCTCAAAGACAAAAATAAATTTAAAAGATGTAGGCCCAGTGAAACGGGTCAATAATAAAGGCATTTGCAACCAAGCACGGTGACGACTTCTTCTTCTTCTTCTTCTTCTTCTTCTTCTTCTTCTTCTTCTTCTTCTTCTTCTTCTTCTTCTAATTCTTCTTTTTTAAGATAGGGTTTCTCAGTGTAACCCTTGGCTGTCCTGGAACTCGCTCTGTAGATCAGGCTGGCTTCAAACTCACAGAGATCCGTTCGCCTCTGCCTCTTCCCAAGTGCTGGGATTAAAGGTGTGTGCCATCACCACCCAGTGACTTTTTAAAAAAGATTTATTTATTCATGATATATATATGTATGTGTGTGTGTGTGTGTGTGTGTGTGCTCTGTCTTTATGCACACCAGAAGAAGGAATCTGATTTCATTACAGATGGTTGTGAGCCACCTGTGGTTACTGGGAATTGAATTCAAGATCTCTGGGAGAGCAGTCAACTGCTCTCCATCTCTCCAGCCCCAGCCCAATGATTTAAGCTTGATCCCCAGGACCCACACTGTGGAAGGATAGAAACTGACTCTTCTCACAATATACCTTTTCACCTCCACACACGAGCGGTTGCGTTCATGTGCCACACACCCCCATAGACATAAATTCACACAAAGTAAAAAGTGTAAGAATTTTTTTTAAATGCAAGAATGATTCTTTCTGATAAAAACCCTTCAACTTTCAGTATTCCCCAAAACCTGGGTTACAAAAAGGCACACTCAAGAGAGAGCTCACATCTTGATTTTTGACATCTTGTCCTATGCACAAGGGAACCTTCGATAATTAGCTGATTGCAGGCCAGGGCAGGGGAAACAGGAGACTCGAATGTCTCATTGTGTCTGGAAAGTATGGGAGGATTTGTGTTTTGTTTTGTTTTGTTTTGTTTTATGTCAAAAAGCTTGAAAAGATCCAGAGTCGAAATTGGAGCAGTCTTGGAGAAGATAAATTCTGAAAGTAGCAAATTATAAACAAGCCCTTAATTGAGTTAAAATCCACAAAAAAAAATCAGCATGGAATCAATTAAGGTGGATAAAGGGAAAAACGCAGGCTTAGGGAAGAATTCTAACAGGGAGACAGCCTGTTAGACGTGGGACCAGAAAACCATCACTTGACAGCTCTCACGAAATAACTCTCTCAAGAAAAGAGCCGTCCAGGTTTCTAAGCCTGTGTTTGTGCGGCCAGTGAGATGGCTCGGTGCCCAGAGGCACTGTCTGCCCTCCAGGGTCCCAAATAATGGAAGGAAAAGAATTGACTCCCGCAAGTGGCCCTCTGGTCTTCACATGTGGCCTATGGCAGGTGCCTGTCCCTTACATCCACAACAAACGTCAGATTTTTTTTTTAATTTTTTTCTGGATTTCATGCACCCACACAATTTGCTTTGATCGTGTTCACCCTGTCCTTCCCCCCTAATTCCTCCAGATCCACCATCTATTCTACCCTTCTTAACTATAAAGTGGTGTGTGTGTGTGTGTGTGTGTGTGTGTGTGTGTGTGTGTGTGTGTATACAAGTGTACAAGTGACCAAGGAAGCCAGAGGAGAGCATTAAATTCCCTGGAGTTGGAGCTCCAGGCAGCTGCCAGCCTCCGGATGTAGGTGCTGAGAATCACAATTGGGTCCCTTGTAGCAGCCACACCGTCCTAACCACTGAGCCACCCCTTCAGATCCCTTCATCAATACACACATTCTCATCAGTAAATAAATCTTTTTAAGGGCTGGAGAGATGGCTCAGCAGTTAAGAGCACTTACTGCTCTTGCAGAGGACCTGGGTTCCGTTCCCAACATCCATGTTAGTTGGCCTGGCTTCCAAGGGAACCTGTATGCCTGGCATGTGCTTTAACTCACAGAGGCACACGCAGGTATCGACGAAATAAATAAATAAATATCTTAAAAGAATTAAAAAAAAAACCCAAACCCATATGCTGGGACCCTTTAAGATGGCTGTGGTGACCCCCCCCCCCGCCCCAACTGTAAAACTATTGTCGTTGCTACTTTGTAACTGTAATTTTGCTACCGTTGTGAATTGTAATGTAAATATCTGATATGGGACACCAATGCAAGGGTCATGTCACCCCCCACAGGGGTCGCACGCAACCCACAGCTTGAGAACTGCTGAGTTAAAATGCTGGCAACCAGGGATTCAGCTCTGACTCCCTATACCCTGCTTTATAGATCTGTCATAGTATCTCTTATTTCAATCACGATATATACGCATATGTATATCGTGATAATGTATATATATACATATATATATGCACCTATGTATACATATATCATGAAGGGTTATGGTTTTGTTTTTTTGTTTTTTGTTTTTTTTTGTTTTGTTTTGTTTTGTTTTGTTTTGTTTTGTTTTTCGAGACAGGGTTTCTCTGTGGCTTTGGAAGCTGTCCTGGAACTAGTTCTTGTAGACCAGGCTGGTCTTGAACTCACAGAGATCCACTTGCCTCTGCCTCCTGAGTGCTGGGATTAAAGGTGTGCGCCACCAAAGCCCGGCTGAAGGGTTATGTTTTTGGAGACAAAGTCTCACTATGCAGCTCTGGATGTTTTGGCACTCTGTATACAGACCAGGCTGGCCTTGAACTCACAGACAACCACCTGCCTCTTAACTCCTGAGTGCTAGTCTTAAAGGTGTGCACCACCCTGCCTAGCATAGTCTTAATTCTTCAAAACTGAAATCTCTGTGGGGCTGGAGAGATGGCTTAATGGTTAAGAGCATTGACTGCTCTTCCAGAGGACCGGGGTTCGACTCCTAACAACCACACTGCAGCTCACAACTGTCTGCAGCTCCAGTTTCAGGGGATCTGATGCCCTCTTCCGGCCTCCTCAGGCAGGACACACATACAGTGCCCAGACAAACAGTGCAGGCAAATGTGTATACATATAAAATAAAAGCAAATCTTCAAAAATAAATAACACAGTCTCTGTATGTTCATATGCATATGCATGGGTGCTGGTCCCTGCCCCCCACCTCATTTGGGATGGGGGTGGGGGGCCCTTTGGTTCACTGCTGCCTATGCCAGGCTAGGTGTGAACTTCCTAAGCCTTGGCTCCACCCCCATCTCACAGGATATAGGAGCATTGGGAGTTACGAATTTGTAAAACCGCATCTGGCTTTTTGATTGTTTGTTTGGTTTTTGTTTTTTTGAGCTAGGATTTCCCTGTGTAGTTTTGGAGCCTGTCCTGTTGGTAGACCAGGCTGGCCTCGAACTCTCAGAGATCCGCCTGTCTCTGCCTGCTGAGTGCTGGGATTAAAGGCGTGCGCCACCCCTGCCTGGCCACGTCTGACTTTTTAATGTGCGCTGGGGATCTGAACTCAGGTCCTCGGGCTTGTATAGCAAGCCCTTTGCCCACTGAGCCTTCTCCTTAGCTCTGTACCCTTTAATTCTCCAACCCATGTCACATCAACTCCCCAGGAAGAGAAACACATTGTTTATTTGCCGTGGGATCTATGCTCTAGGCTGCCAGTACCTATTCAGGACCATGGTATTTTAGAGACACAACGGTCTATGCTTTCACAAAAGTAATCTATGACACAGCCCATGCATAGTAGGTAAAAAACAGTTTGGACTCTTTTCATGACTGGGGGGGGAAATGGAACATTTGCTTAAGCAGATGTTCCTTGGTTCTCTTTCATGTACCATCTGCTTCTTATGCTGAGACTGATGGAGAGGTCACCTCCTCCCCCCCCCCCAGCTATCAAAACTTGTATTGGAAAGGCCCCCATCTTCAGATCTTTGCATGGGGCCCCCTCTAATTCAAAAAGAACCTAGGGGTCTTCAGTAAGCGCCAAGGGCTTGAGTGGACCAATGGGGTGGGGCGGAGATGCGGGGAGCACAAGGGGACTGAAGGACTGAAGGTGGGGGTTATTATTATATTTTAAAATAGAATGTGTTTTATTTATTCTTTTGACCCTCTCATTCGAGGAAACAATCGCAGCATCCCAACGCCATTGGTTTGTGAGCAACCTAGTGCCTTGCCATTGCCCTCACCGGAAGCTGACGGCGGAAGTGGTGTCAACTCGGTCGTTAAACTTCGGCTGAGTCTTTGTTTTCACTGCTTTCCAGAGTTCTTCCAGGTGGCTGGGGGACTCCTGGGTTGCACCGAAAACAAGAGTCCTATGTCAAGACTAGAGAGAGAGAGAGAGAGAGAGAGAGAGAAAAGACAGAGAAGGTCACTTGAGACTCATGAAGGGAACCATCCGGCTTGGGGACCATTAACATTCTAAATCATAGACATTCTAAACGCTCCCATCCCAAGCACAGGTGCACCCAATTTTGTGAAAGAAATGCTATTAGAGGCAAAGGAATAGATGAGCCCCAGTACAATAGCGGTTAGGGGGGACTTCAATACCCTACTCTCCACAATTGATAAGTCTTCCCAAACCCCCCTCCACCCCCCCCCCACCACACACAAGAAAAAGAATAACAGAAAAATATGGGGAAATACAAAAGAGCCTGATGTCTTTTGAGACGGGAATAAATAGAACCCTCATGCTTTTGATTCTCTGCGAGAGCTATTGGACTCCTTCTGCAGCGCGGTGTCTCATTTCTTATAGCAGAGAGGTTTTGAAATTGCATTCAAGTGCCTAATAACCTCCTTGGGACATAAAGGAAGTCCTCCATCAGCCGCGTGCGCGCGCGCACACACACACAAAAAGGAAGGACAAAACGTGCTGAATGGAAAACATAATGAGACCCCTCTCCTGCACCTGCAGTCTGCCTGGCTACATTTTTGCTCCCTCCCCCCCTCTAATCCAAAAATGACCTAGAGGTCTTTAGTAAGTGCCAGGGGCTTGAGTGGACCCAGAAGGGGGCAGCAGAAGGGGACCAGAGGACTTATTGTTTGGGTTATTATTACGTTTTGAATAGAATGCCCTTTATTTATTCTTTGATAATTCCATACAAGTCAACAATGCACCTTGGCCATAGGCACACCAACTCGGCCTTGCCTCTTGGCCAGGCAGCCCAACACATCATGCCTCCTCCACCCTTTTGTGTCCTTCCTCCTCCGGCAGGATTTAAGCCCTTTTTGAGTCTCCCCACCCGCTCTCTATCCACTCTGCCCTTCTGGGCAGGAAGCCTTCTCCCGCCACCCCCACCACCTCCGCAGGGTACTCAACCTTGCGAGCAACCTGAGGAGGTCACCATAGCAACCACTTGTAGGGAGGAAGGCGTGGGTGGCCGAGAAGGGCGAGAAGAGGAGAGGGCAGTGAGAGAGAGAGAGAGAGCGCGTCAGAGATTGGGATATTTCGTGCACCATGATATGGCTGCAAAAACTGGGTCCAGGTGGGCATCTTGGGGTAACGAATAGACATTTATTGCTTGTCATTAGACGGGATGCTCCAGCCTCACATCACAGAGAACCTGTGCTTGCGTCTGTCTTCTACATCCACAGCCGTACATAGATAGTATAGTTAATTATCTATTTTTAAATCTTTTATCCTAAGTGATGTGTGTGTGTGTGAGTGTGCGCCATATGACAAATGAAAATGGTCCATCTGGGCGTTTACCCAATTCGATGATGGGACCACCAAGCAGGTAGATTATGACAAGCCAGGCAAAAACCCTGCTCTAGGTTTCGGATGCTATCAAACAACAGTCACAGCTTCCGGGGACCGGTGGAAGCTAGTGTTCTGTTATATAACGCATTCCAAAGGCTTTACCTGATAATTGAAAGGATGGTAACAGAGATAGGCAATGAGCAGCTATTAAGAGAACTGAGATGGTCCAAAATAATTTCAGCTTCGTATCTGCAGCATTCCCGCCCTCTCCCCATCACAAAGCTGTAGCCAGTCCATCAGTCTTTCCCCTGGCGACTTCAGTTTTCTAGTTTCCATTGTGCTACGGATTGAAGCCAGAGCCAGAGGCAGGCTAAGCATGTTCTGGACCCCCACATTTTATCCAAGGCCCCACAATTCCTCATTAACTCAGGCAGACCGCAATTTCCTCGGTGTTTGGTTGGTTGGTTTGGTTTTGGTTTTCAAGACAGGGTTTCTCTGTGTAGCCCTGGCTGTCCTGGAACTCCCTTTGTAGACCAGGCTGGCCACAAACTCAAAGAGATCCACCTGCCTCTGCTTCCTGAGTGCTTGGATTAAAAGCTTGCACTACCATACCCAACCACATATACCGTGTGTGTGTGTGTGTGTGTGTGTGTGTGTGTGTGTGTGTGTAATGTGTGTGTGTGTGAGTGTGTGTGTGTAATGTGTGTGTGTAATGTGTGTGTAATGTGTGTGTGTGTGTGAGTGTGTGTGTGTGTGTGTGTGTGTCTTCATGTGGAAGTCCAAGGTTGATATTGGGTGTTATCTCCATCACTCTGTCACCTTACTCAATGAAGCAAGCAGGGTCTGTCAGTCAAACCCACCATGTGAAGTTAGTGAGCTCCTAGCTCCTTGCTCTGGGAATCTGAAATCACAAGTGAGCTTCCATGCCCACCCAGCATTTACGTGTATTCTGGGGATCGAAATCCTGGCCCTCACTCCTTCATGGCAAGTGATTTAACTGAGGGGCCACTTTCCCAAACTTGTAGCTACTGAATATTCAAATTTACACTCACAGTGTACCTTTGTGTCCTTGATTGCATTCCATCACAGGCTTCTGAAGTCGATTTATTATTTTTTATCTATCTGCCTGAAACATCTCTGGGGCAGGGTGAAGATTCTATGAACAATAGTAAAGACTTGTTTGCCGTTAAAAAAAATACTGCATGTGCATGAGCAGACTTGTGTGTGTGTGTGTGTAGGTGTATGTAGGTGTGTGTGCATGTGTGTGTAGGTGTGTGCATGTGTGTGTGTGCGCGAGTGTGTAGGTGTGTGTGTGTGTGTAGGTGTGTGTGTGTAGGTGTGTGTGTGTGTGTGTGTGTAGGTGTGTGCGTGTGTGTGTGTGTGTGTAGGTGTGCATTCGTGCGTGTGTGTGTGTGTGTGTGTGTAGGAGTATGTAGGTGTGTGTGCATGTGTGTGTAGGTGTGTGCATGTGTGTGTGTGCGAGCGTGTGTAGGTGTGTGTGTGTGTAGGTGTGTGTGTAGGTGTGCATTCGTGCGTGTGTGTGTGTGTGTAGGTGTGTGTGTGTGTGTAGGTGTGTGTGTGTAGGTGTGTGTGTGTGTGTGTGTGTGTGTGTCTGTAGGTGTGTGTGTGTGTGTAGGTGTGTGTGTGTGTGTGTGTGTGGTGTGGTGTGTGTGTGTGTGTGTGTAGTGTGTGTGTGTGTGTGTGTGTGTGTGTGTGTAGGTGTGTGTGTGTGTGTGTGTGTGTAGGTGTGTGTGTGTGTGTATGTGTGTGTGTGTGTGTGTGTGTGTAGTGTGTGTGTGTGTGTGTAGTGTGTGTGTGTGTGTGTGTGTGTGTGTGTGTAGGTGTGTGTGTGTAGGTGTGTGTGTGTGTGTGTGTAGGTGTGTGTGTGTGTGTAGGTGTGTGTGTGTGTGTGTAGGTCTGCACACATCTCTTGGAAGTCGGTCCTCACCTTCCACCATAGGTTCCAGGGATCAAACTCAGACTGTCAGGTGCCCAAAATAAGGGCTTTTACCGTCTGAGCCATGTCTCTGGCCCTTGTTTGTGTTGGTTACCCAGTATTCCCAGAGTCTAGAATAATTAAAGACACATAATTGGCTCTCAGAACAAGGATGTTTCTCAACTTAAGATGCATTGACATCCTGATAAACCCATCATGAGTCCCAAAATACTTTCCACTAAAATGTGCACTTAAGAGTCTGGAGAGAGGTGCTGGAGAGCTGACGTCAGTGGTTAAGAGCATTGGCTGCTCTTCTGGAGGGCCCAGATTCAGTTCCCACATGGCAGCTCACAACTGTCTGTAATTCCAGTTTCAGGGGATCCAACACCCTCACACAGACATGCATGCAGGCAAAAGTGCAATGCACACAGAGATAGATAGATAGATAGATAGATAGATAGATAGATAGATAGATAGATAGATAGATTAGATAGACAGGGTTTTAAAAAGGGAGAGAGAGAGCTGGGGGTGGTAGTGCATGCCTTTAATCCCAGTACTCCTAGAGGCAAAGGCCAGTAAAGGCAGGTAAATCTCTGAGTTTGGGGCCAGCCTGGTCTACAGAACGAGCCAGTTTCAGGAAATCCAGGGCTACACAGTGAAACCTTATCTTGAAAAACCACAAAAGGGGGTTGGATAGATGGCTCAGAGGTTAAGAGCACTGGCAGCTCTTCCAGAGGTCCTGAGTTCAATTTTGGTTGCTACCAAATGGTGGCTCACAACCCTCTGTAATGAGATCTGGCGCCCCCTTGTGGCCTGCAGGCATACATGCAGGCAGAGCACTATACATACTAAATAAATCCATCTGGAGAGATGGGTGAGAGTGCTTGCAGTGTAAGAATGGCCCCAGGACCCATGTAAAAAGTTAAACGTACTGGTGCTTGCTGGTGAGACAGCCTAGACAAAACCCAGCAAGCTCCGGGTTTAGCCAGACACCCTGTCTCAAAAGAACAAAGCAGAGAGTGACACACCAGACACCCACTAACCTGCCACCTCTGGCCTCTGCAGCCGCATAGACGCGTGTACACACCACACAGTGGACTCATACACCCAAACTATTGGCTCTGTCACTGTCGAAAAACCCTTCATCATCCTGCCGCTCTGCGTAAGTCTTCTCTCACAAAGCCTATTTTATAACACGGTGTGGATGCCTTGTGCCATGCATTTCATAGACAGGCTAGCTTGTGAACATACAAAATACAGCATCAAAAAAAAAAAAAAACAAAAAACAAAAAACAAAACCAACCAAACAAAAAACCCCAAGAGTTGGTGGCCTGGGTTTGGGGACCTCGGTGGTAGAACATCTTCCTAGCATGTACAAAACCCTAAGCTAAGCCGGGCGTTGGTGGCGCACGCCTTTAATCCCAGCACTCGGGAGGCAGAGGCAGGCGGATCTCTGTGAGTTCGAGACCAGTCTGGTCTACAAGAGCGAGTGCCAGGATAGCCTCCAAAGCTACGCAGAGAAACCCTGTCTCAACAAACAAACAAACAAACACCCCAAAATCCCCCAAAAACCCTAAGCTCCTTCCTCAACACACACACACACACACACACACACACACTGGTGTACAGTACACCCAATTTGTTGCTTACTCTCTTCATTGTGTGACTGACTGGGAACTTGATCTCACCCACAGCCCAGCCTTGCCAGAGTCCCATGGTGCATACTAACAGTCAGAAAATAGACCCAAATTCTAAGTGTCATTACCACAGGTCGTGTAGCATCTATACTAAAACTATAGTGCAGAACAACACGTTTAAAGCTGGGCCTGGAAAGCTCTAGAGATCCACCTAGACAGACGTCGAAGAACATTCACCACTCTTGCAAAGGATTTGGTTAAATGCTTCTAACTTGGGCTTCGGGGTACCTACCGCCCTCTTCTGGCCTCTGTGGATACTGCACCAGTGTGATACAGGCGCCTGCTTACAGACCAGGGCTCACATACATGAAATGAAATAAATACATCTTAGAAAGAATGGAAATTTTTTTTTGTTTTAGTTCTTTCGAGACAGGGTTTCTCTGTGTAGCTTTGGAGTCTATCCTGGCACTCGCTCTGGAGACCAGGCTGGCCTCGAACTCACAGAGATCCGCCTGCCTCTGCCTCCCGAGTGCTGGGATTTAAAGGCGCGCGCCACCAACGCCCCGCTGAAGAACGGAATTTAAAAAAAAAAAGAAAGTTAGCTCAACTGAGAAAACACCTGTGTATTTTCCTTGTGCGCGTGTAACTATATGTCTTCATGTGTGTGTGGATACGATCACGTGTGAAGAAGTCAGATGGCAACTTCCAGTGTTTGTTTTTGTCTTCCATACTGTTTGGGATAGGGTTGCTTGTTTGCAATACACTAGGCTAGCTGCCCCGGGAGCTCCTGGGTATTCTCCTGTCTCACAGTAGAAGCGCTGGGTTCATAGAAACATGCTGGTGTGCCCAGTTTTATACGGATTCTGGGGATTTGAACCCAGGCCCTCACACTTGGGTGACAACCACTTTTTTTTCCAAGGAGCCATCTCCCCAGCCCATTTCTATAAGCTTCAGTTCCCATAGCAACGGAAAGAGGGTGCCTACATCGGATAACGCCAGAAGATGCTCCTAAGGACCAAAACAGAGTAATGGATGCCAGACCAGCAGAGCTGGGGGGAATCGTGGGTCTTCTGCACTCCTACCTGGGCTGGTAGGGATGAGGCTGAGAGACACTGGGAGACATGTATATTTTAACGGCTACTTGAAGAGCCAAGTATTGCCGAGCCTTGGAAGTCAACAGGGGACAAGGGAAACTGCCTCTGTCCACACTGCTCACCTGTGGGTGACACATTGGGACAAGGAGTCTCTTTTCTTCTAACATTTATACATGCTACTCTCCCTCCCACTGTCCCAGGACCTCACTTTGGGTGCTGGGAGACAGCAGGGTGTTAGAGCTGAGCCCTGAAATTCTCAAAGAGAATAGCTGAGATGTAGATTTGGGAGAAAGTAAAGGCTTAGAGACTCTTGAAGGACCTCTGGCGTATCACGATGTGTCTTTAAAAAATAATTTATTTAACGTTATTTTATGTGCATTGGTAAACAGGTGTCAGATCCCCTGGAACTGGAGTTACACACAGTTGTGAGCCAGGATATGGGAGTCGGGAATTGAACCCGGGTCTTCTGGAAGAGCAGACAGTGCTTTTAACTGCTGAGCCATCTCTCCAGACCCCCACACGCCATTTCTGTAGGCCAGGTTGGCTTTGAACTCTCAGAGGTCCTCCTGCCTCTGCCTCCCAAGTGCTGGGATCAAAGGTGTGGGCCACCAGCATCCGGCCCGGTACATTATTTTTCAGAGAATGTAACACTGCCAGATATTAATGTATGGTGAATCTGTGTATACATGAATTATGATAGAAAATACACACACATTTGTCTATGTATCTATATCTATATCTACAATCACATACATGTCTATATTATAGCTACATCTATTTCAGATCAGAACCCCAGGTAGGGGTACAGCAGACCCGTGATTTCGCCCTCAGCTCGGTTGGCATCCATTACTCTGCTTTGGTCCTTTGCAGCAACCTCTGGTGTTAGTGATGCAGGCAGCCTCTGCCTGTTGCTATGGGAACTGAAACTGATAAGGATGAGGCTGACAGACAGAGGGGATAGAACTTTCCAGACTGCATTGTGGGTTAGAATTCTAACAAGCCATATGAATAATTCCCTAAATTAGTGTTTTTGTGTGTGTGATATTAGACAAGAAATGGAGGTCATGGGTTAGTGAATTTTTTTTTTCTGATTCTCGGTATTCTTTTCTAAAAATGGAGAATATGCATCTCTGGGTTATGGTAAGGGTTATTAATAGGTGCTACTTGCAAATCACTTAGCCCCATACCTGCCCTACTGTGGCCAGAATTGGTCAAATAGTGCTTTTCAGATACTAGAATGGGGGGGGGTGGTATTTGTCACGGTTCAGTACAGGAAGAGAGCTGACAGAAAAAAAAAAAAAACGTATTATACGTGATTTTATCTGATTAGTTGACTCAGTACAACCCGGTAGTCTACAACGACTGTCTGCAAACAGGAGACGGGGTGCTTAATCCAGTCCCAAGGGCCTGGAGCATTCCCAGAGAGCCACTGTTCCTCAGTCCACATTGGAAGGACAGAGAAGCTAGCTTCAGATACCAGCCAAGCATCAAATGCAGCAATAGCAGTGATAGGGGCAGACGAGGAAAAAAAAAAAAAAAACAGGCTAGAAGAACTTGCCGATAAGGTAGACAAACTCAAGGCAGGGACGTACTCCTACCTCCTGACTGCCATTGGAAGGTGGCGGCTCTTCCTAAGTCAGATGGCCTGATCAAGAAAATCTCCTATGGGTGTACACCTCATCTTACCTCTGGGTTGACTCCAGATCCAGTTTGATTGACAGCTGGGATTATCCTTCATGGAGGGACGAGAACAGTGACAATGAGAATGGACATCTCCAGGCTGCCCTCCAGACCAGAGAAGGCAAAACGCCCATCCTGCTTTTGCCTTCTGCCTAACATCCTACTCTGTTTTTTTGCTACACAAACTCTCCTGTTGTCTGAAGTTCCCTCTGTCCCTGTCTCTGTCCCTGTCCCTGTCTCTGTCTCTGTCTCTGTCTCTGTCTCTCTCATTACTTCCTGCTCACTGAAGAATAAGGTCCTAGCACCAGGATGAAGATATTTTTTTTTCTCTTGGCCTCCCGGCATTACTAGCCCATTGCAATGCTCGGCACACAGTAGATATTTTTAAGCGCATAGTCAGGACTCAGGATGCATGACAGATCTGTTCTAAGACTCTGGAGTATGTTTAAAACCACACATGTTCAAGTCCCCTGTGTAAAACGGCAGGGCTTACATATATAGCTCCTACACACAGTTCTGTATACCCCCTTATTTATTTTGTGTGTATGTACGGTGTCTGTTGGGGTTGGGGGGACGCACGCGTGCCATGGCTGTCAGAGGACAACTTTCAGGAGTTCCCTCTCTCTTTCTGCCGTATGAGACCTGGGGAACGAACTCAGTTTACTAGGCCTGGAAGCAAGTACCTTGACTTAGCAAGTCATCTTGTCAACCCACACATGTTATTTTTGTCAACTCTACATTAGTTCTAATACCTCATGCCATGTAAGTGCCATGAAGTAGTAATTGCACTGTTTTAGGAAATTCTGACCTCTCAGAAATCTGTGTGTCCTTTCAGTCCAGATGCTATATTTATTTGCTTATTTATTGAGGCAGGGTCTCGCGCTGTAGTCCTAACTGGCCTTGAACTTGCTCAGTAGACAAGGCTGGCTTTAAACTCACAAAGATCTGTTCATCTCTGCCTCCCAGGTTTGGGGGTGGGGGTTAAAGGTGTGAGCAACTACCATACCTGGCTCCTGAGCATTTTTGATGAAAATCTGGTTGAATCTGCAGAGATGGAAACTACAGCTTGAGAGGCAGAGTTGTCTGGGAAAGAGAGACGGTGCCTGAATAACAGGCCAAACATTGAGGAGAGATGGCTAGGTACGGTGCAGGAAACAGACACAGAACTCAGAATTCAAGCAGGAGTAGGGGCTTTGTTTACACCGGTGGTTCTCAACCTTCCCAGTGCTGCGACCCTTCTTTATGGAACACAGTTGCTCATGGTGTGGTGACCCCCCGACCATAAAACTATTGGCCATGCTACTTGGTAACTGTAATCTCGCTCCTGTTGTGAATCGCAATGTAAATATTTCTTGGAGACAGAGGTTTGTCGGAGGGGTCGCAACCCACAGGCTGATAAACGTCAGTCTGCACCCAGAATCCCGGCAAAGCGCCTGTGAATTGGGAAGAGAAATCCGGGCTAGTGTAGCTGACTGGGTGAAGAGCCTGCCCCAGTGTTCTCAGACACACGGAAATGCAAAGCAAACGTCTTCGGCTCAAACATGCACGAGGCCCCGTGAGACGCACACACGTTCTGCAATTTGGAATACCTAGCATGTCCCAAAAGACCTTTTCAACTGCATTTACTTATTCGGGCACATGCTCGCAAATGCCATGGCACGGCCACAGAGGACAGAGGACAATTTCTGGGTGTCAGTCGTCTCCTTCCATCATAGGGGTCCTGGGATCTTACTCAGGTCAGCAGGCTTGGTGGCAAGTGCCTTTACTAATGGGGTCATCTGTCCCCCTCCTCAATTCACAATCTTTCACTTTCTCCCTTTTCTTCCTCTCTTTTCATTATTATTATTTTGTTTTGTTTTAGTTTTTTTTTTTAGACAGGGTTTCTCTGTGTAGCTTTGGAGCCTGTCCTGGAACTCACTTTGTAGACCAGGCAGGTCTCGAACTCACAGAGATCCACCTGCCTCTGCCTCCCGAGTGCTGGGATTAAAGGTGTACACTGCCACCGCCCAGCCTTTCTTTTCTTTTCATGTTTTCTTTTTGAGGCAGGGTCTCGGGCCGCTCAGGCTGGCTTCTGACTTGCTGTAAAGCTGAGGATGCCTGTGAACTCCTGATCTTCCTGCTTCTACTTGGCTAGTGCTGGGATCGCAGGTGTGTGCTACCGCTCATGAATAACAGCTTCATGCCTGCTAAGTACCGATTGTCACGCGCACTCTTGTGTGATCGCCCCATCTAAGAAGCAAGCATCTCTGCCGAGCTATAGTGGATGTCCCTTCATCCACACCGTGTCCCCATGACAACGGCAGCAGCTGAGAATAGACACGGAATGAATGTATTAATATAATTGGGCTGGCGTGATGGCTTGGTAGGTGAAGGAGATGGCCACCAGGTCCGCTGAACTGAGTTTGGTCCCCATAACCCACATGGTAGAAGGAGAGAACTGAGTCCCACAAGTGGTCTTCTGACTCCCATATGCTTTCTGTGGTACATTAAATACATAGATATACTAAATCTATCTATCTATCTATCTATCTATCTATCTATCTATCTATCCATCCATCTATCCGCACTAATACAACCATCCACACCACTCCTGGTGACGCATTACCATAATCCTAGTACATAGAAAATGGAAGGAGGAAAATTGCCTTGTGTTTGAGGCCAGCCTGGGCCATATAGCAGGACCCTATTTCAGTCATATGAACGAAATAATTTCTGTTATTCACTGCGAGTCATTGAGTGTGTGGAACAGATAATTGGCTTAATTATGAAGCAAGTAAAGAGCAGAACAAATAGCATTTATGTGGCTGGGGGGTGGTGTTTGAAACAGCTTGAGATCTCTGCCTGGGACGACAGAGACCCCACACACAGCCCTTTTCTGTCCCTGCTTTTCTACAGAGGCCTGCGTCTGACGACGCATTTTAATTATATAAAAGTCTGAGGCTGGAGTCTCGGGGCTCTATCTCCTTCAGAGCTCTCATCCGGCCATCTCTGTTTCCATGGAAACTGCAGGGAGACCGAGAAGAAGAGGAGGGGGCTGCAACAGGACCGTGGAGAGGGGCAGAGCCTGGAGTATTGTAGGCTCTGGGATCGGACTTGTATTGCACAGTTGTGTGTGTGTGTGTGTGTGTGTGTGTGGGCTCAAAATGCCAGCCTGGATTCACAGTAAGATTCTGCAAAGGTTTGAGGGTCCCAAAACAAGGGTCCATAGACCGGTGGCTTGCACTCCTCTGAGCTTCTCATCTATTACGTAGAAGAGGCTGGAAGTCTGGGGGAATTTGGGAGAGGAACCCAGCTAAAGCCGTCCAGCGTATGGCTGCAGCCTGACTGGTTAGGGTGACCTCTAACCTGTCCTCACTGTGGACGTTGACGCTCGCTAAACATGAGGACCCTGGGTTACACCTCAGTGGTATGTTCCTGGGGCCAGCAAGAGGGCTCAGCACATATCAAGGAGCTTGCAACCAAGTCTGACAGTCAGAGTTCAATCCCTAGGGCCCACATAGTGGAAGGAGAGAGAACCAACTCGTGTGAGTTGACCCTTGAGCTCCACAAGTGTATGTCATGGCATGCGTGTACACACACACACACACACACACACACACACACACACACACACACCGAGTAAACATGCTTCTCGTTTAATGAAAAAAAAAAAAAAAAAGAATTGTGCTCCTAAAGACATCTATAGCTGTTTCATCCCAGTCGTACACTGATCTCATTTTCCTCAAATTACTCAAACAGGTCTTAACTCATATTTTATTATTATTATTTGACGTACACGGCCTCTCTCACTTGCTCAGTGTAAGTGAACTTCTGTGCGCCTGTGGAAGCTATCTTATTCATCACAACGATATGTGGCACATAGTAGGCCCTCAGTATAGATAACCTTGATGGGAGGAAGAGAGGAAGGGGAGAAAAGGAAGGATTGGTGCCGTTTAGCCGCCCCAGTGGGAGCTTCCTGCCGGCTCCATTTGTTACACTGTGGAGCAAACGGCCAGTAGAGGGCACCCGTGATCATCCTTAAATCGACAAACTGGAGGGACATTGATTGACAGCGACAGAGAAGCAAAGAATTTAGTGGCTGAAGATTCTTTCCCTTTCCCGTGGGAGAGGAGAGGGGGAAAGCCAGGGGTCTAATCTCTGGTGTGTCATGTCTCGCCTATTTGGGGGAGACAGAAGTAAAGGTTCCCACACTTGCAAACTTGAGAGCAAACCTCTTTCCCCTCTGCCCAGGTTCTGCACCACCCTGACTCCAGCTGTCTGCTGTTTTTCTGGGCTTAGGATGTCACACAGCCTCCACGGGCTCCCCTTGCCACCCGCTGTCAACGGCAGCCAGAGCCACTGTGCTTGGACATAAGTCTGAACTGACTGTTGTCAGCTGGGGCTGCTGACTAAAGACCTTGGGTACCGTGTCTCCAAATCCTGCCTTTACCAAACTGCAGGCTCCCTTCCCAGATTCCCAGCTCTCACCCCGACTTTGGGGTTGTTAAAGCCCAGTTGAGTTTCTCATGATTTCATACACTGAAGTGCCTGCCCCACAGAGGCGTTTGAAAAGGGGTTTTTAAAATTTGTTTTATTTAAACTGTCCCCATTTATTTATTTGTGTCTGTGAAAACGACGGGGCCCATGTGTGCCATGGCACACGTGTGAATGACAGAGCACAATTTGAGGGAGTCTGTTCTCTTCTACCACAATATGGGTTCCGGCATAGTGGTGAGTGCCTATCTTGCCGGCCCATATTCTCAAGGCAAGGTCTTGTCCTGTAGCACAGAGAGGCCTGGAGATCACAGCATTTCTCTTGCTTGGGACTCCTGAATGCTGGAATTACAAGTATGACCACCATCACTGCCATGCCCTGCTATAAACGGAGTCCTTTTGCTTTTGCAATGCCAAAGCCCTCTCTCACTGGCGGATTCCAGACAAGCTCTGTTGCTGAACCGTGTCCCCAACCCTGGAGACGGCGTCTTTAAGACAAACAAACAAGCAAACGCGCATTATGTATTGCGGTTTCTGTGTGCGCGTGTGCGTTGCTTCACACATAACACAGTGTAAATGTGGGGGTCAGAAGACAACTCCCAAGAGTTAGTTTTCTCCTTCTACCATGTGGGTCCTGGGTCACTGAACTCCAGTCATCAGACTTGGCAACAAGTGCCTTTGTCTGCTGAGCCATTTTGCTGGCCCTCAGATAGAGCCGTGATAGGGCCCTTAAGGTAAAATGGGAGGGCTGGTTGTTCATGCTTATTGTGATGCTATTTACAATAGCCAAATTATAAAACTAATGAATGGATAAAGAAAGTGTGAAATACAGCTGTGTGTGCCCGCACCCGCCCCACCCTCCACAGTGAAGTCTTATTCAGCCATAGAGCAGAATAAAATAATATCATCTGTAGATGAAATAATATCTACAGATGATATTATTTTATTCTGCTCTATGGCTGAATAATACTAGATGGGAGCTCATCATGTTAAACAAATAAGCCCGACACAAAGACAAATATTATATGTTCTCTCTCAGACACGGAGCTGAATCCAACCATATTGATGGTGGCAAGAGAACAGACAGGAAACTAGATAGAAAAAGAGAACCCGGGGGGGGGGTGGCGGCCGGGGCAGTGAGAGGGACTGGAGACTGTGGCTGTGGTGGAGGAACACGGGCAGCGTACAATGACATATGGATGAAGCTGTGACAAAGCCTATTCTGTTATTTATCTTATTCGCCTTTGAGAGAAGATCTCACCTTGCAACCCACACTGTCCCGAGTCACATAATCCAAAATGCCGTTGCACCCATAATGATCTTTCTTGCTTCAGTCTCCTGGGTTCAGAGGTTCCGGCCAAGAGCTACTGCATGAAATCTGTTATTTTGTATGCTGAGGGCTGGAGGGATGGCTCAGTGGTTAAGGGTGCTTGCTACTCTTCCAGAGGACACAAGGACAGTTCCCAGCATCCATTTCAGAGGTTCACCACAGCCCGTTCCCAACTCCAGCTCCAGGGAATCTGGAACTACCAATAAATGTGTCTTTTTTTTTTTCTAGGTTGGTAAACTGAGGCCCAGATTTTAAAAATTTGTTGTTCGGGGTCTGGAGAGGCGGTCCCATTAGTGAAATATTTGCTTTGAGCTTGATCCCCAAGAGTAGGCTGGCCAGGGACTCTCTTATCAAGTCCCAAGCCTGGAGATTATAGGGGTGCACTACCAATCCTGGTTGTCATCTAAACACACTGAGTGCATTTAGCGTTGTCTGCAAGCAACGCCATGGATGGAGGGGCCGTCTCCTGGAGCGTGCACAGTCTCTCAGAGGCCACGTTCCCTAAAGAAAGCCGACTCTCCAACCCGTAGTCATAGTTTCCCAACAACTTCTCAGCTGGGGACCTTGGTTTTTTTGTTTTGTTTTTTTAAGATTTTATTTACTTCTTATGTATTCTACTTCCATGTCTATCTGCACACCAGAAAAGGGCGCCAGATCTCATTATAGATGGCTGTGAGCCACCATGTGGTTGCTGGGAATTGAACTCAAGACCTCTGGAAGAGCAGTCGGTGCTCCTAACCTCTGAGCCATCTCTCCAGCCCGGACCTTGTTTTTTTTTTTTTTTTTTTTTTTTTAAGAGTATTTATTTAGTGTATGTGTGGGGAGGGTGCGTGTTGCATATGTGTGGAGGTCAGAGGACAACTTGTAGGAACGGGTTCTCTCCTACCATGTGTGTTGTGGGGGGTTGACTCAAATGCCTTCACTGCTCTGCCATCATCAGCCCAAATATTTTTAAATTTGAAGGTTTCTTTCTTTCCCTTTCTTCCTTCCTATCTATCTCTCTTTCTTTCTCTCTTTCTTTCTTTCTTTCTTTCTTCCTTTCTTCCTTTCTTCTCTCATTCCCTTCCTTCCTTCTCATGCCAGTTTTATTTTTGGAGGTGGTGTCTCTCTCTGAACCCGAGGCACTTGGATTTGGGTAGGCTGGTTGGCCACTGGGCATCAGGCCAGTGAACCTGTCTCTGAGCCCTCAGTGCTAGGGTTAGAGGCCAGAGCCACCATGCCAGGTTTTTATGTGACTTCTGGAGGCCCAAACTCAGGTCTTCAGACTTGTATAGCGGGCTCTTTACCTACTAAGTGAACCACGTCTACCCTGCCTCCCCACCACTCCACCCCTGCTCCCAGCCCTCTGTTTCTTTGAATTCCAAATGCTCCATGCAGTTCCTGGCTGTGAACGTTCCCAGAACTAGATGGGAGTCTGTCTAACGTATGAGCAGCCAAGAGACACTCTGTGTGTAGCCATAGCCCCCGTCTTTGTTGATACAAGCTATAACAGACATTGGCAGCAGTGACTGTTTTCTGAACGCACACTGCCTTGGTTCAAAAACCAGCTCTCTCTATACACGAGCTTTCTCCTTAAGGGATGGCTACTCTATATAACATTTGTGGATGAAATCATCTCATCCATCCATCCTTGAGGCTTCTTGCTATCTGGTCAGTCTAGCTAAATTGACAAGCTTTGGTTTCAGTGATGAGACATAGGGTTGATCACTGTTTACAAAGGAGGTGCAATTGGCTATTTGCTTTCTTTTCTTTCCCTTTCTTTTCTTTTCTTTTTCTTGGCTATTTTCTATACTCTGGTGTGTCCTCAAACTTCAGTGGCAATGTCCTTCACCTCACACATGGAGAGCAAAGTCATATTTCTGAACTATGACTACAACCACCTTATTCTCCTATTTAAGAAAAAAAAATAATTTAAACAGTCTCATTTGATGTGGATGGGTGTTTTGCCTGCATGTGTGTCTGTGAACCATGTGTGTGCCTCACGCTGGCAGAGGTTGGAAGAGGGTGTCAGGTCCGCTGGACTTAAGTTACAGGTAGCTGTGAGTGCTAGAAACTGGACCTGGGTCCTCTGGAAGAGCAGCCAATGCTCTTAACTACTGAGTCATCTCTCCAGCCCCCCTTAAAGATTTTTTTGAAAAATCATACTTACTTGTGTGTGTGTGTGTGTGTGTGTGTGTGTGTGTGTGTGTGTGTGTGTGTGTTGTGGTCAATGTGTAATTTTGGTTAGTTTTGGGAGTTAATTCTCTTTTTCTACTCACTATATAGGTCCTTGAGATATAATTCAGGTCATGAGGCTTGATGTCAAGTGCCTTTACTGCTGAGCCATTTTGTCAGCCCTATTTTTCATATATTTTGTGTGTTTATGCATAGTCTCTGTCTGTCTGTCTGTCTGTCTGTCTGTCTGTCTGTCTGTATGTTTGAATGCATGTTCCATGGCATGCCATGAAGAGATCAAAGGACAATTTTGTTTTGTCTTTAAAGGGTTTCTCTCTCTCTCTTTTGGTTTTTTGAGACAGGGTTTCTCTGTGTAGCTTTGGAGCCTATCCTGGCACTGGCTATGGAGACCAGGCTGGCCTCGAACTCACAGAGATCCCCCTGCCTCTGCCTCCCGAGAGCTGGGATTAAAGGCGTGCACTACCAACGCCTGGCTTGGTTTATTTCTCTTAATTAATCTATTTTTATGTACATTGACATTTTTGCCTGCACATATGTCTGTGCAAGGGAGGGTGCTAGATCATAGACAGTTGTGAACTGCCATGTGGGTTGCTGGGAATTGAACTCAGGACCTCTGGAAGAGCAGTCGGTGCTCTTAACCACTGAGCCATCTCTCCAGCCCTCTGCATTGTCTTTAATACACATGTTGACTTGGGAATTTTGTACAATATATTTTGATCATATCTCCTTCTCCTCCAGCTCCTCCCAGATCAGCCCTCCTTCCTTAAACACCCAACTTTGTGTGCCCCTCTTTTTAAAAAAACCAATCAAGTCCATTTTATGCATATTTGTACCAAATATTTTTGGAGAAGGAATGTGGGCATGGAGTCCCACCCCTAGTTGAAGAGAGATTGACCATTATCTCTCCCTTTCTGGTTTAAAAGTGTAGCCCAGGTAAGCTGACCACATTCCAGTGGAAGGACAATTTGGGGGAGTCAGTTCTCTCCTCCCACTGTGGAACCTGGGGATCAAACTCGGGTCACAGGCTTGCACAGCGAGCTTTTTTTTTTTTTTTTTTTATCTCAAAGCCATCTTGCTGGCCCCTTATTCCCTTATTGAAAAACCTCACTGTCTTCTAGAAAGAAAGTTGAAAGATGTAAATCTCGATAAATTCCCACCACACCCAGGGCTATGAATGCTTCTCAGCTTCGTGCAAGGAAAATGAAATATTGATAAACTTGTGATTACATCTTGGGCTCCAGTGGCTGCAGGCTTCCTCCCGTGAGGAGCCGTGCTCACGGATATCTTCCTTTGGGGAAGTGTTTTTATTACATAGTAATTGTGGGTGATGACTGTGACATCTGGGAAGTCACCAGACGTACATTCTGAGCAGGCTGCCGAGAGGAATCTTCACACGGCAATTCCCAAACCAGCATTTGTGGATTATGAGCGCAGCCTATGTGTAATTGGTTTTTTTTTTTTTCTTTTCTTTTCTTTTCCTTTTTTTTTTCTTTCTTTCTTTCTTTTTTTTTTTTTTTTTTTTGTACTCTGTCTCTGGGTATATCCAAAGATCTGTCAACATTGTGATTTCTCTGGAGACACAGACAACAAACGTGTTCCTCATCTTTTGAAACAAACAAGTTCTATAGCTCAAACCTTGAAGATCACGTTTCCCAGGGGCGGACATACCTAAACCATTTGTCTCTGGATCAGTTTTCCCTACAGCTAATCCCCCCTCAACAGCTGCGCTGGCCGCTGTGGTATGTCAAACTGCCTTTGACCGGCCTGGGGCCTCTGCTGGCAGGCAGGCAGGCAATAGGGGACAGAGTTGACTGCCCTGCTCAGCAGCAGCTGCAGACCTGTTGGCGACAGGGATGCTATTGACCGTTCATCACGGTCATGGGTGGAGCTGGTCACCCGTGAAAGCGGCGGCTCCCACCTTCATGGAGCAAATCTGAGAAGCTGCTTTGGCCGGGGGGGGGGGTGGTTAGGGTGGGAGTGAGGATGGCCCTACAAAGCCCGGGTGCCTGTCAGTTTTCCCCACTGCAGTAAACGACACCACCCATCACGGTGGGCTTAGGACGCAGGCATAGGTTTCCCTGAAGTCAGAGATGGAGACCAGCTGATGTGCAGAGAACCCTGCCTGGGGCTTCAGCCACAATTAGAAGGGTTTTTGTTGTTGTTGTTGTTTTTCTACCGAGACACAGCAAGAATAAATAAACACAAAAATCCAAGTTCCACCAGATTCTGGTTATCAAGAAGGGCTCCTGGGTGGGGCCTTCCTTTTTATTATTGTTTTTAAGTTACTGCACAAAATAATGGATTTCATTACAGCGTTTTAATACATATGTCATTGCACTTGGCTTCTGGTCACTCTCCGGTTACCCTCCCTGCCTGCCTCAGCCCTGTTCTGCCAGGACTGCCACTCAGAGAGTTTCCCCCTCTCTCTCTTTCTCTCTCTCTCTCTCTCTCTCTCTCTGTCTGTCTGTCTCTCTCTGTCTCTCTCTCTCTCTCTTACACACACAGACCACATCACACCACACACACACACACACACACACACACACACACACACACACACGGTATTATGTAGGTATTATGTAGGCATTTTCTCCAAGGTTAAAAGCTTCCATATTGGGGAAAGAGCGGGAGGTGATCACCTCAAGACACAGAATGATCTCGGGGGCCGGGGGGGGGGTGGGGGGGGGAGGAAAACACTATCCTGCAGAAAAGCATGTTCGGCCCAGGAAGCAAGCAGAAAAGGCGGCAAGAAGTCACTGAGGAAGATGACTGGATTCACTAGAGCCCTCCCTCCCCAAGCGTGTGTGAGCAGTGAGAGACACTCTCAGGCCAGCTGAGCTGCCCGGAGGAAGAAGGGACAAGCAGAGCTACCCAGAAAGGACACCGCCCAACCTGTCGGGCTGCCCGAGGGTTGGGCGGTGTGCTCCAGGCTCCCAGCTTTAGTGAGCCACTGTCACCCTGGGGGGGACGGGGTGGGGGGGGCTCTGGTAATCATGCAGCTGTCGTGTTGTCGTTTCTGCTCCTGTAACTAAGCCCTCACTCACACCCCTGCGTGCGACCCCAGTATAATGCACTGGTTCTCCAAATGGGGCTTGGGTGGTGTCCCTGCTTTGGTCTACCCCTGGTCCCCTATCTGGGGTAAGTAGACACGTGTCACATCTCCCCAGCAATAGTGCCGCACAACACACATAAACACACATGTACATATACACACATATGTATACACGCATGCAGAGGCGGACAGGCGTACACACATATGTATACACATGTGTACACACACACACGCACACACACACATATGTACACATGGATCCAGACACGTATAAACACGTGTACAGATACATATATGTACACAGATACATGTATGAATATACACGTAAACCCAGAGTTGCAATCATATATCCACATACGGATGCATACATGCACACACATACAGGCGTGTACACGCCGATACGTATACAGGCACACACACACATACATACATACACATATAAACACATACACACATACAAATACCCACACAACATATGCAAACTCGTACATACACACATATACAGACACGTGGACATAGACAAACATGAGCACATACACACATATGCGCACGTAGACATCCATGCAGACACACACGTGCTCACCTACACGCACACACACATACACACGGGCACATACGTATACACAAGCACGCACACACACGTACATATAGAAACACATAGACACACATGTGCGTATATATTTAGATATATAAGAGGTCCCTATGGCCTAGCAAGAAAAAACTGTCCCCGCCGCTCCTCCCAGATGGCCTTAGTCACCAGCCACTCTGTCACCAAGAGTGAGGGATTGATTCTTCAGTTAGTCTTTCTCTCCCATGTTGGCAAGCGATTCACCCAGCTGTTCTGGGGGTGGGGGGGTCTCCCTTCCTCTCCTCAGATATGTGTAGGGACAGCGCCTTCTCCCTGGGTCTTCTGCGGGCTGTGTGCCGTCATGTAACACAGAGCTGTGGATTTCAGAGTGAGAGAGGGAGTGTGAGTGTGTGGGAGTCAGGGCAGCAGACTGGTGGCGGTGTAGCCAGCCCTGCCTCTGAGGGACGGATGGCCATATTCTAATGTCCCTCGTTCTCTTGGGGCACAAAGCTTCAGGAAGGTTCCAAGCTGTCATCCCCAGACTTTGTATATGGAGGGTTGGACTCCAAAGGGTTATCTCTGGAGAGAAGTCTTTTCAGGGGGGCAACTAAAGTTTAAGGGGGGAGAATAAGGTGGGGGCCACTGGGACTTTTCCTTCAAAGAGCAGGAAAAGTTACCAGGTTGGTACTTTTTAAAGGAGGTGTCTGTGTGTGTGTGTGTGTGTGTGTGTGTGTGTGCATGTGTGTGCAGTACCCTTAGAGTACAGAAGAGGTGTTCGGATCCCCTGATGAGAGTGCTGGGAACTGAACCCGCAGGTCCACCGCACACCAAGTGCTACTAACCAGTGAGCCACCTCTCCAGCCAGCTTTCCCCTACATCAATTCTTGATTGTTTTTTTTTCTGGGTACCCTTCCTTTCCTCAATTTTTCCCCTTCCTCCCTTCCTTCATCTCCTTCCACAGCGTGAGACCAACTGCAAGCCTTGGTTCCTCGCCAACCTCTCGAGTTGACTCTCGGCCCCCGGAATGGTGAAAAAAGAGAAGAATCAGTTTGTGTTGTTCAAGACACCCACTCTTGCCATTTTGTTGTGGAACTGTGGGGCTGATTAGCGGGGGGACCTGGACTCCTTCCGTATCTCTTGTTGTGTTCCCTGCTAGGTGGCTTCTGGGCCCTGACTGGAAGCTGTTTGAGGTCAGAAAGCACTGTCTTGTAGCTAGTAGAAGAGGAATGCGACAAAGATACCCCCCCACACACACACACATACACACTTTCATTGCTCCAGACTGAGGTTAGTAAGTGGTCTTGTCTGGAATGCGAATGGTTTATCCATATGCGGCTCAAAATAAGAACTCAGTTGCTCAAGGAAACAGGAGGAGAGGCGCCCATGCCATGCAGGCTGCAGATAGAATAAAGCACTCTTATCTTGGGGGATTTGGGGTGAAAGGCTCCTTCTGAGGGTGCATGCCCCAAAGGCATTGATGATAAATGCTTAAATGTTTGTTTTTTCTCCGCCCCCCCACCCCCAAGTTCAAAGATGGGCACTTTACCCTAAAACAGCCCCACGTGGGGGAATGCCTGTGAAGTTTGCTCAGAGGGGGTGGTGGCCACAGATAGCAGGGCCAGAGAGATGATAAGCCTATCAATATTTCATACGCTCCTCAGATGGACGAGCCTTTGAAGCTCCGGGTGTGTTTGGGATCAAGCAAACATCTGACTTGCTTTTTCTTTCTCCTTTCCTTTCTTGTAAGATTTATATTTTGTTCGGTGAGGATGAGTAAGTATTATCCCCGCACTGCATGAAGGGAGGTCAGAGGCCAACTTTCAGGAGCCAGGATTCTGTCCCCACTGTACAAAGATAAGATCGCTCCTGTCGTTTGGGCGGCTGGGCTGTGCTGTGCTGCGCGGTGGAGACAGCCCCTTTGGGTGTTGTCCCCCGTCTCTGTCTTCCATGCTGGTGTAGGAATTCTGGGATTAGACAAGCAAGCTACCACATTTAGCCTTTTCACGAGGGTGCTGGGAATTCAATTGGGTCGTTTGTGCCGCACGAAAGTGCTTTTAATTGCTGGGTCATTTTGTTGGCCCTCCCTCTCTTTCTGATTACGTTAAATATTTTATTTTTTAAGTGTGTGTGTGTGTGTGTGTGTGTGTGTGTGTACACCTGGGGACCGCAGAGGTTAGAAGAGGGCACCGGATGCCCTGGAACTGGAATTACAGATGGTTGTGAACCACCATGTGGGTACCGGGAACTGAACTTGGGTTCTCTAGAAAAGCAGCCAGTGTTTGAAACTTTTCAGCCTCAACAATTGGGGTTTTTTTTTTTTTTGGTGTGCTATTTTACTATTTTGGATCTGTTTAATCTAAAACTCTAAATGACATCAGTTTGAAGTTTTGATGCTACACATGCTTGTGGGAAGCCAGTGTGGTCCCCCGAGGAAGGTGAAAGTCAGAGGAGGTAAAATCAAAACAAAGCAGCAGGAAACTTGATCTCCAAGAGGAGTGGAGACAGCTGGCAATGTCTGGAGACAGGTTTAGGTGCCGCACAAGAGGAAATTGTGAGGTAAAAGGATGGCTCAGTGGGGAAAGGGGCTCGTTCCCAAGACTTGAGCTCTGTACCTCGGACCCACATGGTGGAAGGAGAGAACCAACTCCTGCAAGTTGTCCTGTGACTTATATACACGTGGGAATAAACACACACACACACACACACACACACAAACACACACACACACACAAACACACGCACACACACTATAAAAATGTAAAAAAAAAAACAAAAAAAAAAGATTTTACTGGTATGTAGAGGTAGGGACTGAAAATTTCCTCCCACAAATCCCATACACTCACTCACAAGGCAAAGAATTCTCCAGTGCTGAAAGTCCACAGTGCAAGACAAGAGAGACCCTGGACCAGATGGCATCACCTGCTGAAGATCCAATTGGAGCTCTCCTCTGTCGTAAAAGTAGAGAAAAGGGAAAGTGTGTTATTTGCAATAAAATGGGTGGTTGAGGCTGGAGAGGTGGCTCAGTGGTTATGGTCACTGTTGCTCTTGCAAGGGACCTTGGTTTGGCTCCCAGCGTCCACGTGGTGGCTCACAACTGTCTGTCACTCCAGTTCCAGGGGGTCCGGCAGCAGGCATGCACGTGGTACATAGACATGCATGCAGACAAAGCATTCATCCGTATGAAATGAAAACAAATCAGTCTTTCTGAAGAGGAAAAGTAAATGGACAGATTGGAGGTTGTCACATGGCTTAAAAAGTTAAGCCAGACTCACAAAGACAAGGACTGCATATTTCATCTTGTGTGTGGAACCGAGTCACACACGTGCACGCTCTCTCTCTCTCTCTCTCTCTCTCACACACACACACACACACACTCTTTCACACACACACTTTCTCTCTCTCTCTCTCTCTCTCTCTCTCTCTCTCTCACACACACACACACACACACACACACACACACACACACACACACACGAAGGTAGAAGGCGGACTATTAGCTTTTTAAAATCCTGTGTATCAATTCCTGCAACTGAAATTCAGGGATTCTAGTGGAAGAGGGGGAAGGAAAGACCCTGTTCAGAGGAGCAAGAAGTTTGAGGTGAGTTTTTTTTGTTGTTGTTGTTTGTCTCCTAGAAATGTCAGAGAAGCCACACCCGAGAAATCTCACCAACATGGCTACCTAAGCAAGACCCCGAAAACGACGGCACCAAATGGCTATGCTAACAGGGATGGTGCAAAACTTGAAGGGCCTCAAACCCAGACGAAGACACTGCGGGGCAACAGGGCAATGCTGAGAGCAGGGTAAACAGCCTTTCCCAAGGGACGGCACCCCAGTCGTATATCCATAGCAAGCGGTCACATCCCTGAGACAATATACACACAGGCAACTCTGCGTAGACTGAGCAGGTTGTATTTATGTATCTAGGGATGCATACACACATTTATGTAACAGCAATTAAAGGAAAAGAGGCCATGGATTTGAGAGAGAAAATGGGGGCGGGGACTTCGTGGGAGAGGTTGCAGGGAGAAAGGGGAAGATGGGGCTTCACAAGGAGGAAGCCAGAGCATGTGGGGGGGTCCTGGTCTACCACTCTCCATCGTTTTCCTTTTCAGCAGGGTCTCTTACTAAACCTAGAGCTAGGCTGGCAGCCAGCCAGCCAGCCCCGGTGATCTTCCTATGTCTGCTTTCATAGATGCACACATGACCACACCTGTCTTTTTTATTTTTATTTTTAATAAAAATCAGAAGTCAGGCTCTTATTGGGTACCAAGCACTCTCACCCCCTGAGCCACTTCCTCAGGCCCCTGCTTTTGTGTTTTGAGGCAGGGTGTCACTTAGCTCAGGCTGACCTTGAACTCACTATGTAGCTGAGGTTGACCCTGAACTCTTTAAGCGCCCTGCTGCAAAGGAAGAGGAAGGAGACTACAGGGAAAAGGGGAAGGGGACACGGAATGCCAGAGGGAGGTCAACGTAGTGAAAGCACATGTGTGAAAATGTCTTGGTAGAGCCCATTTGCGCAACGAATTTGTGCAAAGAAGGCATTCGTACAATAAACGCGTTCTCATTCTCAAAAAAAAAAAAAAAAATTAAAGATAAAATTGCTAAGTGTCATGGGGTTGCTGGAAGCATTTTAGTACCTAACAGGCTGGGGATGCGGCAAAGTATTTGCCTTGCAAGGTGATGCGTGTCTATCATCCCAGGGCTCCCACCGTGAGATGGGGCACACAGGCTGGCAAAGGCCTGGATCAATGGCCGGCAAGCTTGCCATGCGTGTGCAGGGCAAAGATAACCCCGTCTCAAGCGAGATGGAGGGTTGTCCTCAGATCCCCACGTGTGTGCTGCGCTCACGTCCGTGAACACTGACTCACACACGCCAGCGTGCATGTACATACCATACACATGTCTTGCACAGGCACCTACGTATACACACTAACAAAAATATGATAAGACGACTAGGAAATTGTTACAGGGAGTTGTTGGAGGCACTCTGGTGCATACGGCAAGTTCTTTTGGGATGGAAATGGGGGGCAGAACCGGCTAGAGGCTGATGTTGTTGTGGGAAAGTCTTGTTATCTCAAATGCTGAAGCAGCTGCTGGGACCTCCCGGCAGTGCCATCAGCCCGCGTTCTTGGAAACCTCCGGGCAGAGGACACGAGATTGAGGTGAGAAAACAGGCCCCGAGTCAGATATGACAGCTCGGGGCCATTGGTGGCAGCATGGAGGCCAACCGGAGCATACGGCATCTGTAAATGTCCAGATGTGGGGGGCTGGAGGCAGGGATGACAGGACCGGGGCTTCAGAGAAAAACAAGGGAAGAGAATTAGCTGACGACTTTAGCCTGTTGTTAAGGGGTGATGAGTTCTTACAGGGAGGAAAAGCTAGGGATGTGGTTAGGGGAGGTTGCAGTTGGCCGTTCAAGCCTGATCTGTTGGCTGCGAGGACTTAGAGGCAAGAGCAGTGGGCATGAGTGACTAGGTCAGGCAAGCGTAGCCTTTGCTGTCCCCCGGCCCCAAGAAACCTCACTATTATATTTTCCTGTAATTTTGCCTTTTCTTTTCACCTTTCTCCAGGGGTGGGACTGGAACCCAGGCACTCACACAGGGCAGGCTGGCGATCGAGTCTATGGTCTACAACACTTGCAGCTCTCACGAAATATTTTTACTGGAGGTTAAACTGTGGTACTGAGGGTGAAGCCTGGGTCCTCGTGCACGACAGACAAGTGCTTTGCCTCGAAGGAGCCACATCTCAGGCCCGGCTTTGCTTTTGTTTTGAGATAGGATCTTACTTAGTTGCCTAGGCTGGCCTCGAATTTACACGGTAGTCAAGTCTTTTTAATTTAATTTATTATTATTATTTTTTGTTTGCTTTTCAAGACAGGGTTTCTCTGTGTAGCTTTGGAGCCTGTCCTGGAACTCTCTTTGTAGACCAGGCTGGTCTCGAACTCACAGAGATCCGTCTGCCTCTGCCTCTGCCTGATTACAGGCTGCACCACCACCGCCCAACTTAATTGATTGTTGGTGTTGGTGGTGGTAGTGGTGATGGTGTGCGTGCGCGTGTGCATGCGTGTGCGTGTGTGTGTGTGTGTACAAGTGCCACAGAGCACATTAGGTTAGAAGTCAACCTTTGGAAGCTGATTTTCTTCTTCTTCCCTGTGGGTCCCTGGGATTGAACTCGGGCAGCTTGCTGGCAGCTGGCCTCATTGTCCGCTGATCCATCTTGCCATCCCCACGGGAACTCTGGAGCTCGAAACCTCCCTGTCCTAGCCTCCTGAGTAGTTTGGGTTGCAGGCCTATGCTACAAATGCAGCATTTTAAATAAAGTTGAAACAACACACAGGACTGGGGGTGGATAAAGAGATGTACAAGCCTAGGGGCTTGATGGCACCCACTCACTCGGAAGTGGAACCCGAGAAATGGGAGCCAGGAGCAGGCGCAGAGACTGGCAGACCCAAGCGGCTCACTAGCTAGACCGTTTTTATGCGGAGTTTGCTATGCGACCCTCTCTCAAAAAACAAGGCGGGGGAGAATCAATGGGCGAAGCCATTCCGACAGCAAACGCGGGCCTCCACTCCTGCCCACAGAGAGGCACACACGCATGCACCCCACCACAGGAAATTAGAAGCAACGCAGAGAACCCACAGTGAGTACCAAGCCAAATTCTTCCCCAGAAACAAGACGGATACAGCCCTTGACCAACGGTACCTCCCTTGCCTCATGTTACTGCCCACCCTATCCTGGGATTTTTTAGTTAGTACGGTGCTTGTCTAACACGTGGGAGGCCCTGGGGTTGGAGCATCAGCCCCATGGGGTTAAACGCCAGCAAGTTCGGCACTCTGTTCAAGACCAGTTTGGGATACAAGAAACCTTGTCTCCAAAAAATAAAGCAAAAACAAACCACTGGAATGTTAATATTTCACCTCTGATTCTTTTCCCCAAGTTAAAAAAAAAAATTGACATTTAAAAAAATGGCATTACAAAAAAAAAAAAAAAACAAATCTTTCATTTAGCTGTTATTTGTCTGTGTTGCTGAGATGTTTGCACCTCACCCTTTAAAATTTTGCACCCCGTTTGAGGCTGCACCCTACTCCCCCTCATCCTGGCCCTGCTGAGCAGACAGAAGGAACGTTTCCAAGGGAGAGGAAGCAAGCAGTTAGAACGTTCACACAAGGCTACGTGGCCACGTGGACCCTCGGGTCTCCAGAATTCCATGGGGTTCCCAGTGAGCTAGGGGTAGTGTTGGATCTCACAAGCAGGATGGGGGCAGAACATTGCTTTCTTGCAGACATGTGGGAGGCAGCCCTTCCAAGATATGAAAAAAAAAAAAAAGCGTACTTAATACTAACCATCTGTTTGGCGAATTACACGAGTGCTTGCTGCTTCTAACCGGTTTTTCCTCTACCGTTTAGAACGGATCAGGTCACAGTATTATTTTCAAAGGGGAGGATTCCCCTCTTAAAGACCCTTTCCCAGTATCATCTGTCCGTCCATCCATCATCCATCCATCCATCCATCCATCCATCCATCCATCCATCCACCTGTCCATCTTTCTAGTCATGTAATTAAAATCATTATTTTGTTTATTTCATTATTATTATTATTAGTTTTTGTGTTTTTTGAGACAGGGTTTCTCTGTGTAGTCTGGAACTTTCTCTGTAGACCAGGTTAGCTTTGAACTCAGAGATGGGCCCTCCTCTGCCTCCCAGGTGCTGGGACTAAAGGCCTGGAACTCACTACGTAGGCCAGGCTGGCTTCAGACTCACAGGGACCTGCCTGCCTCCCAAGTGCTGGGATTAAAGGTATGCTCCACCATAGCTGGATTGCTTTTAATTAAATGTATTGATGTGTGTGTGTGTGTGTGTGTGTGTGTGTGTGTGTGTGTGTCAAGGAGGCCAGCAGATGATATTGGATCCTCTGGAGCTGGAGTTCCAGGCAGTTGTAAACCATTGAAAATGGATGCTGAGAAGTGAACTCAGGTCCTCTGGAAGAACAGTATTCACACTTAGCCACACACAGCTATATCCTCAGATCTTGTGGTTTTTTTTTTAAAAATATTTTTATTTTTATTTATTTTTAAAATTAATTTTAAATTATTTTTATTTATTCAATCACCTCTCTTTTGGTTTTTTGAGACAGGGTATCTCCGTATAGCCCTGGCTGTCTTGGAACTCATTCTGTAGACCAGGTTCATCTGGAATTCATAGAGATCCATCTGCCTCTGCCTCCCCAGTTCGGGGATTTATTTATTTATTTATTTGAGACAGGGTTTCTCTGTGGCTTTGGAGGCTGTCCTGGAACTCGCTCTTATAGACCAGGCTGGTCTCGAACTCACAGAGATCCGATTGCCTCTGCCTCCAGGGTGCTGCTGGGATTAAAGGCGTGCGCCACCACCGCCCAGCTCAGACTCCAGATTTTGCGCGTCTGCAGAATCAAGGTCGTGACCATTTTCAGATTTGAGACTTTTGGGCAGACTTAAGATTTTGTGTTTTGCTACCTTAGAAAAACCCAGACCAGTTGTTGACTCTGAACCGGATGAAAACATGTGCATGTGGATTTTCTAGATATTTGCACGTTACTTCCCGGAGGGATCTGTCAGTGGGGAGTTTGGACTTCACCACCAGTTAAAATTCTTTTTGTATTATGTTTATTAATTCCGGTGGATGAGTGTTCACACGTGCATGACGCAGCAGTGAGTGTATGAAAGCCAGCGGACACCACTTCAGACTATGTTCTCTCCTCTGACCTTGTGGGTCCCAGAGGTGGAGCTTAGGCTGCCAGTCTTGGTGGCAAAAGAACATCACTGAGCAGTGTTGCTGGAGATTCTTTCCCGCCAGGCTGGTCCCACAGCTGCCTCGACCCCAGATAAACACATAGAGACTTACATTAATTATAAAATTGTTGGCCGGTAGCTAGGGCTTCTTATTGGCTAAGCTCTGTCTTCATTATCAACTCACTTCTATTCATCTAAGTATGTCCACGTGGTCTTATCTTACTGGAGAAAGCCTGGAGCATCCTATCTTCCTGGTCTCCCATGACGTCCTCTCTGGTGGGCTCTCCCTGCCTGCCTTTGCCAGAATTCTCCTCATCTCCTAGTCTGGTAGGCCTGCCTGGCCACTAGCCAAACAGTGCTTTTTATTCATCAACCAATAAGAGGAACATATATACAGAAGGACGTCCCCCATCAGAACAGTCCTGCTGGGCCCTCACTGCCAGGTCTTAGGAGGTCATGGAAGAGCTCTAATTCCCCACGATTTGGATAATGTTGTCTGGTTTGTAACTTGAATCCTCCCTTTGTTGCTGTGGGGAGTGTGGATAAAACCACGGGGCTTCACTGGGATGGGCAGCCTATCGAGGAGAACACTGTTTTATTCCTAAGGGGAGACTTTGGTATCCTTGTCTAGGGATGGTATCCATGGAGACAGATTTAAGGAGTATGGAAACTGAGGAGAAGATTCAGTCAGTAAGGGAGAAGAAAAAGTTCTGGGGGTAGAATGGTTCTCCTCAGCCCCCAAATTCACCTACAACCTCAGGTATGATGTTACTTGGGACGTGTCTAGGGGCTGGAGAGATGGCTAGGCGATTCAACGTGCCTGCCACCAAGCCTCTGGCTTGAGTTTGGTCCATGGAATCCACATGGGGTAAGAAGAGAAGCAGCTCCCCAAAGGTCTCCTCTAACCTCCATTTGCAAGCCATGGCATGCAGGCACATGTGTGTGTGTGTGCATTCACACACACACACACACACACAGAGAGAGAGAGAGAGAGAGAGAGAGAGAGAGGGAGAGGGAGAGAGGGAGAGGGAGAGAGGGAGGGAGAGAGGGAGGGAGAGAGGGAGACCAGCCATGTCTATATAGCAAGTTCTAGGCTAGCCATGGCCTAGAACACACACACACACACACACACAGAGAGAGAGAGAGAGAGAGAGAATTGAGATATTTTTTAAACAGAAGTGTTTGCATTGTGATGAAGGCTGTCACCCTGGAGAGAGTGAGCTCTGAATCTGAGGGTGTTTTCCTACAGGAAACCCAAAAGGACACAATCAAAGGCAACGCCAGTGATCGTGGACACCGAGCTTGGAGTAAGGCCATCTTCAAGCCCAGGGATCCCAAACATTGCTGGCAATAGGCACAAGCCTGTGGGAAAGAGAGGGGGTTCATCTCCAGAGACGGAGGAAACCGGCACTGTAGACACTGACTTCAGAGTCCCAGCCTCAGCCTCTATTGCCACGCAACTTGGCATCCCTTGTTACGGCAACCACAAAGAACTAATTTGGAGACACTCCCAGAGATGATTACAGGAGCATCCCCCGTAATCAGGTGATACTGGATATGAGTTTTGGCTCTTCCGTTTGCTGCCTGTGTGACTCTGAGCAATTTTTGAAACATCTATTTTCTCATCTGTGTGAAGAGAATGAAAAGATTTTAACCATAGTAGGCAGTAGATAATAGACTCTCTCTCTCTCTCTCTCTCTCTCTCTCTCTCTCTCTCTCTCTCTGTGTGTGTGTGTGTGTGTGTGTACACTTGCACATATGTGCCATAGGTCACTTCTATACTCAGCCACTGAGGGTGGCCCAACTCCATCTTATTTTTGAGACAGGGTTTCACGTTAAGCCATGGCTAGCCTAGAACTTGCTATATAGACATGGCTGGTCTTGAGCTCACAGAGATCCACGAGCCACTACCTCTCAGGTGCTGAAAATAAAGGTATGCACTGCCACATGATTTTAATATTTGAATTTTAGAGGAATATATACATTCAGGATTTTTTGTTTTGTTTTGTTTTGGTTTTGGAGACAGGGTTTCTCTGTGTAGCCCTGGCTGTCCTGGAACTCACTCTGTAGAGCAGGCTGCCCTTGAACTCACAGAGATCTGCACGTTCAGGTTGTTGCTAAATTCTTTCTATCAATGGTTCAGTGGTAAAGGCATCTTCCACCAAGATGGGTCCCCGGAACCCACCTGAGAGAAGGAGAGAGCCTAAATGTTGTCTTGTAACCCCCCAAATGTGAACCATTTCACCCCTGTGCCAACACACACCCAGGCACACAAAGGAATAAAACATCCTAAGCAACCGATTGCCACCATATACGTGTCCCCTCTTACGGTCCAGTTGCAGTTCTGAATGTATGAGGATATTTCCGTCAACAGGGTAACACGTATCTGACGAGGGTCCCATGAGACGATAGGGAAGCTGAAAAATTCAGTTCCCATTGCCTCGAGACACCGCAGCTGTTATGACATGGGGCGGCCGCACTGAGCCCTGGTGGGAAGGGAAGAATGGATGCAGATAGTAGGCTCTGACGTCTTCAGTCAGGGAAGGTGGTTTGTGGAGCAGGGTGGGGGCAGTGAAAAGAGGAAACACCTATGCTGTGCTATTTCCCCGATGGGAGACAGTCTGGGAGGGGTGAGTACAGTTGGAAAGGCCATCAGAGGTTGACCCCACACAACAGTGCCATTCAGGGGGCTGGGGAGAGAGCTCAGCACTGAAACACTTGCCATGCAGCCATGAGGAATAGATTTCAGATGTTCCAGAAGCTCACGTATGTGCAGGGTAGGTGAGACGGGATCCCCAGAGTTGCTGGAGAGTGACTTCAGTCACGTGGGTGAGCTCTGGTTTGACCGACAGACCCTGCCTCAAAGAATAAGGCTGAGGAGTGACGGAGAACGGTATCAACCCCAGGCCTCCCCCATACGTAAGCACAAGCATGAGGGTAGACCCCCCACAGACGTGTACCTGCGCACCTACAAAAATATGTTTGTCTTCATGCACGCGCGTTACACACATGTGAAAATGGAAAAGAAAATTCCAATGAATCAGGCTGCCCGGATGGAAGAAATTCTTGGTAGTTTGTGTGGAATTTCACACCAGGATCAAGAAGGAGGAGAAGGGGATAAAGGAGAAGAAAATGAGCAAGTGAGAGCATGAGAGAGAGAGAGAGAGAAAGAGAGAGAGAGAGAGAGAGAGAGAGAGAGAGAGAGAGAGAGAGAGAGAGAGAGAGAGAGAGAGAATATGAACTGGGGGCAAAAGGAGGCTTAAGTGTGAGAGCCAGACCCAGTTCATGTCTGCTCTCTCTAAGGGATGCTACAGGTGACGCTTTTGCGTAATGGAGGTTTTGCGGGGGAGGTGGGCTCTTGTGATGGGATTGTGGATGTGTTTAAGCAATCTCCTTAATCTCTGTGCTGAGGGATGAGCACACCCTAGCAGAAGACATTGGTACTAAGTAAGGTCACTGGTTATTCTATCTCCCCAGGACTTTAGATTGTGTGTGAGTGTGTGTGTGTGTGTGTGTGTGTGTGTGTGTGTGTGTGTGTGTGTGGTGGTGGTGGTGGTGGTCTAGAACTTTTAACACTAAGACTAGGAATGTTCCAGAGAAATCAAGACAACTTAGTCACCTCAGCATCAAAGCACAGAGTGTCCCAGTGAGACTGAGGAAACTGGGGGCAGTTGGGCCATACACAAAATGGTTTGTCTTTGTTATTCTAAATGGTTAATTTTTTTAAGTTTTATTTTACCTTCAGTTGGCAAGTAATAATTGCATTTATGGGTTCCTATGGGGTGGATTTTGTTTTCAAAAATTACGTTTTTTCATGTGTGCGTGCATGCGTGTGCATGTGTGTGTGTGTGCGTGTGTGTGTGTGTGTGTGTGTGTGTGTGTGTGTGTGTGTGTGTGTGTGTGTGTAACTACTGTTGTCCACAGTTTCTGAGGAGACCAGACTGATTGCACAAAAAAGAAGGGAAGAGCCATTCTAAGGGGCTGGTGAGATGGCTCCGTGGATAAAGGGGCCTGCTCCCAAGACAGATGGTGTGAGTTGGATTTCCCCAGGAACCAAATGACACAGGAGGAGAGAACCAACTGCCAAAGGTTGTCCCCTGACTCCCATGCACACAGTGTGGCGTGGCGCAAGGACGCCCCACTAAATAAGCAAACAAAATTCAGAATCAATAAATACATCAGTGCAAAAAAATATTCCTTCCTGCTTCGTTCTTCTGAGGCTGCTTTGGCTGCGTCCGTGAATTAGGGGGAAATCACACAAGTTCCATCAATTTTCCACGTACAAGCGGTTGTCATCTGAAGCAGGCCTTTACATTTTTTTTCAGACAAAGAGTAATATGTTTGAGAAGGAACGACAAGACAGATGGGACTCTGACTCGGAGAGTCAACTCCAGGCTGTCACTAGGAGATATATGGAGCCATCAGGCTGGTGGGGGGGGCGGGCGGGCGGGAGATAAGGGCTACTTCAAAGTATTTACACCGGTTCAGGGCAGCCCTAGTAACCGGCCGGTAGTGATCAAGGCTGTGTCAGCCTTGGTGTGTGAAGGACGGCCCTCCCCAAAGAATCTTTCCGGCGGCCTGCTGCTGCTCCTGGGAGAAGCAGGCTGAATGGCCCTTCCTGCTGCCACAGTTCCTTAGGTCCTCTCAGCCGTCTCTGGAGCCGGCTCTGTCTTTAATCTCCATCTTGGTTATTATGAATAATAACTTGGGTGACTCTTCTGCATACCGATTTCACTTCGTTGGGACATCTACCGTGAAAAATGTCGTCTTTAAAGACAAATATTGGAGTGTTGGTGGGTGGGCTTGGATGTCCACTCTAAGTGTGGCTGTTAACTGGGCTGGTTTCCAGCTGGGCAGTGTAGATAGTCTCGCTGTGAGCTCCCTCCCTCAGCATTCCCTGAGTTTTGTGGGCTTGCTGGGACAATTTATTTCCTTCTTCTTTTTTTTCTTATTATTTCGCTGTTGTTTTTAGGACAGGGCCTTATGTAGCCCAAGATTTCAAACTCACTATATAGCTGAGGATGACCTTGAACTTGACCCTCTCTGGCCTCCACTGCCAGAGGGCCGGGCTCACAGGTGTATACTGCCATGCCCGAGTTTCACAGGACTGGGGATCAAACTTAGGGCTTTGCCAATTCTTTTCAAGTTCTCCACCAACTGGGTGACATCCTCAGCATCTCGTGGTGTGCTTTTTATTTCATTTTTATGAGAGAGAGAGAGAGAGAGAGAGAGAGAGAGAGAGAGAGAGAGAGAGAGAGAGAGAGAGAGAGAGAATGCACAGGACCATGACTTGGTGCACTTGTGGAGGTCAAAGGATGCCTGTGGCACTGAACTCAGGTTGTCAGGTTTGGTGGCAAACACTCTAACTACTGAGCCATCTCACCGGCCTTGCATTTTCATTGCTTGTAACTTTGAGACGTTATGGAAATCTTTTGAAAAGTGAGCAATCCCTTGGTAGGAAAGGTCAACCCTGTGACTTGCAAAAGAATAAAGAACGGGAGGCGAATAATTGCTTTCCGGAAGACGCTTCATTTCAAGAGTGAGCCCGGCTGAGTCCTAGGGCCTCTCGGGAGAGCTCTGCCACCCTCAGTGTCACGACTCAGGCACAGTGACTCATCTCCCAAATTATAGGAATTACGTGGCCGTGCAAAGACGGGGCTCGGGCTGGGAATTGGCAAATGAAAATTGCTGTTAGCAATTCAGTAGAGATGCGTTTTTGTTTTTTTTTTTCTCCATGCTGGGTTTTGAGACAAGACATTTGTCATTTAAATGTCGGAGCCTTGATGGGAATGTCACCTGAAACAGCAGTAATTGTAATGTAAAATGCGTGCCCACTCTGCACCCTGGGAGAGGGGGTGATGGGAGCACCCCACAAAGTTTTGAGCAGCTATGTCGTTAAATGGGTTTTCGTCTGAAACAGAATATGTTCTCACCAGGATGTGCTCGGGCTGAAGGTCATATTTCTTTGTTTTTTTTTTAAATTTTAATTAAAACTTTAATTAAATCTGGTGCGTGTATTTGTGTGCGTGTAGACACACAAGCCTGCATTATGTATCTATGAGCCCCCACAGCGGGAGTGCGGAGGTCAGAGGACAACTTGAGGAGCTGGTTCTGTCATTTCATTTTGTGGGCCTCAGGGATGGAACACAGATAGGTCTTCAAGCTTGGCTGCAGATATCGTTACCGGAAGGGCCATCTTACTGCCTGGGTGTCATGTTTCTAAAACCAGCATGGAAAAAGATGATAAAGAGTGTGTGACTGTGTGTGTGCGTGCCTGTGTGTGCCTGTGTGCTTATGTGTGGTGCACGTGTGTGTGTGTGTGTGTGTGTGTGTGTGTGCCTGTGTGTGTGTATATGTGTGTGTGCACGTGTGTGTGTGTGTGTGTGTGTGTGTGTGCCTGTGTGTGTGTATATGTGTGTGTGAATGTGTGCCTATGTGTGGTGCACATGGGTGTGTGCCTGTATGTGCCTGTGTGTGTGTGTGTGTGTGTGTGTGTGTGTGTACCTATGTGTGTGTGTGTGTGTACATGTGTGCCTATGTGTGGTGCATGTGTGTGTGTGTGTGTGCATGTGTACTTATGTGTGTGTGTGTGTGTGTGTGTGTGTGTGTGTGCATGTGTGCCTATGTGTGGTGCATGTGTGTGTGTGTGTGTGTGTGTGTGTGTGTGTGTGTAGGCCAATGGTTGTTCATTGCCTTCCTCCATTTTGTTCTACCTAATATATTCATTTTTCAAGGTTTAAATTACACTTATTTATCATGTGTTGGGGGAGGCGCGTGCATGCCACGACAGGTGTGTGGCAGTCAGAGCACAGCTTACAGAATTCACTCTCTCTTTCTACCTTCGTGTAGGCTCTGACGCTCAAACTCACCTCATCAGGCTCGCACAGTGGATGCCTTTACCCCTGAGCCATCTCCCTGGCCTTACTACTATCATTCATTTGCTTTGAGTAGACACCTTTAGCGTCTTCTGTTAGATTTGCACTGGTGATTACATGCTTTTAACTATGTATGTATGTATGCATGTATGTATGTATGTACGTACCATGGTGTATGTGTAGAAATCGTCAGAGAGGAGCTTCATGGAGTCCAGTCCTCTCATTCTTTCTTTATGTGGAATGGGGGGGTTAAGCTCAGGTCACCAGGCTTCCACAATAAGGATTTTTACCTGCTGGGTTAGCTCCCTACTTCCGGTATTACATATATGTAGACATTAATGTAACTGGTATTTTATTTATTTATTTATTTATTTATTTATTTATTTATTTATTTATTTGGTATTTTTGTTATTTGCTTGTTTGTTGCTTTTCTTTTCTTTTTTGAGACCAGGTCTCTGTGTAGCCATGGCTATCCTGGAACTCATTACGTAGACCAGGCTGACTCAAACTCGCTGAGTTCACTGTCTGTGCCGGGATTAAAGGCGTGCGCCACCACCTGGCTTGTAACTGGTATTTCAGATTTTTCATTGTGTGGCTGGTCCTTGATGTTCATCACCTGACTTTCGTTTATGGTTTTCCTCCATGAATCAAAGCCCGAAAGCATTTGATCACCACTGCGGTGGCTTCTCTGGAGGGCAGTTCTGACTTTGCTAGACGAATGGTTGTCATTAGTTACTTGATTTTCCTTTGTGAACTTTCGAGAATGCACGAAAGAGGGCTGAACAGACAGAAGAAGAAGAAGAAGAAGAAGAAGAAGAAGAAGAAGAAGAAGAAGAAGAAGAAGAAGAAGAAGAAGAAGAAGAAGAAGAAATCTCTTTCTCTTTCATCCCCGGGCTTTGGAATTTCATATCTCCCTTCTTTTGGCGATTTCCCTATCTCCGATATTATGTGTATTGCCCCCGAGATAAATTTTACACATGCATTTATGCAAAAATTATTCACACACATTATGAACAGACTGTTATGCATAATCACACACAGGTTATTATGTATAATCTATCATGCATACCTTGTTAGACATATCCTATTTCCAACAATTATATTCTCATATACTTTATGCAAAACAGAAGCCTATATTGCTTGTTACCTGTCTTCCTTCACGCAACAATTCATCTTGGGCATTGTCCCCTGATAGGTTTAGAATTTGCTCATTTTCTTTTTATTATGGCCAAGCCCTCCACAGTGTGAGGACACGGAGGTTTAATGAACAGACGTCCTTCTACGAACAATGCGGTCATCTTCATTCCTTTCCCTGGGGTTCCAGAAGAGCCAGGGAGGCTCGCTCATGCATATTATACCAGGTATTTAGTTTAATATGCCTGGAGGAGGTATTCTAGAAGGAATATTGCAGAGTCAAAGGACATGAGAGTACTTGGTAGAAGCCTTGATTCTTCCCACATCTGCTCCAATCACGTATTGTGAGCATTGGTGATGACCCAGGGCTCTTCTGGTCCTGATAACACAGAAGTGAACCCCATCTAAGACATTCCTTAGGGACTGACGGGGCCACCTGGAGACCAAGGAACAATTCAAGCCAGGGAAGCTGGTGGGTTCAGACACAGACACCCATGTAGCCAACGCAGACAGGCAAAGTGAAATGGGGAAGGTTGTTGTTAGAAGCAGGGACACCTGTCTTCCCGAATCTCCAGCAAGGCCAGTGACTGCATGGTTCAGAGTTTGGGGCTTTTTAGTGTCTCTGCCACCCCAAAAAGGTTTTTGTTTTTTTGTTTTTTTGTTTGTTTGTTTGATTTTTTTTTGAGACAGATCTCACACAGGCCAGGCTGGTTTTATATTTGTTATGTATCAAAGGATAGCTCTGAACTTCTGGTTCTCCTCTCTACCTCTGGGGTGCTAAGATTACAGGTGTGTGCCACTGAGCCTAGTTTGGATAACAAGTTTTCAACAAAAGCAAAAAAAAAAAAAAATCACCTATAGAGGGGCTCACTGTGTGCAGCCTAAGCTGACCCGAGACAGGTAGCCCAGATTTGTCTCAAATGATTTTCCTGCCTGAGCCTCCTGAGTGCTGGGATCACAAGCTTGTGCCACTATGACTGGCTCCTACGTGTGTGTGTGTGTGTGTGTGTGTGTGTGTGTGTGTGTGTGTGTGTGTGTGAGATCTGGTGGATGGTGCAGTCTATAACACACTGTTCCTTAGAATCCAAATAAAAAGCAGCTGAGTGTGGCTGTATACACATGCAATCCTAATACTAGCAAGTCAGAACCAGAAGCCTCCTGGAGGATCACTAGCCAGCCAGCCTAGCCTACTTGGTCAGTTCAAAGTGAGTGAGAGAGCCCATCTCAACAAAACAAAAGGGCTGGGAAGATGGCATAGAGATACTGCACTTACTGTGTCAGCATGAATGCTGGAGTTTGGATCCCAGAACCCCTGGATGAAAGCAGGGCCTGGGCTGTTGAGATGGCTTTAGTGGGTAAAGACACTTCCTACCAAGTCTGATGACATGAGTTTGATGCCCCGGAACCTACGTGATAGAAGGAGAGTGAGAACCGACCCCAGCAAGTGGTTCCCTGTCTTCCACATGGATGTATGCCCTTGCGTGCTCAAGTGTGTGTTCTAGAGCACACACCCACAAATGCAATTAAAAAAACAACTTAAAAAAATAGCCAGGTAAAAAGTTCAATAAAGGACAAACAGAGCAAAACAAACAAACAAACAAATAAATTCAGGTAAGCAGGACAGCAAGCTGTAATGTTAGCACTTGGGAGGCAGAGCAGGATGGCTAGGCACTCCTGGTTCAGTGAGAGAAACTGCCTCAATGGACAAGGTTAGAAGTGATGGCTGAAGACACCTCGTATTACATTCAGGTCTACATGTATACACATGCACACGCACCCCAGCACGCATACACACACACACACACACACACACACACACACACACACACACACACACAATTTTTAATAAAAATATTTTTGTTGTTTTGTTTGAGACAGGATTTCTCTGTGCAGCTTTGGAACCTGTACTGGAACTTTCTCTTGTAGACCAGGCTGGCCTCGAACTCACAGAGATCCACCTGCCTCTGCCTCCCGAGTGCTGGTATTAAAAGCATGCACCACCACCACCACCTGCCTGGCTTTAGGAAAATTTTTAATGAAGCCTTGAAAACAGATTTTTCAAGACGAATTTTCATGCATTTTACAAGTAGGGTATAACTCGATTACCCAGGAAAACCTATGACCTCAGGTACCAAGATTTTATATGTTGGGAGCTGTTCAAGGGACATAGCACTATTTCATGAATTTGCTCCTTAAGTTGGACATTTACCATATACTAAGATAAGGTTTGGAAACAACAACCCTGGGATTATCTCAGAGTTTGGAGAAGGTGGGCTTCTGTGCCACTTCTCTCCCTGGTCCCTTACCTCACATTCTTGCAGTTTCTATGGTAACAGCCTGATGTCTCTTCTCCATCCTTTCCCTTCCTCTCAAAACGGGTCGGAGCCACCACCATCTTCCCCCTGTCCCAGGAAATCTGTCAGCTAGGCTGGGAGAGAGCCAGCCGAAGGAAGGGGATAGACCGTTGTTCCATTATACTTTTAATTTTTGTATCGCTTTTGTTCTTTCTTTATTCCTGGTTGGAGTCTTTGTGGACATGTGTGAAATGGTGGGCCTGCATTAGCTTGCTTAGGGCTGCTGACTTCCATGGGTAGTTCTTTCTGAGATCTCTCTGCTCAGCTTGCACCCTTCTATATGCCTAAATCCTGTCTGTGCCTCCAGCCCCACTTTTAATTCTGTTTTGTTTTTGTTTGTTTGTTTGTTTTGCTTTTTTTTGGAGGGGGGTAGTTTGTTTTTGGTTTTGGGTTCTTGTTGTTGTGTTTTGTTTTTCAAGACAGGGTTTCTCTGTAACTTTGGAGCCTGTCCTGGAACTTTCTCTTTAGTCCAGGCCGGCCTCGAACGCACAGAGATCCACCTGCCTCTGCCTCCCAAGTACTAGGATTAAAAGCATGCGCCACTATAATCTGGCTTGTCTAAGATATTTGTATAGAGGTGCTTCAGAGATGGCTCAGTGGTTAAAAGAGTGTAATACTCTCCTCCAGAGAATTTAGTCCCCATCCAGTGGCTGACCATCACCTGGAACGCCAGCTGCAGGGCAATCTGACACTGCTGACCTCCGAGGGCAGGCACCCTTAACTCAGTCATGCGTACCATACCGTCACCGTGTAATTAAAAACAAAGGAAATCTTTAAAAACTATATTTGTGTATGTGCTGATTCCTGTTTTTTTGTTGTTGTTGTTTTTTGTTTTTTTTTTTTTTTTCTTTTATCAGCTTGACACAAGCTACAGTCCTTTGGAGAAAGGGAACCTCAACTGAGAAAATGCCTGTAGTTAAGTCTATGGGGAATTGTCTTGACTAACCAATGATGTGGTAGGGTCTGGAGTCCATTGTTGGTGGTGTCGCTCCCGGGTTGCTGGTTCTGGGTTTTATAAGAAAACCGAGCAAACCAATAGACAGTGTTCCTCCATGGCTTTTGCTTTAGGCTTAGCTCCCAGCTTCCATTCCTGTCCTGACTTCCACAGATGACAGGCTACAAGCTGTAAGATGAAATAACACCCCCCCTTTCCCAAGTTACTTTTGGTTACGGTGTGTGTGTGTTTTTTTTTTTTAATCACAGCAACAGAAAAGTAATTAATACACTACATGACTTCAGTGGCCATAAAATTGGGACTTCAATTGTAAGCAGCAGTGGTCCTTCCCCGTGGAGCGATCACAACATTGTAGAAGCTGAAGAAACTCCTTTCATACCAAGATTTTCTGCTCAGAAACATGTTTTACTATTTCTTGGGGGGGGGGGGCTACTCTTGTTTGTCTTCCCTTTCTTTCACTTCTGGCTTTTTTTTTGAGGCACCCCAACCCCCCTCTCTCTCTAGCTCAAGCTAGCCTCTAACTAACTGTGCAGCCAATATGACCTCACAATCACAGATCTTCCTCAGTCTCTAGAGTGCTGGGATTATAGGTGTGAGCCACCTTTGCTTATTTTACACACACACACACACACACACACACACACACACACACACACACAGAGCATTGAAAACATATGTCATATGTGAAGTAGATTCTCAGTGAAAATATTTTTAAACAGAGAACTGCCAGCTATTTTCCAGATGCCCACATGTATGGCAAAGGGGGACAGGCATGAGGCCATCAAAGTCCACTTCTTGGAGGGGAGATTTTTCCATTTCTATGTAGTGTCTGACAGCATTGACCACCTGACCAGTGGTGGAGTTACGAGGAGAGAGATGGAGGGCCAGGTGAAGACCTGGCATTCTATACACGGGGGGTGCAGGAGAGGAGCAGGCTGTCACTGAGGGTGACCCTCTGTTTCTGACCCTTCCACCCCAACACCCCAAGTGTTGGTATGGGAAATTATGTACCAACACACCCGATTCATATTGGTGCTGGGGAATCAAACCCAGGCCCCTGTGCATGCTAGACAAAGACTTCACCAATCTAGTTATGCCCAAACTCATGAGGGCCAGGCAGAAACAGTGCTGACGAGGCTGGGAAGGGTTGACCTGGAAGAAAACTTCAAGTTTTCTGCCATCAAATTTTCTTTTTTCGGTAGCTCTAACTTACCTGATGTGTGGCGGACAAAAGAAAGTTGTTTAGACTTGGGGCTAAAGTCATTTAAAACGGCGATAACTGCCAAAAAATAATGAAATGAGCATAAAAGGGGTGTGTGAAGACAAAGAGGCCTGGCACCCCCACCAACACACGCATATAGGTAACTATGGATGATTCAGGAGGCAAATAACTGCAAAATAGCGGTCTTTTCTTCCTGAAATTACTTCCCCTAAGTAGAAGGCACTCAAGGCTCAGGCCAAGCATACACCCAGGAGATAATGGCTCGGACCAGGCCAGAGCATTTCCTATTCCCTCCTTAATGCCTTTTGGGGATCCATTGTGTGTGCGCATAACCATTTAATGGCAAGAAATGGCACGGGAAACAAAGTATTCAAAAGATGCCCTTTTCAGACATAAAACATGGTCCATTAAGGTTGTTTTTCTGATTGTTTCCATGGAGACCATTTCGTGTAATTATTCTCCAATTTTTCAGGGGCTAAAAATACATATATATATCTTTGTGCTTCGATTTTCTAATGCGGTGGCCTGCAGCCTGCCCAGGACACAGCCCAGTGCACAACTGGTGGTTCAGAAATGTTCTTTGTTCTGATCCCAGAGAGATGCCCTGCGTGCAAAAGAAAATGCAAGACCATGGGGTAGTTCTTACTTTTCTAAATCTGTAACTCCAAGTACAGGGGTAGACCAACACCACACACACACACACACACACACACACACACACACACACACACACACACACGCTCAATGAATTAAAATGCAATAAAGAGTCAAAAGTTACATGCACTTGGAAATTGAAGTGGTAGTATTGCTTTAGCCAGGAATGCTTGGTTAGCCTGGGCTACACTGTAAGGCCATAAAAAAAAAAAAACAAACACAAAAACAAAAACAAAGAAAAACCAACAACATGGACAGCAGGGTCCAGAGAACAGAGCTCGGTTACCAGACATCTTCCTGTCTGTACATTCATACATTAGTGTGCACACACATGTCTGCACACACAGATATAAATATTCCCTACACCCTATGCCTAGACACATTTGTCCATTTGTACAGAGAAAATCCTATGGTCCCACTGTCTTCAGGATGTGATATGAGCCGTAAGAACCTTTAATCCCAGCACTCGAGAGGTAGAGGCAGACGGATCTTAGTGAGTTCGAGGCCAGCCTGCTCTACAAAGAGAGTTCCAGGACAGCTAGGTCCTCTGCTCCAGGTCTCACAAAGCTATAATTTAGGGGACAGTCTGTCTGGGCTCTCAACCGGGGAAGGAACTCCCTCCAGGCTGCCTGGGGTTGCTGGCAGGCTCTGCTTCCTTGCAGCTGTACGAAGAAGAGGCCCCTTCCTGGGCTCCCGCTGGAAGTTTGCCTCTGTTCCGAGGACCACCTGTGTTCCCTGGCCAGTGAAGTTTTCCCAGTGCAAACACTTCACCAAGCCAGGGAAGAGAATCTAGAATGTGTTGCTGGCGGGGGCACGGTCATATATTATGTTTCCGATTTACAAAATTACCTCCCATCTCCTTTGTTGCACTGTGCGGGCTAGAACAATCACCATCCATGCTCCAGGAAAGGGGGTACCGTAAGGATATGAACTTGGGGAGCCAGTAGGTGATGAGGCCATCCCCTCCCAACTCTGCCCGGCCGCACTGAGAGACAAGTCTTCAGTTGGCCAAACTCTGGTCAGAGTCCTGAGCCTTGTCCTCTATCCGTCTGTGTATTTCCTTATAAATTTCGGCTGCATTTTTTTTTCTTTTTCTATTTTTCATGTGTGTGTGGCATGGATGGGGATGCATGTGTGCACGGAGACACAGGCTTGGTGCTGGGACTCCTCAGCCATGCTCTTTTCTAACTTCTTCACCGAGGAGGGGTCTCTCAGTCAAACTCGGGGAGCTCACCCGTGTGGCTAGTGTTGCTGGCCAGCTTGCTCTGGGGAGATCGCCTTCCTCCACTGGCTAAGGTTAGAATCACAGAGACCCACATTCATCGGGCACTTTGCATGTTTTTTTTTTTTTTGGGGGGGGTTCCAAACTCAGGTCCTCAAAATTTGGTGGCAAATGCTTTAAGCACTGAGCAATCTCCCCAGCTTCTTATCATCATCTTTCATCAACATCATCATCATCATCTTTTAAAATAAGGTCTCATCACTCCCCTCACGCTGCCCTATAAGATGCAGACTCTTCGAGCTGTCTTTCCTAGCCATCCACCATGGTGGATGGATGGATGGCCCGAGCTAACATGGGGTTAGCTCGTTAAACAACAATAATAAAGCCTCGTGCTCTTTGCATCAAGAAAAAAAGCATAAGGTCTCATGTATCCCAGGTGGACTTCAAAGTAGTTATACAGATGAGGATGAATTTAAACTTTCCATACCACCTCCTCCCTCCTCTTCCTCGGTACTGGGGTTATAGCTATGGACCATCACACCTGGTTTATGCAGCTCGGACGGGGAGGGCGGCCTGGCTTTGTCTGTGCTGGGCAGGAACTCTTGGTCTCAAATTGGGTTTCAGTAAGAACCTGTCGGGTCTGTTTCTTAACAGATGAAAAGGCAGCCAGACCCAGGAAATTAAGGCGCAATCAGAGGCATCTACTGTCACAACAGAGGACTGTAATTTAAATGCTTGGGTGGTCTTGAGAGCTAATCGGCCACCATATCTCATCAGGCACACCGCACTGTCCCCAGGCGATGAGAGGTCATCAAAGTACAGAAGAACCCCCCCCCCCTTTATCTGGTATTCTCTTATTGCCTTTCTGTCCTCTGATTGCCTCACATTCTGATCTCCCATGTCTGGGCTGCCTGGAGCCCAAAGTGTGTCCCCTCCCTACTTCATTGTCTGTACCCATTTTGAGATGGTCCGGAACGGAGCTTCCCTTGCTGTACTTTTTTTTTTTTTTTTTTTCAAACAAACATCACTGAACAATTGCTATCTAACAGTTCAACTCACAGAATCCATTTGTCCGGTTTTCGTGTGTGTGTGTGTGTGTGTGTGTGTGTGTGTATAGATGCTTGTGTGTCACACATACTGTGTGCCTCTGTGCGGGGAAGGGTAGAGGACAGATAACCTGGTGTCCTTTCCTCAGGAACGCTGTCCACTTCATCTGAGACAGGATCTCCTACAGACCTACTACAGATCGGCAACTAGGCTAGACTGCCTGGACAGCGAGCCCCGGGGATCCTCCTGTCTCCATTTCCCCCAGTGCTGGGATTACAGACATGTGTTACCACAGCTGCATTTTGACACAGGCTCCAGGGATTGAACTCGGGTCCTTGTGTGCGCGCAAAGCAAACGCTTTATACCGACGGAGCCGCCTTCCCAGGCTGCGTTTGTCAAGTTTGGGAAGGAAAGCCAAGGCACGGGTGGAAGAAACTTCCCGACATAGAGTCTAGAGTGTCCAAGAACAGGCAATGTGAAATGTCAAGACAGGGTCCAGTTGCAAAATTCAAACTTGCCTCCCAGGACTCACCGTGGGTGGAACCCTATGGGAGGTGAGCTCAAGGTTCACCTGAGGTCCAGGAACTAGCTGCCTTTCCACAGGACTCAGGGGGTTAGCGGCTTCTTGGAAACGGCTCATGGAGGCCAGCAAAGCATCGAAAGCGCAGCTGTCTGTTCGGCACGCCATGTCCCTAGATGCAGCAGATAGCCAGCTTTTCTTTAATTTCCTGGGGCTGGAGCCTTTCCTCTCCCTTGTCTGACACAATGCATTCCTGTCCTATGTGCTTGTGAGGGGCTTGGGACCCAGCTGGCTCTTAGTGTGAGCACATTTCACATTTCCACGCCACGATGCCAAACTTGCTTTCTGATATGCTCGTGGGAGAAATTCCTATTGTACAGCCTGGCTTTGCTCAGCCTCGACGTGGCCGGCATCTGGAACTTCATAATTCTTTGTTGAAGAGACTACTAGCTGCTGCCCCGGCATGCTAAGTGACATCTCTGGCCTTCACTCATTTAGGTGCCTGGAACATATCACCTTTCCCTGTTGTGACAACCCCAAATGTCTTCAGCTATTGCCAAATATTCCCAGAGTGATTAAAGTTCTTCTGCATTGGGGAAGGGGCCAGATTTTTCTTTATAGTGGTATAGTTCCTGGTAAACTGACAGCACTCCTGAAAACAACCCCTCACCTAGCTCCTGTAAGCAATCCTAACGAAACTCGCCAGGTGCTGGCTACGTGGTGGCTCCAGGGCAAAGGTGTGTGCAGCCTGAGTTCAGCCTGGGGGACTCAGATGGTGGAAAGATAGAACTGACTCCTCAAAATGGTCGTCTGTTTTATCTGGGTGTTATTGCATGAGAATGCACACACACACACAAAATGTGATAAGGAAAAAAAAAAAAGACAAAAAAATCATCCCAGATGGAGAAAGGTAGCTAGCTGGATTGCAGAAAAAGACATAATGATCCAGATTTCTTTTTAAAAATTTAATCCTTTATTATTTTTTTTTTACATTTCAACACACACACACACACACACACACACACACACACACACACACACACACACACGCACACACACACACAGAGCCACATTCTTCCCAAGGACACTTTCTTATTCCCTTTGTCCCCTTATTGAAACACTACCATCTTCCCAACAAGCCAACTTTGCTTTGAATGCTGAGCTGGTCCCAACCCCTAAGTCTTTCTAAGCCAGCAAAACAATGGAGTAGAAGAAACACACCCTTATCTGTGCTCCATGAATCTGTAAACATCACAAGACGTTTGCGGTGGACTTACAGCTAAGCTTAGCCTGTTCGCTACTTAGTAGACAGGGATGAACGTGCAGGCCTGTATGGGTGTCCAACCCCCCCCCTCCAACACCCTGTGCTCTGAATTTGAAACAAACCGCTTCAAGACAAGTCCTATCACTTAGCTAGTCTCCCTCAAATCTTCCAAAGACGAGCCAGACAGGCATTGCTTTGGTCCATGGTAAAAAGTAGGCTTTTGTTTTGTTTTGTTTTGATTTTCATGTGTGTGGTGTGTACACACGCATGCTTGTGTATTGTGGGCCCGCATGTGTGCATGCACATGGAAGCTTGAGGTTGAGAATCATCCTCGTTTGCTTTCCTACCTTAGTCATTGAGGCAGGGGCTCTCAATCAAGCCCAGAGCTTGTGGATCTGGCTTGTCTTGCCAGCCAGCTCCCTCTGGGGATCCCCTGTCTAAATCTTCTGACTGGGAACGCAAGAAGGCAGTCATAACTACCTGGCAGTTTGTTTCTTTTCTTTTCTTTTTAAAAATAATTTACCTATTTTTATTTTATGTGCGTTGGTGTTCTGCCTGTATGTATGTGTAAGGGTATCAGATCTTGGAGTTACAGACGGTTGGGAACTGCCATGCAGGTGTTGAACCCAGGTCCTCTGGAAGAAGCAGCCAGTGCTCTTAACCACTGAGCCATCTCTCCAGCTCCCTAGCTGCTGTTTTCATGGGTTCTGGAGATCTGAGCTCTGGTCCTCATGTTGGCTCAGCAAGTGCTTAACCACTGAACTATCCAAGCAGGGGATTTTATTCTGAGCATCAAGAACCTAAGCAAAGAGCACAGCATGAATGAAGGCAATGACTCCCAAACGGCTATGCTCCTGGCGTGCTGTCTGGAAAGGGGGCAGTAGCCCGCGATTCGGATGTGTGGTCAGTAGTAACACATTCACACACAAGGTGATTTTTTTCCGTTTCTGTGGAATGTGCCACCTCAGATCCTACAGTGTTGAAATCCACAAACAGAGTAAAGTTCATCCCCCCAAACACATTTCCAGGTGATCACCAACTGACAAGGTGTCTCCCCCACCACCCCCTCGTGTGACTGCTCCCCGATCACGTGACTGGGTGACTGTTCTCAGCTCCGCACAGCTCTGATCCACACGCCTCTTCAAGCAGGGTGTCGGAGGTGGAGTGAGACTGTGGAAGACTCCCTTTGCGTTTGTGGTCTCTGTCACGCACTTTAGAAATTCCTATAGTTTAGAAATCCCTATAGATTTCATATTAGACATCTTCCTATTATCACCCATACGTCAGCTCTTTACTATGGAAAATATCTAGGCGCACATATGTCAGTCACGACATTCCCAGTTGTCTGGTGTAGAGATCGAAACCAGGGAAGCTACAATTGGAACTGACCCTCGAAGAAGCAATGAACAGTATATTTATATGAAATAGCCATACCACTAATTATATATTCACTCATAAAACCATGCACACACACACACACACACACACACACACCTAAACATCCAAACATATCTTCATTAGCACGTGTCCTTCAAGGGTCAATTCATACACTCCTCAGCCTTTACACCCATTCTTCCATCCATCCCTTAACCAATCCACGATTCATTCATTAACCCGTTCTTTATCCACGTGTACAGCCTCCCCACCCAGTAATTCATCCACCCATCCATTCATCCAACCGTCCGTGTGTGTATTCATTCACGACCCACTTATTAACCCATCCGTATAACTATCCGTCCATGTGTTAATTCACCCACCCACCTAGACATCCACTCCCCGTCAGACAGCCCTGATTCCCTGTGTTCTTCCAATACAACAAGGATGCTCCACCTCCACGGGCTGCCAGGTGAGCTTTCTTCTCCTCACAGTGGCCATTTCCCTCACAGCCCAAAGGCTGTTCCCTCCTCCTGCCGTCCCCATCCTCTCAGTCAGCCCCATCTCCAGGAGGACCTCCTAGACCAGCTCCTCCCAAAGGAGCCTCCCCTCCTCTCTGCCTCTCATCTGTTTCCACATCTTAGAACGGGTCCCCATCTGCTGTTTTAAGCTAAAGTGATGGATGGTTGAGCCCCATCGATGAGCGAGCTGTCAGGGGAGAGTTAGTCTTTTTTTTTTTTTTTTGGTTTTTGTTTGAGACAGGGTTTCTCTGTGTAGCTTTGGAGCCTATCCTGGCACTCGCTCTGGAGACCAGGCTGGCCTCGAACTCACAGAGATCCGCCTGCCTCTGCCTCCCGAGTGCTGGGATTAAAGGTGTGCGCCACCAATGCCCGGCTTATTTATTTATTTGTGTGTATGAGAGAGAGAGAGACAGGGAGGGTGAGAGGGGTCTCTCCTGTGCGACCCCATGTGTGAAGAACTTGCAGGACTGGCTTCTTTCCTTCCCCATGTGTGTTCCAGGGATCAAATTCAGGGCATCATTCTCGGTGGAAAGTAGTGCCTTAACCCACTGAGCCACCTTGCCAGCCCTATATATATATATATATATATATATATATATATATTCTTAATTTAGGGGTAAATACATGATCCACATAAGCATACAGGTAGGGCTGCATGTTATTTTTTTTTTTCACTCACGTGTTTTAAACTTCCAGATCTAGGACCTGACAAGGAAGACATAAACCAGACCCAGAAACACTCACAGGTCTGCACCTCTGTCTAGTTGTCTGTACACACATATCCACATGTAAAGAAACACATGTAAAGACAGTGAGAGCGCGCCCTGCTGGGCTGTTGGGTTCCCATCAACTTCCTCAACAGGTGAGGCTCCCTGCATAACAAACACGTCCCCCCCCCCCTTCTGCAAGGGCTGGTGCAGTGCAGTACCACGTGAGCAATGCACAAGACACGGGACCAAGCAGAGCCCAGCCAGCCAGCTTCCTCTGCCCCAGTGGTGTGACTCTGACGTCCACACAGGAGCCCACACAGTCTGCAGGAACAGGGGCTGGCTCAGGCTGTTGCCAGGGAAACCACGGCAGGAAGTGGGGAAGGGGGGAGATTCAGGGATGGAGACAGGACAGAGTGCCCCTAAAGGACACCAATGTTCTCTCCCCCCAAACAGACCGTGTGCAGATCCTACAGCCCATCCCCCCCCCCCCCCCCCCCCGAACACAGTAGGCCTTCAGCACCTGTTGCAGAGCCAGTGTCATCGTCCTGACCCCATTCTGGGGTAGGGGAGAGAGAGCTGCCTTCCATTTCCCAGTGAAATCTGCTCTTTGGAACTCAGTTCTGCAGGTGTTTCCATCCCAAGCCTTGGGACTTGAGATGGCCCGATGACATCACCCCTCTGCTGCAGTGAACCCTGTGTGAGGAGGAGGGATTGGGCCTGGTGAAGGTGGACACCTGTGCTGTCTGCAACTCCCATCAGTGTCCTGGGACCCCCCAACAGAGTCACAGAGAGGCAAGGGCTCTTTCTGCCCAGGTGACAGAGTCACCCCCCTCCGCTCCCTCCCCTTGGGGATGGGCAGGAGTCAGCAGACTGGAGCTGAGCTCCAAGAGACAATGGAGTGCTGGGATGAGGCAGCTCCAGGCTCAAGGAAGGCAAGCAAGAAGCAGGGCAAGCTTCCTGGTTCACAGGAACATGGCGAAAACTCTTGATTTCTGAAATCAAGAGAGCAAGGGAGGGACAGAACAGTTAGCTAGAGAGCCTGGCGGTCATGGTCTCCTAATAGCCCTTGGGTCTAGTGGCCTGCCATCCCAGTCATTCAGTTCTCAACGACTTTCTTTGTTTTTTTTTGTTTTTGTTTTTGTTTTTGTTTTTTTTTCAAGACAGAATTTCTCTGTGTAACAGCTCTGGCTGTCCTGGCACTCACTCTGTAGACCAAGCTGACCTCGAACTCGCAGAGATCTGTCTGCCTCTGCCTCTGCCTCCCAAGTGCTGGGACTAAAGGTGTGCACCACCACCCTGCTTCTTTTTCTTTTTAGTTTAATTATGGGCATTTATTTTGTGTGTGGGGAATGGTGGGTGCCTGAGCCACTCTGCACGAAGGTCAGAGGACAATGTGGATGACTTAGTTTTCTCCTTCTGCTACATGGATCCCAGGGACTCAACTCAGGTTCTCAGGTTGAGCCGTCTTTGGAGCTCCAGCGGCTGTCTCTTTGATTTTGTGTTTTGGGCTTACTGTTTCGTCACATCTAACCATCTGTTTCTTGGGGCCACCTCCTGGGCCACTCACTCAGGTTCTAGGCTATCGCGGATTTTGGAGAGGGCCTCACTTGAAACGGATCTGTCTTAGTGGCAGCCCCTGGTACACCATGGGGACAAACTCAGAAGGTCCACGGGGGTTTCAAACACAACATGGCTGGCAAAGGGGCCGTGGTCAGATCTCCATACATGGTTTGTGGCTTTAAAGCAAGGCAGATTCCTTTTGGTATGAGGCAATATCTGTGGTGGAGCCTCCTCCCGGGAGTTGCTTGCAGGACTCAAGGACACGGGAGGGGTGTGGCTGCCTGGGGAGGCTCAGAGGTCAACACCCGGGATCAGCTCTGCATCTGCTACTTGTCAGTCAGCAGGAAAGCGATGAGATAAACTTGTTCCCATCTTTGATGATCCCACCAAGAAATTTCTGTCCTTAAGTCCTCAGTGAGCGCCTTCTTTTCCCTCAGTCCTCAGTGAGCGTCTCCTCTTCCCTCTAGGCTCCCCTGCTCTGCCACAGGCTTCTGGTGGGTTGGTCTCCCTGCCACCATTCTCTCACGCCCTTTCAAAGTCTTTGTATTAGTTGTGTCATCGCTGTCACAAAATACATGACGGACTACACAACTCCAGAAAGGGAAGGCTTGATTTGTGCCCATGGTTTGAGGATGTCATTGATCATGTTAGGGAAGACCTGGAGGCCTTTTTCTGAGGTAGGGCCGCAGCCTTGGAATGATGTTACCCACATTCATGACGTATCCTGCCATCAATTTTGGTTTGGTTTGGTTTTGGAGACAGGGTTTCTGTGTGTAACAGCTCTAGCTGTCCTGGAACTAGCTCTATGGACCAGGCTGGCCTCGAACTCACAGAGATCCGGTTGTCTCTGCCTCCTGAGTGCTGGGACTAAAGGCGTGCCCTGCCTTGCCACCTCTTTTAACCCAATTTAGAAGGTTCCTTCATAGACCCCCATCTAGAGGATAATGTCCTACGTGATTTTAGAACATGTCAAGTGAACAATCAAAATTAGCTGTCAGTCACCTTTACAAGAACAAAAATGATTTTATTTATTCATTTATTTATTTACGTGTGTGTGGTGGGGGGGCATGCCACAGCATGTGAGTGGAGGTCAGAGAACACATTTTGGGAGTTGGTTGTCTCCTTCCACCCCAGAATCAAACTTAGAGGGGTCAGGATAGGTGACAAACGCCTTTACTTTATGTACTCAGCTACCCCAACGGCAGGAAGGTAAAAATCTTGGAAAATCATGCAGGACACAGCAAACCCCAGGGCCAGCAGAAGCCCATGGCCATCCTGGTTTCTGGCTCCCTAAACTGTCCCTTTCAAATGTATGTGACAAAGGAGGCTCAAGGTTTTCGCCATGGTCCTGTGAACCAGGAAGCTTGCCCTGCTTCTTGCTTGCCTTCCTTGAGCCTGGAGCTGCCTCATCCCAGCACTCCATTGTCACTTGGAGCTCAGCTCCAGTCTGCTGACTCCTGCCCATCCCCAAGGGGAGGGAGCGGAGGGGGGTGACTCTGTCACCTGAGCGGAAAGAGCCCTTGCCTCTCTGTGACTCTGTTGGGGGGGTCCCAGGACACTGATGGGAGTTGCAGACAGCACAGGTGTCCACCTTCACCAGGCCCAATCCCCTCTCCTCCTCACACAGGGTTCACTGCAGCAGAGGGGTGATGTCATCGGGCCATCTCAAGTCCCAAGGCTTGGGATGGAAACACCTGCAGAACTGAGTTCCAAAGAGCAGATTTCACTGGGAAATGGAAGGCAGCTCTCTCTCCCCTACCCCAGAATGGGGTCAGGACGATGACACTGGCTCTGCAACAGGTGCTGAAGGCCTACTGTGTTCGGGGGGGGGGGGGGGGGGGGATGGGCTGTAGGATCTGCACACGGTCTGTTTGGGGGGAGAGAACATTGGTGTCCTTTAGGGGCACTCTGTCCTGTCTCCATCCCTGAATCTCCCCCCCTCCCCACTTCCTGCCGTGGTTTCCCTGGCAACAGCCTGAGCCAGCCCCTGTTCCTGCAGACTGTGTGGGCTCCTGTGTGGACGTCAGAGTCACACCACTGGGGCAGAGGAAGCTGGCTGGCTGGGCTCTGCTTGGTCCCGTGTCTTGTGCATTGCTCACGTGGTACTGCACTGCACCAGCCCTTGCAGAAGGGGGGGGGGGGGGGGTGGGGGAAGGCCTGGTTGGGAGAACATGGAGGCTTCTCCTGATTGAAAGTAAAATTAAGACCCGGATCTTAGCGATAGAGGTAGCTGATATTCCCACCACTCATTTATCAAGGGTATATTTACATGCAAATTCTCATCTAGATAACCAGATAAACGTACGCGTAGACGCTGAGCTGCTCTCCATTTTGTACATGCCATTTTCTATCTGGAGTACTGAAAGCAATGGAGAAATAAGAATTCCAAGTTTCTGTTACTAGGTGACCCGTGCATTCATTCCTAGGTTAGGATTTGGATGTAAGGGCTGGGAGATGGCTGGATCAGCAGGTCAATTTTTTTTTTTTTTTTTTTTTTTTGCAGATGCTGATGACGTGAGTGTGAGCCCTGGGAACTGCGGGACGGAAGGGGAAACTGTGTCTTGGATTCTGTCCTGTGATTTCCCTTCACAGGTGTTCACCAACGTGAACACACCAACACAATGCATGATCATGTGTTTATCTATTATATGCTCGTGTGTGTGTGTGTGTGTGTGTGTGTGTGTGTGTGTGTGTGTGTGTGCCAAGGCAGGACAATGGTGAGTTTGAGGTTAGCCAGAGCTAAAGAGTGAGACCCTGTCCCAAAAAGGTGAAACAAAAAGTAATTGTTGATATACGCTTATTCTGAAAACATTTACTGAAGTCCCAAGATGAGTGGGACAGTCAGCTGGAATCAGTCGATAAAGAGGAAGACAAGACTAACTCTCCCCTGATAGCTCGCTCATCGATGGGGCTCAACCATCCATCACTTTAGCTTAAAACAGCAGATGGGGACCCGTTCTAAGATGTGGAAACAGATGAGAGGCAGAGAGGAGGGGAGGCTCCTTTGGGAGGAGCTGGTCTAGGAGGTCCTCCTGGAGATGGGGCTGATTGAGAGGATGGGGATGGCAGGAGGAGGGAACAGCCTTTGGGCTGTGAGGGAAATGGCCACTGTGAGGAGAAGAAAGCTCACCTGGCAGCCCGTGGAGGTGGAGCATCCTTGTTGTATTGGAAGAACACAGGGAATCAGGGCTGTCTGACGGGGAGTGAGCACATGAGGAAGGGTATGGAGGTGACTTCAGAGAGGGAACTGGGCCAAGAATGTGCAGCACCCCTTGGGTTTCACTTAGAGGGTTGGGACATGAGTGCATGGTGAAGTTATCTATAGGCTTTCTCGGGATCTATTCCCTTTCTTGGATGAGTGAGTGGGTGGATGGACAGACTGATGGGTGCCTGGAGAGGTTGAGAGATGGATGGATGAATTTGTGGATAGATGGCTGGCTACTCTCTGGTTGGCTGGCTGGCTGGATGAGTGGATGTGTTAACGGATGGGTGATGGACAAATTGATAGATGAAGACATGGATGATGGGTAGGAGGATGGCACGGATGGATGAGTAGAAAGGCAGATGGCAGCATTAACAGAGAAACAGAAGGGTGAATGCAT